>NC_137071.1:94764530-95129501 GCF_951640355.1 Cnephaeus nilssonii
ATAGGATTCCACTGAGTCTCCTAGCTACCTACTCCATGACTTCTGGGAGGATCAAATGAGATGATGCGTGGGAAATGCTTCATAGACATTTGGTTAAAGTGTGAAATGTTTGCACCTGGCTATAAAGCTAGTCGTGTTCCTGGGCTGAAGAAACTGCAAGGAGGTTACATGTTACTAGGGAGAGGAAGCTGGGCGTTGCTACATGACGTCATTACCCAGCACCCACAACGACCGTTTCTGGGCTGGGCTGGGCTATGGGCCGCATTTTGTGCCATGGGGTCTCAGCAGCATTGGCTGTGATTTGGTGGGCTGTGGCTCAGGGGTGATGGCGGGGCCTGTGTCCCACTTGGGGAAAGCCGAGTGTTGCTTTGTGGGTGCCAGATTCATGGTTCAGTTTCTCTGTAAATGGCCAGTGCATATCACAGCAGCTTCTGTGTTGAGTGTCTGTCCCCTGGTGGTCAGTGTGCTTCATAACGACTGGTCAAATGGACACTTAGCATATTAGCCTTTTATATATATATATATATATATACACTAGAGGTCCGGTGCATTAAATTTGTGTGCGGGTAGAGTCCCTAGGCCTGGCTGGCGATAAGGGCCAATCTGTGGGGCGACCAGCCCCTGCTCACACCCCCTTTGGCTGGCCTGGTGCTGCCCACTCACTGGCCCTACCCCCCGCTGCCACCGCCAGTCAATGCACATCATAGCAACCAGTCGTTCTGCCGGTCGTTCTGCTGTTCAGTCGATTTGCATATTAGGGTTTTATTATATAGGATAGTTGATATACAATCATATATTGGTTATATTAGTTTCAGGTGTACAATATAGTGATTTGACATTTTGAAACCTTATACTATGATAACCCCACTAATTCTAGTCATCATCTGTTCCTGTGTAAACGTATCACAATATTGTTGACTATATTCTCCTTCCCCATACATTTTGTCTGTTGTTTTCCCAATACATGTAAATATACAGTATACATCCATATCAAAAGCTTTAGGGTTTATGCTTTAATATTTAATCCTTCAGTTAACATGAAAGCACTTAGTACAATATTGGAAGTGAATAATGTACATTTTACACAAATATTTTATGTTGACTGATATAATTTGAGTTGATAATTCTGTTCCTTGAAGACATTCAATTTTTGAGACACGTTTATAATTTAAATCATTGTAGTTTGACTAAAATGATATTTTGTATTATTATAGATATTCTTCCCTACTCTCCTTTCCTGAATCTTTTCTTTATTATTTTTAAAATTAAATTGTATATATTTAAGGTATGTAACATGATGATTTGATATAAATATATATAGTGAAATAACTATTACAGGTCAACTATCTATCTGCTCACATAGTTACCTTTTATAGGTGGTGAAAGCACCTGAAATCTACCCTCCTAGCAAATTTCTAGTGTTCAATACAGTATTATTAACTACTAGAGGCCCGATGCACAAAATTTGTGCACTTGGGGAGTCCCTCAGCCTGCCTATGTCCTCTTGCAGTCTGGGAACCCTCAGGGGATGTCTGACTCATGGGGAGCAGGCATAAGCCATCAGTCAGACATCCTTAGCGCTGGTTGCTGTGGAGGCAGGGGAGGTGGGAGAGGCTCCCGCCACTGCCACTGCGCTCACCAGCCCCAAGCCCGGCTTCTAGCTAAGCAGTGCTCCCCTTGTGGGAGCACACTGACCACCAGGGAGCAGCTCCTGCATTGAGTGTCTGCCCTCTGGTGGTCAGCGCACATCATAGCAACAAGTTGTTTTGTCATTCTTTCAATTTGCATATTACCCTTTTATTATGTAGGCTAGTCATCATGCTATGCATTAGTCAACAAACTTATTTATCCAACATAAATGCACCTTTGTACCTTTTGACTAATATGTCCCCATTTCTTTCACTTTCCCCACATTCCACTCTCCACTTCCATGTATTTCATTTTTTTAGATTTAATATATAAGTGAGATCATGCTTTTTTTTTTTTCCTTTCTGGGCTTGGCTTATTTTACTTAGCATGCTGTACTCAAGGTTCATCCATGTTGTTAAAAATGGTAGAATCTGCCCTAACCTGTTTCTCTCAGTGGCTAGAGAATCGGTGCGAGGACTGAAGGGTCTCAGGTTTTATTCTGGTCAAGGGCACGTACCTGGGTTGCAAGCAACCAATCAATGTGTCTCTCTCACATTGATGTTTCTCTCTCTCTCTATTTCTCCCCCTCCCTTCCACTCACTCTGAAAATCAATGGGAAAAAATAACCTCAAGTGAGGATTAACAACAACAACAAAATAAAAATGGTGGGATCTCCTCTTTTCCACCCCTCATCTTTTGAGGCTGAATTTGATTCCAGTGTGTGTGTGCCATAATTTGTTTATCCATTCATCAACAATGGACACTTAGGTTGTTTGCATATTTCCATATCGTGTCTATTGTGAATAGCCCATGCAAATTTTCTCTTCAAAGTATTGATTTAATTTCCTTTGAGCATATACCGAGAAGTGGAATTGCTGAATTAAGAAACCTTCATACTGTTTTCCCTCGTGAAAATAATAGTCCAAATTTTACAGGGCAGGCCAAGCAGGTTAAAAACTCAGGCAAGCTATGTTGAAGTCTTGAGGCAGAATTGTTTCTTCTTTAGGAAACATCAGTCTTTGTTCTTAAGGACTTCAGCTGATTAGATGAGAACCACCTAATGGAAGATAGTATGTTTTACTCAAAGTCTTCTATTTAAATATTAATCACATCTAAAAATTACCTTTCACAGCAGCATCTAGATTGGTATTTGACCAAATAACTGAACTATAAACTATATTAGTTGACAAAAAATTAGTCTTTACCAATAAAAAGGAAGGATTACTACTTAAGGCACTTAAACCCTTGTTAGGTAGGTAAGGAGGTGTTAAATGGAAATTCAATATATATATATATATATATATATATATATATATATATATATATATATATATATATATTCTAAGGAACTGTGTTTTTTGCACATGGAACAGAATTTTGTAATAATAAAATGAATTATTTTTTTACTATTGTTAGGTCACCAAAATAATCCAATTTTTTTGCTCATTTGATCCTTGGGACAAATATTTCATGCAGAATTAATCATATTATCTGCACCATATGTTTGGTCAAATTAAATGGAATGTTTTCATAGAAGCAACTATCAAGCTTCTGGACATGTAAATAAACACAGTGAAAGTTAATGGTTGTTTGACTTTTTATTATAAATAATGGTGAATATTTTTTATATTTTCACAAAAAGAATATTTTGAGGCTGTGATGAGGCAAATTTAGAAAACAATTGTTCTATATTTCCTTCTAATAAAAAAAATTTAATACTGAAAAATGGTAGATAGGTGAAAACAATTTATTCATCTCTACTCAATGTGAACACTAACTCACTAATGTTTCATTGTTGGAAGCCTTAGCAATTTAAAGAGAACTTAAATCCTGGCTGGTCCATAAGTAGATCTTTTTTTCAAAAGGAATACACTGTACTCTAAAATATTTAAATACTTGCAAAATATAAAATGGAGAATCTTTGTATCTTCTTTCTCTGTAGCATTTTCATTTTCTCAAGTACTTTCACATACATTGGCTCATTTTATCTGCATAAGTCATAATACATAATACATAATACAGGCCCTGGATTTATTCTGAAGATTTAAAAAAATGAATCCATATTTAGGAATTTAGTAAATGAATGCAAGCTCTCAGTAAATATTGTTTTCTTCACTAGTTTTATTTATTCTAAAAGCACATATTTCTATCTTTTTATATGCATCAGAATACTATTGTTTTTTGAAATTTGCATGAGTTAAACTCACAAAACAAATGTCCTGTTTTGCTTTTAGAAAAATATATATTTGTGTTTACTTTTAAATTATAAACATAATACTCTCTCAAAAATTAAAAAAACTATACCCCTACCCCATTCCCAGTGTCCTACCTTAATGTTAAATATGTCAAGAGCATACTTTTACAATACGTGCACAATTCCCTATGCTCAGACAAATGCATAATTAACGTGCTGAAAATCAGAAAAAGAAGTGTTTGTTATTTATTTCTAGAAGAGCGATATGATACTATGTTGATTTCTCCATAACTTGCTTTCCTTACCTAATAGCTCTATCAATCCATATTTTCAGGGTTTTATGTTTTAAAACTCAGCACTCTCATAATGAAAAAATGCAGTTGTGAAATGTAAATTTGACTTCAGTTAAATCCATATAAGTACTGAATTTTTTCCAACAACATTTGTGCTATCAGTTTATGTCTGACTTTGCATCAATGCTGAATTGTTTTATTGTTGTGTCTTTACAGTAATTCAGTATCTATTATAAAAATATCACTCATTACTCTTAGTTTTTACAGAAAGGTAATTTATTCTTCCAAATGAACTTTCATATCAGTTTTTTTGAATGTTAAAAAAATGTCATTGTTATTTAAGTGGCATAAAAATATAAATGTATTTGATGTAAACTACCTACCTACTTAATTTAATTTTCTCATATTACTCATTGATTTTTAGTTAATTTTCTTCAGTTTGAGGTTTATATGCAGTTAAGTCTATCATCTCTAAATTTTCTACATTGCCACATTAAAGCAGTTTTATACTAGTTTGATCTCCAACATCTCTTGCCCCCTGCAGCCACAGGATAACATCCTTCCCTGGCAGGGGGGTGTAGTTGGGGGCAAGCAGGCCAGCAGGCAGAGTGGTTAGAGGAGATCAAGCAGGCAGGCAGGTGAGCGGTTAGGAGCCAGTAGTCCCACATTGTGAGGGGTTTGTCCAACTGCAGGTTTAGGCCCGATCCCACAGGGGTCCCAGATTGGAGAGGATGCAGGCCAGGCTGAGGGACCACCCCCTACCCGTGCACGAATTTCGTGCACCGGGCCACTAGTATATAATATAGGGCATTTAGTGTAAAAATGCAATTATATTCAATATGTTCTCTAAATTATTGTGCATCATACTCTTCTTAGCTCACAATGCACCCTGGACATTCTTATAGATTGTTAGATTGAAGTTTTATGGCTTAAAATTTAACTCTTTAGTATATGTGGAAAGCATTTGCATGAATGTTATGATTAGGTTTCTAAAATTTTTTTCTGTAACTAGAACTTTTGACCACAGCATTTGAACAGTTGATTCTGTTACATTGTTCTTTCTCACAGTTCTTGAACTGATGCCATGATTATTTGACTTATAGATTTACATTAAAATTTGAAGGCAAACAGCCTCCAATCTTTGGAGATGTTCCGTTAATTGTTTTACCATTTTTGGTTGTCGAGATAAAACTGAATATTTTTTTTTTTAGTTAAAAAATAAAGTCAGAATTAGACACAGCTGGTGAGACAATCCGCAGCTGGAAAGGGCAGAGGATGCCTGGAGAATGGTAGGATCAGGGATCTGGGCTGGAGACAGAGATGATTGACCACCTGGACGAGAGGGTCAGAAGGAACCTGCACTGCACCAAGTCCGTGTCCCTTGGGGACAGGTGTAACACCTGACTGTGGAAGGGGTCCACAAGGCTGCTGGCGGCTGGGGAATCTAGATACAAGTCCACAGCTGGAAAAGGCTGTGCCTAGAAAGGCAGCCTCAAGAGCTGCCCAAGCCACACAATGCTGGGGGGAGAGAAACTCACAGTTGTGTGGTTGTTTTCCCTTAGTTTTATCTTTGCTTTTATTTGCTAAACCCAGTTCATAGGACCTTTCAATTACAAACACTCACTGAGGCTGAGGTGCAGGTGGAGGTGCAGTTTTGTGGAGGCTGGGGAGAGACTGTGGAGGGGAGCAGGACAGGGAGAGGTGAACAGGAATCTGGCACTGAGACATTCTGGACCCTCCAAACCTAAGCAGCCATTTTTCTCCTGAAGAGCCAGCCCCTCCAAGCAGCTTCAAGGCAATCAGTGCAGCTGCACCCAGCCTTGAGCTTTGCAGAGGAAATAAAGACTCTGAATAGCCCCACGTAGCTCTCAGGGACAGGGTTGAATGGTCATTCAGTCCTGGAAAGCAATAGAGCAACACCCCCACCTAAAGCCCTTGTCAGAGACAGACAATGGAGTGATTAAGACTGACAGGAAGCAGACAGAAAAAACAGGCAGATTGGTCCCACTTGCTTGCAATCAAGGCTTTGGAGACAGACACAGAGGAGCCATGGATCACTTGGAACTTCAACATGGCGCTGACTAGATAAGAGGAAACTGAGAAGTGGGAGACAGAACAGAAGAGTGGGGTCTTAAACCAGCCCCCATGGGACATTAAAACTGCTGAAATAAAAGGCACTTCACTTTTTTATTTTATTTTTTTTATTTTATTACAAAATTTTTTCATTATTTTTTTTGTTTTCATTTCTTTATCTTTTATTTTTGTATTATTTTTCTTCATTTTATTTTTATTTTTATCATTTTATTTTTTTCACCCTTTTCTTCCTCACTTCTCCTTTTTCCATCCTGTTTCTCTTCTCCTGTCCCTGCTTTGGTTTTTCTCTTCCCTTTCTTTTTATCCTTTGTTAAAAATTGAAATTCTTTATCTGCTTTATCGACGTGTTAATATTATTGTAGTCTCTGTTGGCTTACTCGTATATCTAATTTCCTCTCCCCTGCCCCAAGACCATAAACTCTTCTCTTTTCTCTTTCTTCTCTAGCCATTTTTTTCATGCTTTTGTTTTTTCTCTCCTCTCTTGCTCTCTCCTTCTCCTAATTGTTGAAGTAGTTTCACTCACAAAATTCAAGCCTATCTGCTCTCTCCTCTATTCTCCTTTTCCAGAAATAAATGAATAGATGAGTAAATTTAAATATTTTTATTATTTTTATTTATTGACTATTTTGTGTGTTTTTCCTTTCCTCGTATCCACTCATTTTCTTTCTACCTCTTCTATACTGAACTGTGATCCTTCCCCTATTCATTCAATTTCTTTTTTTTTCAATTTTTTTATTAAGGTATTATATGTGTACATATCTTAACATTGCCCCCCCCACACCCCACTCCCATATATGCCCCCACCCCCCAGAGTTTTGCATCCATTGGTTATGCTTATATGCATGCATATAAGTCCTTTGATTGATCTCTTATCTCCCCCACCTCTCCCTAACCTTCCCCTTGTAATTTGACAGTCTGTTTGATGCTTTACTGTCTCTGTATCTATCTTTTTGTTCAAGTTTATAATGTTCTTTATTATCCATAAATGAGTGAGATCATGTGGTATTTTTCTTTCATTGACTGACTTATTTCACTTAACATAATGTTCTCCAATTCCTCCCAGGTTGCTGCAAATGATGAGAATTCCTTCTTTTTTATGGCAGCATAGTATTCCGTTGTGTAGATGTACCACAGTTTTCTGATCCAGTCATCTGCTGACGGGCACCTAGGCTGTTTCCAAATCTTAGCTATGGTGAATTGTGCTGCTATGAACATAGGGGTGCATATATCCTTTCTAATTGGTGTTTCTAGTTTCTTCAGATATATTCCCAGGAGTGGGATTACTGGGTCAAATGGGAGTTCCATTTTCAGTTTTTTGAGGAAACTCCATACTGTTCTCCACAGTGGCTGCACCAGTCTGCATTCCCACCAACAGTGCACGAGGGTTCCTTTTTCTCCGCATCCTCGCCAACACTTGTCGTTTGTTGATTTGTTGATGATAGCCATTCTGACAGGTGTGAGATGGTACCGCATTGTTGTTTTGATTTGCATCTCTCGGATAATTAGTGACGTTGAGCATGTTTTCATGTGTCTCTTGGCCTTCCTTCTGTCTTCTTTTGAAAAGATTCTATTTAGGTCTGTTGCCCATTTTTTTATTGGATCATTTATCTTCCTTTTATTAAGTTGTATAAGCTGCCTGTAGATGTTGTAGATTAAACCTTTATCAGTGATGCCATTTGCAAATATGTTCTCCCATGCAGTGGGCCTTCTTGTTGTTTTGTTGATGGTTTCTTTTGCTGTGAAAAAGCTTTTTATTTTTATGTAGTCCCATTTGTTAATTTTCTCTTTAGCTTCCATTGCCCTAGGGGCAGTGTGAGTGAAGAATTTCTTTTGGCATATGTCTGACATTTTGTTGCCTGTGGATTGTTCTAGTATTTTTATGGTTCCCGTCTTATGTTTAAGTCCTGTATCCATTTTGAGTTTATTTTTGTGTATGGCATAAGTTGGTGATCAAGCTTCATTTTTTTGCATGTATCTGCCCAATTTTCCCAACACCATTTATTGAAGAGACTGTCTTTATTCCATTGTGTATGTTCATGCCTCCTTTGTCAAATATTAATTGAGCATAGTGGTTTGGGTCGATATCTGGATTCTCTATTCTGTTCCATTGATCTATATGTCTATATGTCTGTTCTTGTGCCAGTACCAGGCTGTTTTGAGAACAGTGGCTTTGTAATACAGCTTGAAATCTGGTATTGAGATCCCTCCTACTTTATTCTTCTTTCTCAGGATTGCTGTGGCTATTCGGGGTCTTTTTTTATTCCAGATGAATTTTTGGAGAGTTCTTTCAAGGTCTGTGAAATATGCCGTTGGTATTTTAATGGGGAGTGCATTGAATCTATAGATTGCTTTGGGTAGTATGGACATTTTAATGATGTTGATTCTACCAATCCATGAACATGGTATGTTCTTCCATCTGTTTACGTCTTCCTCTATCTCTTTTTTCAGTGTCCTGTAGTTTTCCGTGTATAGGTCTTTTACCTCCTTAGTTAAGTTTATTCCTAGGTATCTTAATTTTTTTTGGTGCGATGGCAAATGGGATTGCCTTTTTAGTCTCTCTGTCTGTAAGTTCACTATTGGTGTATAGAAAGGCCATAGATTTCTTGGCGTTAATTTTGTATCCTGCTACATTGCCGAATTCATTTATTAAGTCTATTAGTTTTTGACGGAGTCTTTCAGATTTTTTATGTACAATATCATGTCGTCTGCAAATAAAGACAGCTTTACTTGTTCTTTTCCAATTTGGATGCCTTTTATTTCTTCTTCTTGTCTAATTGCAATGGCTAATACTTCCAGTACTATGTCAAACAGGAGTGGTGAGAGTGGGCATCCCTGTCTTGTTCCTGTTCTTAGGGGAAATGTTTTTAGTTTTTGTCCATTGAGTATGATGTTTGCTGTGGGTTTATCATATATAGCTTTTATTATGTTGAGGTATGAGCCATCTATTCCCACCTTGTTGAGAGTTTTTATCAAGAAAGGGTGTTGGATTCTGTCAAATGCTTTTTCTACATCAATTGATATGACTATGTGATTTTTATCTTTCAATTTGTTTATGTGATGTATCACGTTTATTGATTTGCGGATATTGTATCATCCTTGCATTCCTGGGATAAATCCTACTTGGTCATGGTGTATGATCTTTCTGATGTACTGCTGGAGCCGATTTGCTAGAATTTTGTTGAGGATTTTGGCATCTATGTTCATGAGGGATATTGGTCTGTAATTCTCTTTCATTGTGTTGTCTTTATCTGGTTTTGGTATTAGGGTGATGCTGGCTTCATAGAAGGAGCTTGGAAGTGTTCCTTCCACTTGAATTTTTTGGAATAGTCTGAGGAGGATAGGTTTTAGTTCTTCCTTAAATGTTTGGTAAAACTCTCCTGTGAAGCCATCAGGCCCCAGGCTTTTGTTTGCCGGAAGCTTTTTGATGACTGTTTCAATTTCGTCCATAGTTATTGGCCTATTGAGCTGTTTAGATTCTTCTTGATTGATTTTTGGAAGGTTATATTTTTCTAGGAATATGTCCATTTCCTCCAGGTTGTCCAGTTTGTTGGAATAGAGTTGTTCGTAGTATTTTGTAACAATCCTTTGTATCTCAGCGGGGTCTGTTGTTATTTCACCTCTTTCATTTCTGATTTTGTTTATTTGGGTCCTCTCTCTTTGCTTCTTGGTGAGCCTGGCTAGAGATCCATCAATCTTGTTTATCCTTTCAAAGAACCAGCTCTTGGTTTTGTTGATCTTTTGTATTGTTTCTTTGGTCTCTATGTCATTTATCTCTGCTCTGATCTTTGTTATTTCCTTCCTTCTAGTTACACTGGGCTTTTCTTGCTGCTCTTTTTCTAGCTCTTTGAGTTGTAGGGTTAAGTAATTTATTACCATTGTTTCTTGTTTTTTGCAATAGGCTTGTAGAGCTATGAACTTCCATCTCAAGACTGCTTTCGCTGTGTCCCATAGTTTTTGGGTTGTTGTGTTTTCATTGTCATTTGTTGCCATGATGTTTTTTATTTCTTCCTTGATCTCTCTGGTGACCCAGTCCTTGTTTAATAGCATACTGGTTAGTCTCCATGTGTATGATTTCTTTGGATTGTATTTATTGTAGTTGATTTCCAGTTTTATGCCACTGTGATCTGAGAAGATGCTTGATATAATTTCTATCTTCTTGAATTTGAAGAGACTTTGCCTGTGACCCAGCATATGGTCTATCTTTGAAAATGACCCATGTGCACTTGAGAAGAATGTATATTCTGTGGCTTTGGGGTGAAATGTTCTGAAGATGTCAATTAATTCCATCTGGTCTATTGAGTCATTTAGGATTGCTGTTTCTTTGCTGATTTTTTGTTTAGAGGATTTGTCCAGTGGTGATAGTGGGGTATTAAAGTCTCCTACTATGATTGTATTGCTATTAATCTCTCCCTTGATATCCTCCAGGAGTTTTTTTTATGTATTTGGGTGCTCCTATATTGGGAGCGTATATGTTTACCAGAATTATTTCTTCTTGTTGGATTTCTCCCTTTAGTATTATGAAGTGGCCTTCCTTATCTCTTGTTATGGCATTTACTTTGAGGTCTATTTTGTCAGATATAAGTATTGCTACCCCAGCTTTTTTTTTCATTTCCATTTGCCTGAAAGATATTTTTCCATCCCTTCACTTTCAATCTGTGTGAGTCTCTTGTTCTGAGGTAGGTCTCTTGTAGACAGCATATATATGGGTCGTGTTTTTTTATCCATTCAGCTACTCGATGTCTTTTGATTGGAGCATTTAGTCCGTTTACATTTAAAGTTATTACTGAAAGGTATTTGTTTGTAGTCATATCTATTTTTGTGTCTGTATTCCTTCTTACCTGTTCATTTCTTCTTTTTACAGTATTCCCTTTAGCAATTCTTGCATTGCTGGTTTGGTGGTGATAAACTCCCTGAGGCTATTTTTGTCTGCAAAGCTCCTGATTTCCCCTTCAATTTTGATCGATAGTCTTGCTGGATATAGTATTCTTGGATTCAGTCCTTTGCTTTGCAACACTTTGTATACCTCCTTCCATTCACTTCTAGCTTGTTGTGTTTCTGTTGAGTAATCATTTGACAATCTGATGGGTGTTCCTTTGTAGGTAACTCTCTGTCTCTCTCTTGCCGCCTTTAGGATTCTCTCTTTATCATTTATATTTGCCATTGAAATTATGACATGTCTTGATGTGGGTCTTTTGGGGTTGATCCTGCTTGGGAGTCTCTGTACTTGCGTAACTTTTATCTTTCCCATATCCGGGAAGTTTTCTGTCATTATTTCTTCGAATAGATTTTCTAATCCCTGCTGCTCTTCTTGTCCTTCTGGCAGCCTTATTATATGCATGTTACTTCATTTCATGTTGTCCCGAAGCTCCCTTAGGCTTTCCTCCTGCTTTTTAATTTTTTTCTCCAATTGCTGTTCAGCTTGAGCTTGTTTCTGTACCTGATCTTCTAACTCACTAATTCGGTCCTCTGCTTCTTGTAGTCTACTGTTGAAACTTTCCATGGTGTTTTTGATTGTAGCTATATCACTTTTCATTTCTTCCTGATTCTTGCATAAGTTGTTGATTTTCTCATCCATCCGATGTATAAATTCCACGACCATTACTCTGAACTCCTTTTCGGTCATGTTGCAAGCTTCAGTTTTACTAATTTCCTTTCTTGGCAACTCCACATTTTCTTCCCTCTGTGAGTTATTTCGTTTACCCATTCTGGCTATTACCAGAAAGCTCAAGCTTCCGTTTGCGTGGACCTGGGCCGTGTGCTCTGGGGACTTCGCTCTACCCTAGTTTCACTGAAGTGCTCTGACACTAGGACGTGTGGCTGCCTTTGGTTGGTGGGAACCAGACTTGACCAGGGTCAGTGTCCCCAGTGTTCCGTGTGGTCTCGTGTGCACATTTAGAATCAGGGGCCCTGTCTGCACCACACTGTTGGTATGTGCCGAAAATGAGATCCTAAGAATGTGCCAGGAGTCAGAGTTTCCCTGTGTCTGCACCAAGACTCGAGTGTCAAAGTCTCTGTTGCCTTGTGCGGTTTCTCGTTGAGAATCAGGGTCCCTGTGTGTGCACGCACCAACAATTGGGGTCGCTGGCTCTTAGTGTGAATGCGCTGTGAGTCAGGGATCCCAGGCAGCTGTGTCCGGCGTGCCAAATTCCCTGAAGTGATGCTGCGTCCTGTGTGTGCTCTCTCTACTGAGCCAAACCGGCTAGTGTGCACATTCTTAAAATCCTGAAGGTGAGCTGGCTCAGTGCACTCTCCCAGAGTCCCGGAAGGGGGGCGGAGTCCGTCCTGCATGCCAAATTCCCCAAAGGGAAGCCCCTCTGTGCATGCTCTAAGAATCCCCGAAGGGGGAGCTGTGACCCGCGAGCCAAATTCCCCCAAATTCCCCAAAGGGGAGCCCTCTGTGTGCACTGACAGATTTCCCCAACGGGGAGCTGCTTCTGTCTCGCGCTCGCCCGCGCGTGCGCGCGCACGTCAAATTCCCTAAGGGAGAGCGCGTCCCTGCGCAAAGCTCAGCAGCTTGGGCGAGGGGCGGGTCTATCAGTTACTATGGCGCTATCCGCGCGCCTGCGAGGAGGGGGATAGGCTCTTTGACTCATGGAAATCTGCGGGGAAGTCTGGATTCTTGTTGTTTGTTGGTCTGAAGCTGTGATAGCAGTTCTCTGTCCCCAGTGGCTGCAGGGTCCTGGTTTGTGTCAGAAGCCAGGATCTGAGTCTCAGGCAGCTTTGTTTCTCAAGATGGCGTGGTCTCCGCGTCCGCACCAGCCGCCGAGAAGTGTCCGCTTTGTGCACGGGGCTCCGCCGTCTAGGGCTGCCCTGTTAGAGAGCCCCTTGGAAGACCTGCAGAATCTAACTGACCCTATGTCATACACACACACACACCACACACATCTCCACTCTCCTCTATGTGTTCCTCACTCACACTCTCTCTCTCCCTACCTTCCTGCCGGTCGCCATCTTTTCTCATTCAATTTCTTAACGTTACTTTCTGTATATAAGCTCTGCCTCTACAGATTAGGTCCCCTCCTTTTTCTGAGTGTTTGTTGTTTGCAATTTTTGGTTTCTTTCTTTGTTTTGTGGTGTTTTCTCCATATATATATTTTTTTCTCCATTTATCTTCTTTTCTTTTTTCTCTTACCTTGTTTTTCTTTTGTCTATCATTTTTGCTCTTCTTTCTCCTCATTTTCTTTTCTCTGGTCGTCACTTTTATTGGGGCTTTTGGTGTCATGAGTACATTTGTGTTTTCTTTCCTCTGTGTCATGTCTTCTCGAGTTGTATTTTGTGCTGTTTGGTCAACATGGTAGAGAGTGAGACACAAAAAAGACACCCTGAGAGGAGACTCTATCCACAAACAGGACAATAACATTCAAGACCCAACTACACCAAGAGAACCCAAATATCCCATGTAGGGGGCATCTCTAGAATACCCAGCCTAGAAGACCTGAGATATTGCACCACTGGGCTCCACAAAATATCTACTATATAAGATAAACTCAGAAAAAAAATCTTGGTGACATAGAAGTTGATCTAATACATAGAAACAACACAGGAACAGCAAAAATGGGGAGACAAAGTAAAAACCCATATGAAAAAAAGGAGGAATCAGCAGAAAAGGAAGTAAATGAAATGGAGGCAAGCAATTTGTCAGAGAAAGAATTCAGAACAATGGTTATAAAGACGCTGAAAAGGATGGAAGACAAATTCAACAACATGTGTAAGAACCAAGAGGAAATTAAAAAGAATCAAGTGAAAATGAAGAATGACATAGCAGCAAAAAATAACACAATGGAAAGTATCAACAGTAGACTAGAAGCCCCTGAAGACCACATCAGTGAGTTAGAAGATAATGTAGGAAAAAACACCCAAGCAGAGCAGCAACTGGAGAAAAAAAACTTAAAAAGCAGGAGGAGAACCTAAGGAAGCTTTGGGACAAAATGAAATGAAACAACATCTGCATAATAGGGGTGCCAGAAGGAGAGGAAGCTGAGCAAAGAATAGAAAAACTGTTTGAAGAAATAATGAGAGAAAACATCCCTGGTTTTGGGAAGAAAAAACTCACACAAATCCAAGAAGCACACAGAGTCCCAAACAAGATGAACTCCAAAAGCCAACACCAAGATACATCATAATTAAAGTGGCAAACATCAATGACAAAGTAAGAATCTTAAAGGCTGCAAGATGGAGAAGAAAGTTACCAACAAAGGCTCTCCCATTATACTATCAACTGATTTCTCAACAGAAACACATCACGCCAGAAGGGAGTGGAATGAAATATACAAAGTGATGCAAAGCAAGGGACTGAATCCACGAATAGTATACCCAACATGTCTATCATTCACAATTGAAGGTGAAATCAAGAGCTTCAGAGACAAAAAAAAATGGCTAAGGGTCCCGGGCCCAGGTGAGGCCGCGCCCCTGGGTCCAGGAGAGGCCACATGCCTCTGGGTCTGGGTGAAGCTGGGTCCTGGGCCCGGGTGAGGCCGCGTGTCCCTGGGTCCGGGTGAGGCCGCATGACC
Source organism: Cnephaeus nilssonii (assembly GCF_951640355.1). Classification (NCBI taxonomy): domain Eukaryota; kingdom Metazoa; phylum Chordata; class Mammalia; order Chiroptera; family Vespertilionidae; genus Cnephaeus; species Cnephaeus nilssonii. The sequence continues at coordinate 94,779,251 of NC_137071.1, forward strand.
CCAGGACCAGGTGAGGCCGCACACCACCGGGTCCAGGTGAGACCGCGCGCCCCGGGGTCCAGGGGAGGCTGGGTCCTGGGTCCGGGTGAGGCCTCGCCCCTGGGTCCGGGAGAGGCCACGCGCCCCTGGGTCTGGGTGAGACTGGGTCCCGGGGCCGGGTGAGGCTGGATCCTGGGTCTGGGAGAGGCCGCGTGCCCCTGGGTCCGGGTGAGGCTGGATCCCAGGTCCGGGTGAGGCCACAGGTCAGGGTGAGGCCACACGCATCTGGGTCCGGGTGAGGCCATGCTCCCCTGGGTCCAGGTGAAGCCACGCGCCCCAGGCCCCAGGTGATGCTGGGTCCCGGGTCCGGGTGAGGCCGCGCACCCCTGAGTCCAGGCAAGACCAAACCAGAGGGAGTCAGACCTGCATTACCACCATTTGTCCACCATCCAGAATGAAAAGTCAGTGCTGACATGTACACATAAGGAACTAGTGGACATTGAAATTGGGTCTCAAAAGATCTGTTGGTCCAGAAAGAAACTCACTACAGACTGATTCATTTGCCTGTCAGCATAACTATTATTGCTCGTCTCACATTTGGTTCTTATAAGTATATTTCTAGTAACATATGATCTCACTCATCTAGGGGAAATGATGAACATCATAGACTGATGAACAAGAACAGACCCAGAAACAAGGAAGTATCAATCGGACTGTCGGGCCTCAGAGGGTGGGGAGGGGAGGTTGGGGGTAGGGGGGAGAGATCAACCAAAGGACTTGTGTGCATGCATATGAGCATAACCAATGGTTAAGGACAACAGGGGGGTGGGGGCATGTGTGGGGAGGGGTGTGGGATGGGAATGGGGGGATGAGGACAAATATGTGACACCTTAATCAATAAAGAATTTTTTTTAAAAATGGCTAAGGGAGTTTATTACCACCAAGTCAGCAATACAAGAAATGCTAAAGGGATTGCTGTAAAAAAAAATAGAAAGGGAAAAGGGATACAGGCATAAAGAATAAAAATGGTGACAAACAAGTACCTATCAACAATAACCTTAAACATAAATAGATTAAATGCTCCAATCAAAAGACATAGGATAGCTGAATGGATAAGAAAACATGACCCATATATTTGCTGTCTATAAGACACTGACTTCTGCCAAAACCAGTTTGGCTCAGTGGATAGAGCGTCGGCCTGCGGACTCAAGGGTCCCAGGTTTGATTCCGGTCAAGGGCATGTACATTGGTTGCGGGCATATCCCCAGTGGGGTGTGTGCAGAAGGCAGCTGGTCGATGATTCTCTCTCATCGATGTTTCTAGCTCTCTATCCCTCTCCCTTCCTCTCTGTAAAAAATCAATAAAATATATTTAAAAAAAAAGAGACTGACTTCAGTACAAAGGACTCACACAGATTGAGAGTGAAGGGATAGAAAAAAATTTTCAGGCATATGGAAATAGAAAAAAAGCTGAGGTAGCAATACTTATATCTGAAAAAATAGACCTCAAAGTGAAGTCCATAACAAGAGATAAGGAGAGCCACTTCATAATACTAAAGGGAGCAATTCAAAAAGAGGATATCACTCTGGTACACATATATGCACCCAATAAAGGAGCAACCAAATACATTAAAAAACATCTGGAAGATATAGAGGGAGACATCGACAGCAACACAGTCATATTAAGGGACTTTAATAACCTATTGACACCAAGGATAAATCCTCTAAAGAAAAAAAAATCACCAAAGAAACAAATGACTCACTAGATCAGATGGAATTAATTGACATCTTCAGAACATTTCACCCCAAAACTACAGAATACACATTATTCTCAAGTGCACAGAGGACATTTTCAAAGATAGACCAAATATTGGGACACAGGAAAAGTCTCTTCAAATTCAAGAAGATTGATATCATATCAAGCATCTTCTCACATCACCATGGCATAAAATTAGAAATCAAGTACAATAAAAACAATGACAAAAAATCAAACACTTGGAGGCTAAGTAGCATGCTATTTAACAATGATTGGGTTACCAAAGAGATCAAAGAAGAAATCAAAAGCATCCTAGAAACAAATTAAAATGAAAACACAACAATCCAAAATATTTATGGGATGCAGTGAAAGCAGTCTTAAGAGGGAAGTTCATAGCTCTACAGGCCTACCAAAAAGAAAAAAACAACAACAAAAAAAACTGGTCATAAATTATTTAACACTACAAATTAAAGAGTTAGAAAGGGAGCAACAAGAAAATCCCAGAGTAAACAGAAGGAAGGAAATAATAAAGATCAGAGTGGAAATAAATGGCATAGCTACTAAAAAAAACAATACAAAAGATCAATAAAACCAAGAGCTGGTTCTTTGAAAGGATAAACAAGATTGATGAACCTCTAGCCAGGCTCACCAAGAAACAGAGAGAGAGGGCCCAAATAAACAAAATTAGAAATGAAAGACGTGTAGTAACAACCAACCACACAGACATAGAAAGGATTATTAAAAAATAGTACAAACAACTCTACTCCAACAAACTGGAAAACTAGATGAAATAGATATATTCTTAGAAAAATACAAGCTTCCAAAATTCAATCAGAAAGAATAAAAAAAGCTAAAGAGTCCAATAACCACCAATGAAATTGAAGCAGTAATCAAAAACTTCCAGCAAACAAATGTCTGGTCTGGACAGCTTCACAGGGGAGTTCTACCAAACAATCAAAGAAGAACTAAAACCTACCTTCCTCAGAATATTCCAAAACATTCAAGATGAAGGCACACTTCCAACCTCTTTCTATGAAGCCAGCATTACCCTAATCCTGAAACCAGATAAAGACACTACAAAGAAACAGAATTACAGGCCAATATCCCTGATGAACACAGATGCTAAAATCCTCAACACAATTCCAGCAAATCAGATCCAGCTTTACATAACAAAGATCATACACCATGGCCAAGTGGGATTTATCCCAGGGATACAAGGACGGTACAATATCTGCAAATCAATAAACGTGGTACATCACATAAACAAATTGAGAGACAAAAATCACAAAATCATATCAATTGATGCAGAAAAAGCATTTGACAATACCCAAACCTATTACTAATAAAAACACTCAGCAAAGTGAGAATAGAGGGATCATACCTCAACATAACAAAAACCTTATATGACAAACCTACAGCCAACATTATACTCAATGGAGAAAAAACTAAAACCATTTCTCCCAAGAACAGGAACAAGACAGAGATGCCCACTTTCACCACTCCTGTTCGACATAGTACTGGAAGTGCTAGCCATAGCGATCATACAAGAAGACAAAATAAAAAGCATCCAAATTGGAAAAGCAGAAGTAAAATTGTCATTATTTGCAGATGACATGATATTGTACATAGAAAACCCTAAAGACTACATCAAACAACTACTAAACTTAACAAATTAATTCAGCAATGTAGCAGGATATAAAATTAACACCCACCAAGAGACAGAACTAAACCTCACATCACCCTGCTTGGCCCCGGAGGATGGCTGGTTAGCCAGAGATGGGTAAGATTCCTCAGGGAAGGAACAACCTAAGACAGGCACAGTTGCAAAGGGGCCATCAGGAGAGAACTTTGGGGTCAACAGAGGTGGGGCACAGACCTTCACCCCCCCAAGTTTGTAGGGGCCGGAACCTTCACCCCTGCTGAGGGAATTCTCCTGCCCCCATGGCTGCTTAGCTTCCCATGCCCAGCTCAAATCAGAACCCAGGTAACAGAGACTTGGCCGACTGCAGCTGCCTTCTCACAGCAACAAGACTTGATGGAGGTGTCTTGCACCCATGATGCGGGGAACTGGGGTCTTTGATATCTAAATCCAGCCTAGCACCAGGAATGCTCAGGGCCTACTCAAGAAGGCAAATAATTCTCTCCACTAATATTTACAGGGTAAAATAAGATGGTTGTTAGAGTATTAAATTTGACAGTAAAATAGTAGTCAAGTTTTCAGACTAATTTAAATTGGCCAATCGAAAGAAGCGAATATTCTAGAAAAATCAATTGTACTGGACAAAAAAGCTGTTCCTAAAGTGTTAACTAAAATTTTTATTGGTAGTTCATCTCATGGTAAAATTGCATAACATATAATGAACCTAAAGCAGTCACATTTTAGTGCAAAAAAGTAAAATTTAAAAGCTATCAAGATTACAGCATAAAATTTCCAAAATCCTCCTAATATTTAAACCAAAAAAGGGGGGATAGTGGAAGAATATCATGTAAGGAAAAATATCCTGTAAATAAATTATATCTAGAAAATTTTTACTTTAGGAAATTAACTTTCATTTGTAATGCTAACAGCAAGACACCCAGGTAAAACATACATGGTGTGAAAACAAGCCAAAGGAAAATAGTTTGGGCAAAAAATAAAATAACATCGCAAGTCCAATTTATAGAAAAGATTCCTTTATTAACTTTTGGTCGAGAATATGTTTGTATATTTTCAGAAAACAACTCCGAGACCATGTGGATTCCTGCAATAGAGAGGAATTGACAGGAGTGCTCCAGCCATGAAGACAGAAGAGAAACAGTCCAGAGATGGAAGATGCTGACGATGCCTTGCCATATTAGCAGTCAGCAGATGTGCATCACTGCATATTGCCCAGGACCAAACCAGAGAGGGTCGGACCTGCATTACCACCATTTGTCCACCATCCAGAACTGAAATATCATTGCTGTTATGTACACATAGAGAACTGTTGGACATAGAAATTGGGACTCAAAAGAACTGTTGGCCCAGAAAGAAACTCACTATAGACTGATTCATTTGCTTCTCAGCATAACCATTATTGCTTGTCTCATTTTTGGTTCCTATAAGTGTACTCCTAGTATCATATGAGCTCACTCATCTAGGGGAAAAGATGAACAACATAGACTGAACAAGAACAGCATTGATCAGACTGTCAGACGTCAGAGGGGAGGTAGGGGAGAGTGGGGATAAGGGAGATAGATCAACCAAAGTACTTCTGTGCTTGCATATGAGCCTAACTAGTGATCACGGACAACAGGGTGGTGGGGGCATGCGCGTGGAGGGGTTTGGGATGGGAATGGGGGGGGAGGTTGAGGACACATATGTGATACCTTAATCAATAAAGTAATTAAAAATAAATAAATAAAATTAACACCCAGAAATCTATGGCTTTTTTTATATACCAATAATGAACTCACAGAAAGTGAAAGTACAAAAATAATCCCATTTACCATTGCACCAAAAAAATTAAGATACCCAGGAATAAACTTAACTAAGGAGGTAAAAGACCTGTACTTGGAAAACTACAAGACATTTTAAAAAGACATAGAGGAAAACATAAACAATTGGAAGAATATACCATGTTCATGGATTAGTAGAATCAACACCATTAAAATGTCCATACTACCCAAAGCAATCTATAGATTCAATACAATCCCCATTAAAATACCAACAGCATATTTCACAGACCTAGAACAAGCACTCCAAAAATTCATATGGAATAAAAAAGGGCCCCGAATAGCAGCAGCAATCCTGAGAAAGAACAAAGTTGGAGGGATCACAATGCAAAATATCAAGCTATATTACAAAGCCACTGTTCTCAAAACTGCCTGGTACTGGCACAAGAACAGACATATAGACCAATGGAACAGAACAGAGAACCCAGAAATTGACCCAAGGCATTATGCTTAATTAATATTTGACAAAGGAGGCAAGAGCATACAATGGAGTTAAGACAATCTCTTCAATAAATGGTGTTGGGAAAATTGGACTGATACATGCAAAGAAATGAAACTAGACCACCAACTTATACCATACCCTATAATAAACTCAAAATCGATAATGGACTTAAACGTAAGATGGGAAACCATAAAAATCTTAGAAGAATCCATAGGCAACAAAATAGCAGACATATGTTGTAGCAGTATTTTTATTGATACAGCTCCTAGGACAATAGAAATTAAAGAGAAAATAAACAAATGGGACTATATCAAAATAAAAATCTTCTGCACAACAAAAGAAACCATCAACAAAACAAGAAAGCCCACTGCATGGGAGAACATATTTGTCAATGTTATATCGAACAAGTATTTAATCTCCAAAATTTATAGGTAACTCATACAACTTAACAAAAGGAAGATAAACAATCCAATTAAAACATGGGCAAAGGACCTAAATAGACATTTTTCAAAAGAGGACATACAGAAGGCTAAGAGACATATGAAAACATATTCAATGTCACTAATTATCCGAGAGATGCAAATCAAAATGACAGTGAGGTACCATCTCATACCTGTCAGAATGGCTATCATCAACAAATCAGCAAACAACAGTTGCTGGTGAGGATGCAGAGAAAATGGAACCCTCATGCACTGCTGGTGGGAATGCAGACTGGTACAACCATGGTGGAAAACAGTATGGAGTTTCCTCAAAAAATAAAAAATGGAACTTCCATTTGACCCAGTATTCCCACTTCTAGGAATATATCCCAGGAATAAGAAACACCAATCAGAAAGGATATTCACACCCCTATTCATAGCAGCACAATTTACAATAGCTAAGATTTGGAAACAGCCTACTTGTAAGTGCCCATCAGCAGATGAGTGGATTAAAAAATGGTGGTACATCTAAACAATGGAATACTATGCTGCTGTAAAAAAGAAGGAACTCTTACCATTTGCAGCAGCATAGATGGATCTGGAGAGCATTATGTATGCTGAGTGAAATAAACCAGTCAGAGAAAGATAAATATCACATGATCTCAATCATTTTTGAAATATAAGGAACAACATAAACTGATTAACAAATGTAGATCCAGAGACATAGAAGCATGGAACAGACTATCTAACCTCAGAGGGAAGATAAAGGGAGAGGGGCTAAGAGAGTAACCAAAGGACTTGTATACATGCATATAAGCATAGCCCATGGACACAGATAGTAGGGGGGTGAGGGCATGTGCTGGGGTGTGGAAATGGCTAAGGAGAGGTCAGTGGGGGGAAAAGGAGACATATGTAATACTTTAAACAATAAAGAATTTAATAAATCAATAAATAAATGAAAAATAAATTCACTTTGGAACATTTAATATAATTAACTTTACTATATTGGATTTCCCAAGATCACAAATATATATTAACTGGCTTTAATATTCAGAACAATTTGCAAGTTTTTTTAAAGGAATCTTCGCTAATCTTTGTTAATTTGATTACCAGTTATTTCTATTTTATTTATTAATTAAATTGATTGGGGTGGCCCTGACTGGTTTGGCTCAGTGGATAGAACATCGGCTTGCGGACTGAAGGGTCCCAGGTTTGATTCTGATCAAGGGCAAAAAAAAAAATTGATTGGGGTGACATTGGTTAATACAATCATATAGTTTTCAGGTGTGGTTTTCTATGTTACAAGATCTGTATGTTGAATCATGTGCCCACTATCCAAAGTCAAATCTTCTTCTGTCACCATATATACAGTCCCTCTTCTTCCCCCACCCTCTTCCATCTGGCAACTGTTCTGGGCTGCAAACATTGCACAGCTCCTCCGTTGCCTGGAGGCAGGATGCCTTAGGACAGAGGGAGGTAGAGTAGGTCACCGAACAATGGGTCGGTTAGAGTTTGAAGGGAGGTAGTGGGTCACGCTCCGGCCAAGCATGCCCAGGTGTTACACCTGTGCCCTGAGTTTCTTGGAAATGGCTGAAATAGCTTTTGTAACCTTTGGGTTGTCATTGTAACTGTCCTAACTCCCTCTTATGGTTTCTGAGTATAAATTTGCTATAACACCTGTGGTCTACACTGCAGTTCGGCCTTTACCGCGGTAGAGTGCTGCAACTGCAGTCACTGGCCAGTTTATAAAAGGCTCATAAATTTTGATCTCTGTCTCTGCTGGTCGTCTCTTGCAGGTCTCTCCATAACAGCAACCACAATACTGCTGTTGGGTTCATGAGTTTCAGTTTTATATCCCACAAATGAGTGAAATCATATGGTTCTTAGCTTTTTCCAACTGACTTATTTCACTTAGCATAATCTTCTCAAGGTCCAGCCATGCTGTTGCAAATGGAACTATTTCATCCTTTCTGATGGCTGAGTAGTATTCCATTGTGTATATGTACCACATCTTCTTTATCCAGTCCTCTATCACAGGAAACTTTGGTTGTTTCCATGTCTTGGCCACAGTGAATAATGCTGCAATGAGCATAGCAGTGCATATATCATTGTGAATACATGATTTTGAGGTTTTGGGATATATGCCCAGGAGAGGGATTGTTGGGTCATATGGTAGCTCTATTCTTAATTTTTTGAAGAATTGCCAGACTGCTTTCCAGAGTGGTTGTGCCAGTCTACATTTGCACCAGCAGTGAATGAGGGTTCCCTTTTCCCCACAACCTCTCCAATACTTGTTATTCCTTGCCTTGTTGATAATGGCCACACTAACAGGTGTTATGTGGTATGTCACTATAGTTTTGATTTGCATTTCCCTAATTGCTAGTGGGGTTGAACATCTTTATATATATATATATACATATATATATATATATATATATATATATATATATATATATATGTATATATATATATATATATATATATATATATATATATATATAGGCTATTATTTCCATTTAAAAATATTTTCTGCTGTGAATGGATTTTTATCGAATTTTCTTTTTAAAATAAATATTGTTGCTACACATTAAAGCTACTATTATTTTGTTTTCTGTCTGCTCACTAAGATATGAGTTTTTATCATTCTTTACTAGATTCTTTTGGATCATCTACATTAATCATAATATTTTATAGGTCTTGCACTGCAACATTACACACCACAATAAATAAAATACCTTTGCTTTTGGGTCTTCCTTTTTCTACTTCCTCCATCTCTATCTCTTGTAACTGCACATTAGCCCTGTGCCCTTAGTTAAACTTTTGGAATGGACTTGCTGCCATTACAAGAGGTCTTTTCATATAAAAATAACGATTTAACAATGAGCTTAAAATCAGCTAGTAGGAAAGGTTATTCAAAGTGCTTATATCAGTGGCAGGTAACTATAAATTCTAAGTAGGAAAACAAACATTTATAAATGTGTTTTGCTAGACACAGTATCAAGTGTTTGAATAATGTATTTGCTTATATTTCCATGTTGATTTTCACTTTTGGAAATATTTTCTCATTTATTGCTTTATTAAATCCTGAAACCATAAGCTAGAAGTGAAAATAGCCTGTGGTATACATTTTTTAAATATATTTTATTGATTTTTTTACAGAGAGGAAGAGAGAGGGATAGAGAGTCAAAAACATTGATGAGAGAGAAACATCAATCAGCTGCCTCTTGCACAACCCCTACTGGGGATGCACCGGCAACCAAGGCACATGCCCTTGACCAGAATCGAACCTGGGACCTTTCAGTCCGCAGGCCGACGCTCTATCCACTGAGTCAAACCGGTTTCAGCAATGTGGTATACATTTTTATAAAGATTGATGTAATCCATGTAAATTCTCTCAGCATACTGCCTGACAATTAGTAAATGTTAATAATTATCATTAATAGTAGTAGTAGTTCTAAGAACTCATTTTGTTGTCTCCTTTGTACAGAACAGAAATTTATATTGGAGAGGTTTTTGTTTCAATAAAGAGGCCCGAGTTACATAATAACAAAAAATGTGGGTTTTGCCGAGACCGGTTTGGCTCAGTGGATAGAGCGTCGGCCTGTGGACTCAAAGGTCCCGGGTTCGATTCTGGTCAAGGGCATGTACCTTGGTTGCGGGCACATCCCCAGTGGAGGGTGTGCAGGAGGCAGCTGATCGATGTTTCTCTCTCATCGATGTTTCTAGCTCTCTATCCCTCTCTCTTCCTCTCTGTAAAAAATCAATAAAATATATTTTAAAAAATGTGGGTTTTTTTCCATATAACTTGTGAAAGAAGTTAATAATGTTCCCTCACATACCCTCTGTTCCACAGCCCTAATATTTAAAAGGTATATACATGTATATCTGGGTAGCAAAACTCAATGTTATATTGATGTTACCTTTTCTCAAATACAACTACATTATTATGGCTATAGCACTTTAATATTACACCATGTCTCTGGAAATTGATCGAAGTGATATTAAAGTTCTTTTGTAAGACTAAATGGATAAGAATGTTTAAAAATGCAGGAAAAGAAATGAGGGATATTTAAAGTACAAACACTAAACTATTTTAAAGCCAAAATGAATAAAAGAATGTAGCAAAGCAAAGAAATGGGAAGATTGCTGAACTTATTTTTTAAACAGAGATAATCAAATGCATTAGTGCTTTTTGCATAGCCCCTAAAATATTGTGTAAAAATAAACTTAATTGTTTCTAAATATTTTACAATTTGTTTCTGTGGCAAATGAACATATTTTTCCATTGTATATATTTTTATCCTCACTTGAAGATATGTTTATTGATTTGAAAGAGAGAGAGAGAGAGAGAGAGAGAGAGAGAGAGAGAGAGAGGAAAAGGAAAAGAAAAACATTCAATGTGAGAGAGAAACATCAAACACCAGTGTGGTGATTGCTAGAGGGAAGGGACTGGGGGAAGAAAGGGGTCCTAATATAAGTTGACAGGGGAAGAATTCACTTTGGGTGGTGGGCACGTGGTGCAGTATACAGGTCTTGTAACATAGAAATCCACACCTGAAACCTATAGGTTCATGTTGACCAATGTCACCCCAATCAATTTAATAAATAAAAATAAAATAGACTGAGGACTTAATAAAGGGCACTTTCTATTCACAGGTATAGGTAAAACTGTATGTTGTTGAGCAGTTGCAACTGCTAATCAACTAGACTAACTTAGCTAAACCCCTAAAATATCTGCAATTATTCCACTTTAGCAAAATACCTGGAGTGACACAGAACAACTGGGGAAGGAGCTCAAACTAATTTGTGAGGCCTACCACTTAGATTTGCTGATCCCACCTGCTTTCCCTGCTACTAAAGAATCATATTCTTCTTTTTCCTTCCCCTGCCCTTCTTCACTTTCTCCCCCAAATATATATGTGTGTGCATAGAAATATTATTTTGTTCCAGAATTTTACAAATGAATAAACTTAACCATATGAGGAACAGTCACAAGTAAGCCTAAAATCAAATTACCCTATGAAATGTTTTAATTTGCTCCCAAAAGTACAGTTCAGAACATCTTTATGTAAGTTCAACATATTCAGCTTTTTTTCCAGTGCGACATGGATTGTTTCTTCAATTGGTAATTAGACGAATTAATTGGCTTGCCTTTATGGATTGTATTAAGTTCTACAGAGAAACTGAAAAAAAATGGTGTGTGTGTGTGTTGTTGTTGTTGTTGTTGTTGTTGTTCTTCTTCTTCTTCTTCTTCTTCTTCTTCTTCTTCTTCTTCTTCTTCTTCCTGGTGGGGAAAGTAAAAAATAAAAAGAATTATATTAAGTTCCATGTTTCTTGTGGTCTGATAAAAAAGAAAAAGAAATTTATCTGAAGAACCTATAAGTGTGTCCCCACAAAGGAATTAGCATTTGGTCACCAGCTACACAGGAAAATTACAACAAAGATGAAACTAAAATTCCCACCAGCTAAGTAAATAGTTTTTCTCCCCTTTCCTCTCAACCACCTCACCCACACGGACACTGGGGAAAACATGGAAAAGAGTGGAGGAAAAGCAAAACACACAAGCCACTTCCCCTCTCAATTGCAGGAACCCAAGACAGGTTAGGCCTGAACTTGGAGAGAAGGATGAATGCAGGAAAGGGGAACAATTGAGTACTGGGTGTGAGATTAAAGTTTTCATTTGGACCAGGCTGGACTTTCGAATCCCTGAAATTAGTCATGGGACATTTTTTCTTCAATAGTGGTACGTGACCAAGACTCTATGGAATCTGCAATTCCATTGGTGGAGCAGGGAGATCCATCAGAGTAGGGAACAGTATTGGGAGAAAAATAATTTCCTATTTGGGCCTTATCAATTTTAGTCCATTCAATAAACTGGTTGCATCTGTGGAAGTATAGTCTGAATAGTACTCTGAGGAGTAGATGTTTGGTAGAGGAACTGACTATGACTTGTCAGTCTGGTTTATTAGGGGGAACCCCGTACAGAGTCAAAATTCTTTGCAGCCAGTGCAGCCAGTCTGGAAAGTACATTTCATCATTTAGATGCACTCTTGGGGAAATTATGTTCCCACCTCTAGGAGAAACAATTATACAAAGTTGAGATAAGTTTGAGAGACAATTATTGGACTACTACATTTGCTGTATTTGAAAAATAGCTATGACACACAATCTGAAAATTACTGTGAATTAATGGAATGCCTGATGCCCAGCCTTTGTGTTCATTTATCATACAAGCAAACAGAGGCTGGGGCAGAATGCTGGAGTGACTTTGGGATATTTCAGATGTGTAGAGAGAACTAGAGGACGGTGTTGGTTGTCTGATGGGACTTCATAGTCAGGTCCAGTCCCAGACAAAGTAGTCTAGTTAGGGCTCTGTAGTTTTTCTGGTTCTCAATGGGTGAGAATTAATGATAGAGCTCCAAATGTAATGAGGAAACCAAATGATTTATTTGAAATTGAAATGGAAGCCAAGCCATCTGGAGTCAGCAAATAAAGGTGTGAAGTAAATTCTGTGGTTTTGTTTGTGTATATCTAAAAAAGTTACAGCAGTGATTGCCAGATTAGGGCAACCAGGATATCAAGACTGGTGGATGTGGAGCTGTTAGTGAAGCACCAAGTGTGGTAAAGATTTACTCAAATGTAATTCCAGCTGCACCTGCAGATATCAGCTGGACAGCCTTGGGAGGAATGGAACAAAATAGCTATGGTGTTTCTATCAGCTGGGTACATTATACAGCAGGCATAATGGTTTTAAATGCTATTAAATACTAACAGCACACCCTATCCGGTTTGGCTCAGTGGATAGAGCGTTGGCCTGCGGACTGAAGGGTCCCAGGTTTGATTCTGGTCAAGGGCACATCCCCAGTAGGGGGTGTGCAGGAGGCAGCTGATTAATGTTTCTCTCTCATCAATGTTTCTAATTCTATCCCTCTCCTTTCCTCTCTGTAAAAATCAATAAAATATATATATTTAAAATACTGACAGCACATAACCAATACTTAGTCAGTCATCCAACCGAGGCCCCACATTGGGAGGAGGGAAGGTGAGGAGTAATTTTAAATGGACTAAGGGGCCATTTAAAAATCTAAATAAACTAATTAAATAAAAATAAAGGAGTCCATCTCTGTCCAACAAGTATACCATTCATTGGCTCCAGGTCTAATGAAAAGCCAGGAGAATCTTCTGTAAAACCTTATAACTCAAGGCCTCAGTCACTTGTCATAGGGAAAAGGCATACACAAGAAGAAACTCCAAGATTTTCGGATGTTAGACATTGTATTAAAACAGACATGAAAACTTTTTACAAAATTAATCTGGTTTTAATGTAAATCAAAGTAACCCAACTTCTCTGGCTTCTGAAGGGGAACACTTCTTTCCCACTCCCAAACAGTAGGAGTTGGGTTAATGGGAGATGCCCAGCTCCGTCACTCTCTGGCCTTCTCTCTTCTTCTCCCACAGGGAGAACTGGTTTAAGGTGATCCATTGGTTCTTAGTAAGAGCCCACATCTAGAATGTAAATCCCCTTTCCATATCTTTCTTTTGAAAGAGAATTGCTGCAGAAAGCTTTCTGTGACTGGTTCTTTTTTATCCTTTTCGAAGGAAAAGGCTAAGTTGTCCCTGTAAGTTGACACTGTGTGTGAGCAGTGACAGTCTCCCTAAGTGAGTGAAACAAGCCATCAACTGGTCAAATATAGCAGGGGAACCTTTATGCACCATGGGAATAAGAGACACCCCCACTGCTTCCCAGACCCATAACCCTGAAAAATCATAAAATTCTTGGGAAAATCTTAAACTTCAACAGGATATTGAAAGGGGATTCAAGCCAATCTTAGCCTGCTCTTACAGTGAAAGGAGACCTTAACTGGACATGTAAGGTGTATGGTTGATTTTCTGCAAAATTATCCTTAAAAAGAAATATTTAAAAATGCTTATTTATCATGTTCACAAGGGAAGATCAAGAGTAACTATTGAAATATCTTTCATAGGAATGGGAACTAATGTGTAACCTTTGTAGTAGTACAGCCAGATGATCTGATTGCACACTGCCATTTGATGAGACTCTGTATACTCTCCTGACATCAGCCTGTCATTGATTTCCACATAGACAAGAGTATGAAAGACAGAATTCATACACTTCTAGCATATAGCAAGTATATAGTCAATATGTGCTGAATTAAATTGAAATTTAGATGTTATGACAACAAATAGTATATAACACACAAAGGCATATGATATAAATTAAACATTTATGTAGGAGGGTGTGGTTCATCAGTTGTGATTATCATATATATGTGTGTATAGGTAGATAGTATATGTATGTATCTATATCCATAAATTATATTTATACTAGGGGCCCAGTGCACGAATTCATGCACCTTGAAAGGAACTGTGGGCTACAAGGCTGCAGTGGGCTCAGAGATGGGTCTCAGCCTATCCTCTGTGCCCCCACTCAGACCCTCCCGCCACAGACCCTGTTCCCCTGTCTGTTGGCAACCATACTCCTGCTGCCGCTGCTCCCATGTGCTGATGGCGCCGAGCAATTGGGGCCAGTGCTGGGCACCAGCAGTGGGTGCAAGTGCCAGGCGAGACCTTGGTGCATGAGAGCAAAGAATTTTCAGTAACCACCAAAGGCTTGCCCCGATGGCAGCGACCGGCACCCCACCTTGGTCTGGCGCCCCCGCTCAGCTGCTCCACCATCCTGCCATGGCTGAGGCCACCATGTTCCACGCTCTGCTGCCTACTGCCAATGCCTGCCATGTTCTGTGCACATCATAGTGACCAGTTCGGTTGTTCTGCTGTTCGGTCTATTTGCATATTAGGGTTTTATATATATATAGATAGTGAGAGATTTTGTGAGTCACTTTGTTGTTTTGGTTTGGCCAAGAAGGCATCAGTGGGACTGTTTACTTCATAAGAGGAGCCTACAATTTAAGTAGTCTGCTTGGAGGTGAATGTTGATCCTCAGACACATTTACCTTTGGCAGGAAACCAGCAAGCTTTCATTCAGGCTTTCATCTTACTTTCAGATCTTTCTTTATCTTCCTCCTTACACCTCACCCAAGGAATCACTATAATTGTCCTTTGGAGTGCCAGCTGATATTTTCAGCTTCCTGTCTCTTTGCCCAAGGGAAAAATGCTGATTTCCTCTTTGCTATTTGGCAAATGTCAAAAGAAAAAGACTAGCTGCACTAAGTATTCCTTTCAGCAGTATGAATGAAGATCCTGCATTTTCCCCTTAATCAGGAGATTTAACTAGCTAAAACTTAATTAGCCTAAGCTCAGAGAGTTTTTTTTTCCTATTATTTATTGATTCTCCTTTATTTGTTTCTTTTTCTCCTCCAAGAATTCCTCTCCTACATATTTAAGAATTCCATGGCCTTTTTATTTTTGCATATCATGTTTATATATAACTCTTTTTTCTAGGTTCTGTGAGAATTTTTTAATTCATCTTCTTTACAGATTGGGTTTTCTGCAAGAATCTATCTACTATGCAATGCCTCCATGGTATTTTTTAAAATTCTGTAATTGTATTTTTTATCTGAAAGCAGTTTTGCCTGATTTCATACTACTTTGTCTTCACCTAAGAAATGTTCTCTCAAAACTCTTGGAGAATAAAAAATATTTTTCTAATGTTTTCTCCAATTCCATGGAGAAATTCCATTTCTGCCACTGGGAGAAATCTGCCCTACTCCTTGGATTAGCCTAGCGATTTTCAATATTTTTCATCTAATGGCACACATAAACTAATTACTACAATTATGTGGCACACCAAAAATACATTGTAGTTTTTGCCAATCTGGCAAACATAGGTACAATTTTGATTCATTCACACTGGACAGATAACTGTATTGGTTGTCATTTTTAAATTTCACAGTCTAAGGGAAAGTAGGTCAGTGCCCCTGATTAAATAGTCAAGTATTGCATGTTTTAAAAATGCTTGCATGAATTAAAAATCTCTGGACTAGCCTCTTTCTTTTGGATGACCAACTCTTTTCAAATGTCTGAAAGTTGTTCTATTTTCACTAAACTGCCATTCAGGATGGGTTTCTGTACAAACAGTTTATTTCTGACAAGAAAAAGTGGGATTATACATTTTCAGTTTTATTTTGCTAGGTTGATCTATCTGGTTATAAGTAAATATGGAGGGAATTCTTGAGGATAGTGCAGAGCCTAGCAGTTTCTTTCTCTGTTTGTGATGATGGCATGAAGTTAATTTGAGGACTTTCCCACATCCCAAATTGTCTTTCTGAGCTTATTACAGAACTTTCCTCTCTCTTCTTAGCACATCACTCATGACAGGGGCAGAAAGTAGGCAAGTAATGCACACTGGCCTTCCACTTCATGGTCTGTATAGTGGAGTAGTTCTCAGATTGTTGCACTGTCCCTTCCATATCACTGCCCCACAGTCCAAGAGACTGCATGCATTTCCAAACTTGGTGTGGGGATTTGGGGAGGTTCTGCTCAGGGATCCTACCCCCTTACCACTTAACTCTTCAACTGGGATTTTCATTCAGATGTGGAAGAATAACAGAATAGTGCTTTCCTTGATCTTTTCCTATCCATACCATACCTTTCAGAAGGTCCTTTGTTTCTTTTCTGTGGATGGGTGCCTTCTGTTTTCCAACAATGGCACAGACTTTTCCTACTTTATATTTGTACTAGAGGCCCAGTACACAAAATCGTGTGCGGTAGCCTGCCACTGCTTGTAGCCCCGCCCATGCACCTACCGTCCTGCCACACTCGCAGCCTCACCCACCTGCCCACCGCTGCTCTTCACGTTTGCTGCCTCACTGTGCTTGCAGTACTGCCCACCCTCTGCCCACCTTGCTGCGATCAGAGCCTATGGGCTTCAGGATAGGGACCAAGAGGTGCTCAATGCACCTCATGGCCGTCCTGGTCATCATGGATACTGGCTTTTTATATATATAAACTAGAGGCCCTGTGCATGAAAATTCATACACTGGAGGGGAGTCCCTCAGCCCAGCCTGCCCCCTCTCACAGTCTGGGAGCCCTAAGGGCCGGAGGCGACCCAGCAATCAGGGGAAGGCGACACCTCTGCTGCTGCCACTGCCGGCAGCGCAAGCCTTGGCCGGCCCTGGGCGGCTGGGCAGCTGACATCTGAGGCTTGCCTATGCCTCGGGCCAGCCCTGGATGGCTGGGGGGCTGAGAGGACTCCGGAAGCAGGTACGCAGAGCAGCCAGACCCCCTGAGGGTGGGCCTGGCCGTGCTGCGCGCCTGCCACCCCAGTGGGGCTGAGGGGACTGGGCATCGTCATCTGTGGCTGTGGGCGCTGCCATCTTTGAGGGCATGGCAGTCAATTATCATATTCCCTCCTTATTGGCTGTGGGTGCAGCCATCTTTGTGAGGGTGTGATGGTCAATTAGCATATTCCCTCTTTATTAGATAAGATGAGTATTTTGCTTAACAAGAATGTTTAGTGCAGCATTCTTTTTCATAGTGAAAAGTAAAATAAATAACAAAACGTTAGCTAAATAATTTATATCCATTTTATATAAAAGTCCATTCAAATGAACATAAATTCATATTTATTTCTAAGTGAAAATAGCCTCTTACAATATTCATGGCATAGCATGATGACCATTAAAATTTTTGGTAAAATTATACATGAGCAGAGAGAGACAGAAAAGTCTGTCAGATGAAGTCATTCTAACATTTGAGATATGAAGAAAATTTCTTTATTGATTAAGGTATTACATATGTGTCCTTATCAACCAATTGCCCCCCACCCCCTCACTCATGCCCTCAACCCCCTGGTGTCTGTGACCATTGGTTAGGCTTATATATATTCATACAAGTCCTTTGGTTGATCTCTCCCCTTTACCCCCACACTCCCCTACCTTCCCTCTGAGGTTTGATAGTCTGATCCATGCTTCTCTGTCTCTGGATCTGTTTTTGTTCATCAGATTATGTTGTTCATTATGTTCCACAAATGAGTGAGATCGTATGATATTTATCTTTCTCTGACTGGCTTATTTCACTCAGCATAATGCTTTCCAGTTCCATCCATGCTGTTGCAAATGGTAAGAATTCCTTCTTTTTTACAGCAGTGTAGTATTCCATTGTGTAGATGTACCACAGTTTTTTAATCCACTCATCTGCTGATGGGCACTTAGGCTGTTTCCAAATCTTAGCTATTGTAAATCGTGCTGCTATGAACATAGGGGTGTATATATCCTTTCTGATTGGTGTTTATAGTTTATTGAGATATATTCCTAGAAGTGGAATCACTGGGTCAAATGGAAGTTCCATTTTTAGTTTTTTGAGGAAACTCCATACTGTTCTCCACAGCAGCTGCACCAGTCTGCATTCCCACCAGCAGTGCATGAGGGTCCCTTTTTTTCCACATCCTCACCAGCACTTGTCATTTGTTGAAGAAAATTTCTTAACCTTTTGCACTCGGATGTTGAGTGTGACTCCACACGGTTAGCATTAGAATAAAGGAATCGAGAAAAAAGCAAGTGAGTGCAAAGGCTTAATCTATCATCCCATATCCTATGGGAAGTCCAGTATCTCCCCCATATTTCTATGAATTCCTGAAAATTTATGTTCTCATGCTCACTTTTGATTCTTGCCTCTTTTAACTCTTGTGGTTCACCTCCACTGGCCCAAACTCAGCCCCATTTCTTTATTCTCCCAAACCATTTCTTTATCCATTCAACAGGTACTGTTATCAACACCCAGTTTATTATAGTTAAGGAGGAAGTGCCAACTCACATGGAGTTTACATTGTCACTCAAGACATTCATGTGTGTAGCAATTTGACACCTTTGCTCTTTAAATTTCTCCACTACCCTATCTCAGGGAATGCTTTACAGCAACCTTTCTTCACAGGATCCATCTTCACAGCTGCTAAAATTTCTTCTTTTATTTTTTTAATCCTCCCTCAAGATGTGAGGATATTTTTCCATTGATTTTTTTAGAGAGTGAAAGGGGGTGGGGATGAGAGATAGAAATTGATGTGAGAGAGAAAAATCAATTGGTTGCCTCCCACACGTACCCTGATTGGGGTTAGGGATTGATCCTGCAACCCAGGTACATGGCCTTGACTGGAAATCGAACCTGAGATCTCTGGTGCACAGGCCGATGCTCCAACCAATAAGTCATGTTGTTTTACATAGTGAAAAGTAAATAACAAAAGGTTATACTAAATTATTTAGTTAACCAGGGCCAGGATGCTCAAATTTCAATTCTCTCTCACTCTATTTCTCTCTCCCTCCCTCCATCCCTCCCTCCCTCTATCTCTCATTAAATCCCTGTTCTTCCTTTCTTCCTTTCTTTTCTTTTCCAGACAAGTTTGGTTATTTTATTTCATTGCCTTCTTCCAATCACATGCATTGGACCTCATCTTTCTCATTCCCAAGTACTTACCATACTATTTACCAATCAAATACAGTTCCTTTCCTAACAAAGATCCCTAGTATTGGCTTCTAAAGTAATTAACTTTAATACCTCACTGCATGTATTTATGGGTTTACAAAAATATATAGATAGATACATATAGAGTCATCCAAAAGATGATACTACCTGTGGGCTGTGGTGGAAAGGGTAATTTTATTCCTTATTCCATTACTGATAATCTACATTTTCTATCTTCCAAAACAAATACGTATTACTTAATAATCTTTAAAAGCAAATAAACAAACAAAAAATAACTAAAACCCTTAACTTCTCTATCTTATCTAATTAAAAGTAGGTTATAATTTATCTCAACTTATTATTTCAGGTTTGGAAAGTTTTCTGATGTGCATTATATTTTTACTAGTAAATTGAAGTCTCCTTTTCCATATTATGTAGTTTTAAACTAATTTCTTCAACAAAATAAGTAAAATTTTAAATATATACTCACATTTTGGGTCTATATATATATTAACCTATAGGAAAATCAGTCTAAAAAGTTTTAAATAGTTTAATTTAGGGGTAAGAATTTGGATTTACTTCAAATATTTTTGTATGGTTTAAAATTTTTGCGATTATGTTCATGTATTACTATTATTTTTAAAATTGAAAAGAAAGACATACACAAAATATACAGCAGGATCTTCTCCAAAACCTTGTAAATTTATCTTCTATTAGATAACACTCATCATGGGTGACTTTTAAGGAGTTGACTGTATTACACAGTAGTGCTTTAGCACAGCTTGATTAATTGTGATACAGTGAAAATAGATTCTGCTCCTAACTAGTTATACAGTCTTAGGCAAGTCATGTCATCTAACATATATGTTGCCATCTGCAAAATGAGGATCTTGCACTATGTTGGGATGTATAATTCCCAGGTCCAACATTTTTGTGACTCTATTGAACATTAATTTAAAAATCCAGAATAAGCCCAACCAGTGTGGTTCAGTGGTTGAGCGTCAACCTATGAACCAAGAGGTCACCCAAACAGTGCACATTCCCAGGTTGTGGGCTCAATCCCCAGTGTGGGACATGCAGGAGGCAGCCAATCAATGATTCTCTCTCGTCATTAATGTTTCTCTCTCTCTATCCCTCTCCCTTTGTCTCTTGAATCAATACAAATTATATTAAAAAACAAATATATAAAAATAAAAATCCAGAATAAAAGATGAGGAAGAGTATGTGTTTGTGGGTAAAGACGTAAAGTTCTGGTTCTGTGAGCAGGAAACAAGGGTTCATTTCACTGAGAATTGTTGAAGACCCATTACTGCTTTGACACCCCTGCAATATATGGGGTGCAGAGCTGACACTATCCTATCCCATTTTTGCCAAATATTTTCTATATAATTTGTAATTTTTTTCTATGGCAAAAAGTATCTGACTTTATGGAATTTGTATATGAGGTTTGATTTCTAAACAACTGTGCTGGCCTACACTTACTATGTAGAGAGAAGGATACTGGGATCTATATGTACAAAGCTCTCAGTGCCAGGTTGTTTCCTGGTAGTAACCCCAAACAGTCTCAAGATGTTTGGCACTTTGCAAATCCATGCCTTTTCCTTCAGATCAGTTTGAAAATCACCATTGTTTAATCTTTTTTATTTATTTTTTTAATATATTTTATTGATTTTTTACAGAGAGGAAGAGAGAGGGATAGAGAGTTAGAAACATCGATGAGAGAGAAACATCGATCAGCTGCCTCTTGCACACCCACTACTGGGGATGTGCCCACAACCAAGGTATATGCCCTTGACCGGAATCTAACCTGGGACCCTTGAGTCCGCAGGCCGACGCTCTATCCACTGAGCCAAACCGGTTTCGGCTGTTTAATCTTTTTAAAAAATAAATCTTTATTGTTGAAAACATTACATATGGCCCTTTCCCCCCCGCCATTACCTCCACTCCTCCCCAAGCCATCACCACCCTATTGTCTGTGACTATGGGTTATACATATATGCATATGAGTTTATTGGTTGATCTCCCTCCCACCCTCCCCTGCCTTCCCTCTGAAGTTTGATAGTCTGTTTGATGTTTCTATGTCTCTGGGTCTATTTTTGTTCATCAGTTTATGTTGTTCATTAGATTCTACATATGAGTGAGGTCATGTGATACTTATCTTTCTCTTGCTTTAATCTTTTAAACAATATCCCTAGTGACATGAAAGAGTAACACTTCTCTAAATGCCTGAACTTGAAACTAAAATATCTGGCCTCTCTTGTACCTAAATTAAAATCTACGTTTATATAGTTTCACTTTTATGAACATAATACAAGACACCTTGCTCAGCTTCAGTACAAACATACATAACATTACTTTGTAATGGAAATAAAGCTATAGAAAGCTATAACATTCTATTTTTCTTATTTAAAATCACAAAATGTCTCAAAAATAGTGGAGACCATGGTTTTATAATAATTTTTATCTACCATCCTGACCAAGTGAAATATTTAGGAACAAGGAGCAAACTCCTAAGAGAAAAATATTATAGGTCTTTATTGGGCCCAGTGAATTGTTGTGTCTTCACACTTAGTTCCATAAGTCAGGTACCCCCTGTTGTCTCTTCCATATGACATTCACTGTGAGATCTTCAGGCCATTTTTCAAGTCTACTAAATTTATCATTCCAACTATGCTCAAAGTATCTAAATCATAATGCCCTCATTCTGTCATGTTTGTTTAAAGTGCATATTGGTATGCAGGCTTATTTTATTATTAAAAAAAAGATATATCTCATATTGCTGTGTCCAATCTAAATAATCCTTAAGTGTGTCAAGCAAGCAATTAATTAGTTTTATACTTTTTATGTTAATTTCTCTTGCTTTCCCAGTTAATTTTTTTGACATGTTAATTTTATATTTTATTCTTTAAAAAACTTTATTGTTGAAAGTGTTACATATGTCCCCTTTCCTCTCCCATTGATCTTTCTAGCCTGCCACAACCCCCCACCCCAGGCCTTCACCACCCTATTGTGTGTGTCCATGGATTATGTATATGCATAAAAGTTCTTTGGTTGATCTCTTCTCACCCACCCATCCTCCCCCACCCTCTCTCTGAGGTTTGACAGTCTGTTCCATGCTTCTATGTCTCCAGATCTATTTTGTTCATCAGTATATTTTGTTCATTAGATTCCACATATGAGTGAGATTATGTGATACTTATCTTTCTCTGACTAGCTTATTTCACTTAGCATAGTACTCTCCAGGTCCATCCATGAGGTGGCAAATAGTGACAGTAATTTCAATTTTACAGCTACATAGTATTCCATTGTGTAAATGTACCACACTTTTTGATCCATTTATCTGCTGATAGGCACTTGGGGTGTTTCCAAATCTTAGCTATTGTAAATTGTGCTGCTATGAAAATAGGGGTGCGTATTTCTGATGCGTGTTTCTGGTTTCATTGTATATATTCCTAGAAATGGGATCACTGGGTCAAATGGTTATTCCATTTTTAATTTTTTGAGGAAAATCCATACTATTTTCTACAGAGACTACACCAATTTGCATTCCCACCAGCAGAGTACAAGGGTTCCCTTTTCTCCACATTCTTGCCAATACTTGTCTTTTATTGATTTTTTGATGATAGCCATTCTAACAGGTGTAAAATGATACCTCATTGTCATTTTGATTTGCATCTCTCAGAAGATTAGTGACTTTGAACATTTTTGCATATGCCTCTTGGACTTCTGTATGTCCACTTTGGAGAAGTATCTAGTTAGGGACTTTGCCCATTTTTAAATTGGATTGTTTAGCTTCCTTTTTTTAAGTTGTATGAGTTCCCTATATATTTTGGATATTAAGCCCTTATTGGATGTATGTATCATTGGCAAATATGTTCTCCCATGTATTGGGTCCTCTTATCATTTTGTTGATGGTTTCTTTTGCCGTGCAGAAACTTTTTATTTTGATGTAGTCCCATTTGTTTATTTTCTCCTTACATTCCATTGTCTATGGAGATGTATCAGTAAAAATATTGCTGTGAGAGATGTCTGAGGTTTTGCTGCCTGTTGTTTCTTCTAAGATTTTTGTAGTTATATGACTTACATTTAAGTCTTTTATCCATTTTGAGTTTATTCTTGTGTATGGTGTAAGTTGGTGGTCTAGTTTCATTTTTTTTTTTTTTGCATGTACCTTTCCAATTTTTCCAATACCATTTATCAAAGAGACTGTCTTGACTCCAAGGTATGCTCTTGCCTACTTTGTCAAATATTAATTGAGTGTAATGACTTGAGATGATTTCTGGGTTCTCTGTTCTATTCCATTGGTCTGTATGCCTCTTCTTGTGCCAGTACAGGCTGTTTTGAGTACAGTGGATTTGTATTATAACTTGATATATGTTATTGTGATCCCTCCAACTTTGTTCTTCTTTCTCAAGATTGCTGTGGTTATTCAGTGTCATTTTTGGTTCCATATGAATTTTAGGAGTATTTATTCTAGATCTGTGAAATATGCTGTTGGTATTTTAATAGGGATTGCATTGAATCTGTAGATTGCCCTTGGCAGTTTGGAGATTTTAATGATGTTGATTCTACCAATCCATGAACACGGAATATTCTTCCACTTGTTTATATTTTCTTCTATCTCTTTCTTAAACGTCCTGTAGTTTTCTGAGTAGAAGTCTTTCACCTCCTTGGTTAAGGAAATTTAGGAATATTCTTAATGTTTTTGTTGCAATGGTAAATGGGATTTTTTTTTTAGTTTCTCCTTCTGAGAATTCATTGTTGATGTATAAAAAAAAGTCATCGATTTTTGGGTGCTGATTTTGTAACTTCTTAAGTTGCCAAATTCATTTAGTAAATTTAGTAGTATTTTTGGTGGAATCTTTATGGTTTCTATATGCAATGTCATGTCATCTGGGAATAATGATAATTTTACTTCCTCCTTTCCAATTTGTATGCCTTTCATTTCTCCTTCTTGTCTGATCACTGTGGCTAGGATTTCATCTGTCTTTCTGTCTCTCTATTTCTCTGTCTTTATCTACACAGAGGTAGACACACACACACACACACACACACACACACACACACACACACAAACATGGAATCTTTTCACTTAAGCTTGGCAAACTTAGGCAAACATATTCTTTCCCCTTTCTTGCCTTCTCTCTCTCTGTAAAATGAATACTAAATGACCTCTAAGACCCCTTCTCACTCTAACATTCTTTGTTTCAGAGTCTATGAATAACCATGACACTACTATCCACATTGCTACTTCCCTTTTAAAATGACCTATACTCTGGGAAAAAGAGTTTGATGAATGTTGTAAAAATCACTTCCTGGAAATAAGATGTACCACTTTCATAATGAATATGATTTTATTCACCTAGCTTTTAAAGAAGCAATTTGATTGCTAGGTTGCTAAATTGTAGATTATCATTATAATAAGGACATTAATTGTTAACATTTATGGCCATCTACAAAATCCACTCTACATTGTAAGTTTTCAAGCATAGCCTAGAGAATTCCATTGAAATGGTTAGATTTTTTTGTACAGATAAACATCTTCAAGGTAAAGTGTAAATGAATTGTGATACTTAGCTATAGCAGATGTATTTAAATTTAAATTTGTCATACATCAGTATGTACTGAGCACAACATAAAGCTATTTGAAAAATATTTCATTTACTTTTAAAGAATGATATGGATGTTGTATTTCTGAACAGAAAGGCTTTATTTAAATGGTTGATTATGATACCCACCTCCCTAAAATAAAGCACATCTAAATATATGTTTAGCTTTCTAGCCCAAACCAATGAAAAAACATGCTTATTTACTTGCTATATCAGGTATGGCTCATAGATTTATAAGAAGACAAAAATTAATGGTATAAGTATTTGTAACAGAGATATTAAACTACCAGTTTGGGAAGACATGGCATACTTCTAATTTTATTTTCAAAATATCTCTGAAAATAAGCACCATTAAACAAATGAATGCAGTGAAATCTGGGTTGTACTAAGCTATCTCATCCTCAAACCTTCATTCATCACAAAAATTGGAAGGCATAGAAAGCTCCAAATACTGGAAAAGAAAATTGCCATGATGGTGAAGAGCTCTCACATTGTATTCAAAGGGCATTATTGCCTAGTAAGGAAACACACTTTGAATGAAATGGGTCTGTCCCATGAGTCCAAAGTGACAGCATATGACTGACTGACCTTTCTCATAAGTCATAAGACTTTTAAAGTATAATGCCTATGTGAGCATTTTATTATGGGAGTTGAGCTTATTGGTCAATCCTAATGTATGTAAATAGCTCTGAAGTTTGAAAGACTGAGAAAAGCGTTTTTATATTTATTTATCTTCCCTTTTTGCTTACTCTCTTATATAGTCACATATTAAATATTGGGGGAAAAACAAAAGTACATATAATATGGTTCAGTAACTTATGTTGAAAGAAGGGTTTAAAGATGAAAGGGGGAAATGTATAGAAACAGAGTGATGTAGATCTGAACTAAAATTGTTGGCCATGGTATTCTATACATCTGTCAAGGATATGGCTACAAAATTGTCTCCAAGAGGCCCAGCAGCCATTGCAAAAAGAATTTATGATGTCAGAGGAATGGTGGTGTGAATGACCCCTTGTCATCTCCCATAGAAATTTCAACAAGTTAACCAACTATAATTCAACAAATAAATCCCTGCTCAACACAGACACATGCTTGAGAAACCTGTATATTGAAATATCTAACAGTGGGCTACTCGGATAAATGGGGAGATGAGAAGGGAGGAAAGTACAGACAGACAGCTGATGCAGCCCTGCAGCCAGGAGCTCACTGCTTGGCTGGCTGGGAGAAGGGAGAAAGCTGAGGGTAGCAAGTGTTTCCTTCTGCAGGGAGAGTGGAAAGAACAGAGAACTAGGTTCCCCTGTGCAATTCTCCAATGTTGGCCAAGTGGTGGTGTTTCAAAGAAATGGAACCACAGAGCTCTGCTACCACTTGGACTCCTAAAACTCACCTCCCATTGCCCTTGCAGTTGGGTCCAGGAGCATATTATCTGTAAACCAACAGCCATTGCAGTAGAACCACTGTTTCCCTCTGTGACTGATCCCCAGAAGGGGTGCTTGAGGTTGGACCTCATGGATGTCAGGGGACACCATTACAGTGAGGGCAAAACAAACTTCACCCCCTCAAGCAGTTGGTTGTACTGTCTTATGAAAGCCAAAAAGCGCAGAGGTTCAAGACTGGGAGATCACAGGAGGAAAAAAAATCTTGTGATTCAGTGCCATATACTGGAAAATAGTAGAAAGACCTCTTCAGAGATAAATTCATAGCAAAGAAGGACAGCAAATGCCATAAATAACCACAGTAATGAAGATGATCCCAGAAAGAAAATTAAAAAGCTCCAGAAAGCAAGCTGAAATACATGGAAATATGTGATATAAGTGACAGAGATTTCAAGATTGAAGTTCTGAAAGTACTCAATGAGATGCAAGAAAATAAAGACAGGCAATTCAATGCACTCAGAAATGAAAAATCAATGAACAAAACGAGTACTTTACCAAAGAGATTAAAACTTTTAAAAAGAACCAATCAGAAACCCTGGAAATGAAGCATGCAATTAAGGAGATCAAGAGTGAACTACTGAGCATAGAAAACAGAGCCAACCAGATGAAGGAAATAATTAGTGATATCAAAGATAGGAATCTAGAAAAGATGCAGAGGGAAGAAGAGAGAGACCTGAGCATAAAGAAAAATGAAAGAGCTCTACAAGAAATATCTGATTTCATCAGAGAAAGCAATATTAGAATTATAGTCTTTCCAGAGGAGCAGAAGAGGAAGCATGGAACAGAGAATCTTTCAAACATATAGTAGATGAGAACTTCCCAAACATATGGAGAGAACTAGATGCCTGAATTCAAAAAGTAAATAGAACACATAGCTATCTTAATCCAAAGAGGCCCTCTCCAAGGAATGTGGAGTTGAAGATGTCAAAAATTAATGACAAAGAAAAAATTCTCAAGCAGCCAGGGAAAAGAAGAAAGTGACCTACAAAGGAAAACCCATGAGAATTTCATCTGATTTCTCAGCAGAAACTCTACAAGCCAGAAGAGTGTGGGACCAAGTATTCAAGTGTCTGAAACAGATAAATTACCAGCCATTAATAATATATCCAGCAAAATTATCCTTTAAATCAGTGGTCATCAACTTTTTGAACATCACGGACCACGCACTGGTTGGCAACCACTGCTCCAAAGTTTCCTTAAACTAGTGGTTGCCAACCTTTCAGACCTCATGGACCATCAGTGGTCTGCAGACCACCAGTTGGCGACCACTGCTTTAAATATGAAGGAGAAATAAAGACGTTCCAAGACATAAAAAGCTGAGAGAATTTTATCACCAGAAAACCTCCAATGCAAGAAATACTCAAGGGAGTTATTCTCCCTGAAACAAAGAACATAAGGCCACAACACTATGTGTAAGATCACCAAAAAACTTACAGCATAAACAAGGATAATTTGTGACAACAAAAACATAAAAGGGGTGTAAAGGTCTGCACTGGCAAAGGAAGATGAAGACAAGAAACACTCAAAAGATAAAAAAACTATGGTATATATGCAACTTCATTTTTAATAAACCTAATGGTGACCCACAAACAAAAATCCCCAAACCAGGATATATAACTTAAAAAAAGAGGACACAGAGGAAAGAAGTATGGAATACCACCAATCAAAAACAACAGACAGAAAAATAAGGGGGGAAAAAAGGATGGAGGAACAGAGCTATCAGGACACAAAAGACA
The DNA here is from genome assembly GCF_951640355.1 of Cnephaeus nilssonii. Classification (NCBI taxonomy): domain Eukaryota; kingdom Metazoa; phylum Chordata; class Mammalia; order Chiroptera; family Vespertilionidae; genus Cnephaeus; species Cnephaeus nilssonii. The sequence continues at coordinate 94,807,478 of NC_137071.1, forward strand.
AAATGGATGTGGGAAATCCTCATACATCTTAAATGTAAATAGTATAAATTTACCAATAAAGAGGCACAGAATAGCAGAATGGATTAAAATTAACACACCCAACCATATGCTGCCTACAAAAGACACATCTAAGCTCCAAAGACAAAGGTAGATTCAAAGGAAAGGGGGTGGAAAATGATTCTCTAAGCAAATAATATCCACAGAAAAGCAGGTATAGCCATACTTATATTTGACAAAATAGATTTCAAGATAGTAAGAGACAAAAATTAGAGCAGAATTGAGTGAAATAGAGAACAAAAAGACTATACAAAAAATTAAAACAAAGATCTCATTCTTGGAAAAGATTAATAAAATTACAAACCCTTGGCTAGACTCATGAAGGAAAAAAATGAAAAAGATCCATATAAACAAAATCAGAAATGAGAGAGGAAAATTCACAACAGACATCATAGATATGCAAAGATCATACTAGAATATTATGAAAGACCTTATGCCACCAAATTCAATAACCTGGAAGAAATGGATAAGTTCCTAGAATTATATAACTTTCCTAGTCTAAATCATGAAGAATTGGAAAATCTAAATAAACTGACCAGTAGTGAGGAAATTGAAACAACCATCAACCCCAACCCCAAAATAAATAAATAGATAAATAAATAAATATCCAGGAACAGATGGCTTCACCAGTGAATTCTACCAAATGTTCAAAAAAGATTTAAAATGTATCCTTCTAAAACTCTTTCAATAAATTAAAGAAGAGGCAATACTTCCTAACAGATTATATGAGGCCAATATATCCCTGATACAAAAACCTGGCAAAGATAACACAACAAAAAGAAAACTACAGACCAATATATTTGATGAATACAGATGCAAAAATCCTAAACAAAATACTAGCAAATAAAATACAATAGCTCATCAAAAAAATAACACATCATGATCAAATGGGGTTCATTCCAGGGGCACATGGATGGTTCAACATATGCAAATCAATCAATGTAATACACCACATTAACAAAAGAAAGGATAAAAATCATATGATCTTATCAATAGAGGCAGAAAAGCATTTGATAAGATACAACATACATTTATGATTGAAACACTCAAAAATTAGGATTAGAAAGAAAGTACCTCAACATTATAAAGGCCATATATTATAAACCCTCAGCTAATATCATAATCAATGGTGAAAAAACTGAAAGCTTTTCCTCTAAGATCAGGAACAATAAGAATGTCCTCTCTTACCACTCTTATTCAACATAGTGCTGGATTTCCTAGCCAGAGCAATAAGGTAAGAGAAAGAAAGAAAAGGAATTCAAATAGGGAAGGAAGAAATAAAACTATTACTTTTTATAGATGACATGATTCTGTGTATAGAAAACACTAAAGTCTCTACCAAAATACTATTAGAAACAGTAAACAAATACAGGTTGCAGGATAAAAAAATATCAATGTGCAAAATCCATTGCCATCCTGTATACTAACAAAAAACTACATAAAAATAATTTATTTTGCAATTGCAACCAAAAGAATAAAATACCTAGGAATAAACTTTAAAAAGAACATGAAATACTTATATAATGAAAATTATAAAGCATTATTAAAACAGATTTAAAAAACACAGCAAAAAGGAAAAAATATCCCATGCTCATGGATTGGAAGAGTCAACATAGTTAAAATGGCCATATTACTCAATGCAATATACAGATTTAGTGCAAACCCCATCAATATCCCAGATGTTATTTTTCAAAATAAATCTTTATTGTTCAGATTATTACAGTTGTTCCTCTTTTTACCCCCCATAGCTCCCCTCCACCTGGTTACCACCCCACCCTCTGCCCCTACCCCCCCCACTGTCCTGATCCATAGGTGTACGATTTTTGTCCAGTCTCTTCACGCATCCCCCACACCTCTTTCCTCCCCCAAGAATTGTCAGTCCACTTCCTTTCTATGCCCCTGATTCTATTATATTCGCCAGTTTATTCTGTTCATCAGATTTTTTATTCACTTGATTTTTAGATTCACTAGTTGATATATATGTATTTGTTGTTCATAATTTTTATCTTTACCTTTTTCTTCTTCTTCCTCTTCTTAAAGAATACTTTTCAGCATTTCATATAATACTGGTTTGGCAGTGATTAACTCCTTTAGCTTTTTCTTATCTATGAAGCTCTTTATCTGACCTTCAATTCTGAGTGATAGCTTTGCTGGGTAAAGTAATCTTGGTTGTAGGTTCCTGCTATTCATCACTTTGAATATTTCTTGCCACTCCCATTTGGCCTGCATAGTTTCTGTTGAGAAATCAGCTGACAATCGTATGGGTACTCACTTGTACGTAACTAACTGTTTTTCTCTTGCTGCTTTTAATATTCTCTGTCTTTTGCCCTTGGCATTTTAATTATGGTGTGTCTTGGTGTGGTCCTCTTTGGATTTCTTTTGTTTGGGGTTCTCGGCGCTTCCTGGACTTGTAAGTCTATTTCTTTCACCAGGTGGGGGAAGTTTTCTGTCATTATTTCTTCAAATAGGTTTTCAATATCTTGCTCTCTCTCTTCTTCTGGCACCCCCATAATTCTGATGTTGGTATGCTTAAAGTTGTCCCAGAGGCTCCTTACACTATCTTCATATTTTTGGATTCTTTTTTCTTTTTACTTTTCTGGTGGGGTGTTTTTTGCTTCTTTGTATTTCAAATCTTTGACTTGATTCTTACGATCCTGTAATCTGCTGTTTGATCTCTGTATATTATTCTTTATTTCAGTCAGTGTATGCTTAATTTCTAGTTGGGCCTTTTTCATATCCTCGAGGGTCTCACTAAATTTATCGGCGGTTTCTAGAAGATTCTTGAAAAACCTTATAACCATGGTTTTGAACTCTATATCCAGTAGTTTGCTTTCCTTCATTTCTGTCATTTGTGACCTGTTTCTTTGTATCCACACTTTGGCTGCTTCCCTGTGTTGATAGAGTGGCTTTGTGTGCTAGGTGTCCTATAGGGCTCAGTGGCTCAGCCTCCCCAGTTACCTGAGGTGGACACTCTTGGTGCACCCCTTTGTGGGCTGTGTGCCCAGTCTTGTAGTTAAGCCTTGATTGTTGTTGGTATCACTGGGAGGAATTGACTTCCAGGCCAATTGGCTGTGAGAATCAGCTGTGTCTATGATGGGAGAACTTCTGTGCTGGAGACACTCTTATGGGGCAAGACTTGCTTCAGTTGGGCTTTGGTGCTTACTGAGTCTGCCCCCTGAGTGTGTCCCTTATGGATCTGAGGAGTTGTAATCTGGCTGGTCCCACTCTGACCACTGGGTACACTGGCTCTTGGATCTCTAAGGAGGTGCTAATTTATCCTCTGCCTGAGGCCACCCAGCAGGAGCTACGGAGAGATCTGCAGAGTCCTCTTCTTTGTTTGGGGTTTGGAGGTGCCCAGATGAGGCCCAGCTGTGAAGCAATGCAAGCTGCTGTAGGGCCTTGGGCCTTCTTTTGAATGTTCTGGGTCTCTCTGATCCAGCTGCAATTTGTTAGGTAATTTTAGATTGCAAAGGGCCAGGCCATTCATATGCAAAAAGTCTCTGTGAACAGCTTGTGTGGGGCGGGGTCTCAGGGAATCAACAGGGCAGAGCAAATAGCTATGGCTGACCTTCAGCCCTGCCTTAAGAGGCCCCCGGGTCTCAGTGTCCCATGGTAATCACTGCAAGCACCTCTGAGAGAAAGCCACCCTCGAGTTCTGCCCAATGCCAGACAGTCCAGTTTCTCCCCATATGAGTCTGGGTCCTCTGAGTCTCGCCCAGAACTGGAGTTCATAGCAGTCAGGAGCTTGTGTCTCCCACTCGATTGAAAAAGATAACCGCGTCCTCAGTTGCCAGCCCTTTCTGCACATGTGCATGCCTCCGTACCTCTGCACTTTATTTCTGTACCTCCTCTGAGTCTCAGTGTGCTCTTCTCTTTCCTTCTAGTTGTAGAATTTCCACTCAGCCAGCCTTCCTGTGGTTCTGGATGATGTCCATTTTGTCTTTTAGTTGTAGTTTTGAAGTGGTTGTGCGAGGCAACAATTTCAGGTGTTTATCTATGCTGCCATCTTGGTTTCCTATATCCCAGATGTTATTTTTAAAGAAATAGAATGAGAAATCATCAGATTTGTATGGAACCACAAACGACCCTGAATAGCTAAGGTCCATGGTTGGCAAACTGCGCCTCATGAGCCACATGCAGCTCTTTGGCCCCTTGAGTGTGGCTTTTCCACAAAACACCAGGGCCTGGGCGAGTCTATTTTGAAGAAGTGGCATTAGAAGAAGTTTAAGTTTAAAAAATTTGGCTCTCAAAAGAAATTTGAATCATTGTACTGTTGATATTTGGCTCTGTTGACTAATGAGTTTGCCGACCACTGGCCAAGGTAAACCTGGGGAAAAAAGTACAAAGCTGGAGGTATCATGCTACCTGACTTCAAATTATACTACAGAGGTATGCTTAATCAAAAAAGCATGGTATTGGCAGATAAACAGACACACAGCTCAGTGGAACAGCATAGAGAACCCAGCTATAAAAGCACATGTGTATGGACAGATACTTTTTGACAAAGGAGCCAGAAACACACAACAGAGTAAAAAATAGTCTCTTTAATAAATGGTACTGGGAAAATTGGAAAGCCACATGCAAACAAATGAAACTGGATTATAGTTTGTCCACATCTACAAAAAATAATTCAAAATTGATCAAAGACCTAAATATACAACCCAAAATAATGTTACATAGAAGTTATATAGGTACCAAAATTATGGACTTTGGTCTTAGAGAACATTTTATGAACTTGACCCCAACAACAAGGGATGTAAAGGCAAAAATAAATTAATGGGATTATATCAAACTGAAAAAACAGCAAAAGAAATTGAAAACCAAACAAAAAGTAGCCACCCAGATGGGAAATGATATTTGCAACAGTAGTTCTGACAAAGGTTTGATTTCCAAAATCCTATCTAATAAAACAGTAATATGCAAATCATCACTCCGCTACACTCACCAGCCATGCCCACCAGCCACGCCCACCAGCCAATCAGAAAGCGAATATGCAAATACACCTAACCAAGATGGCTGCAGCCTCAGAGAGCCGGGGTTGCTGGAACTGGGATATTGGAGCCGAAGATCAGAGGGGTAGATCGGAGCCAGCGGGGGTCCCCACAGGTGATCAGAGCCAGATGGGGTCCCCTGCAGGCGATCAAAGCCAGCTGGGGGTCCCTGCCCAGAGCCCAAGCCTCTGCCAGAGGCTTGCGGCCTTGGCCGTGGGTGGAGCCGGGCGATTGCACCAGCTGTGGGTCCCTGCAGGCAATCAGAACCAGCTGGGGGTCCCTGCCCAGGGCCTGAGTCTCAAACAGAGGCTTGAGGCCTTGGCCAGGGGCAGAGCCTGGCGATCCAGCCAGCTGGGGGTCCCCTGCCAAGGGCTGGAGGCTTTAGGCCTTGGCAGGGGCGGAGCCGGAGATCACAGGAGATAGGTGTGAACTATAGAGGAAATACCTTTTCTGACCTCTCATTGGCTAAGCTCCCTGTATGCCACTGGTAATATTCTTAGTAACTTGGGTATAAGAATCCAAAAAGGTGATCTAGGGCTTTTCCACCACACTCCTGGAGAAAAAATGAAGGTCCGCTGCTGGAGGGCTAAGAAATGTCATATCCTGCCCTAGGCGGTTTGGCTCAGTGGATAATGCCTAGGTTTGCCAACCTCAGAGTCCAGGTTAGATTCTGATCAAGGGCATGTACCTAAGTTGCAGGCTCCTCCCTGGCTGGGGCCCAGGTCAGGGCTCATGAAGGAGGCAAGCAATCTAAGTATTCCTCTCACTTTGATGTTTCTCTCTGTTTTTCCCTTTCTCTTTCACATTCTCTAAAAGTCAATGGAAACATATACTCAGGTGAGGATAAAAAAAAAAAGAAAGAAATGTCATATTCTATGAAAGACACATCTTGAACATGCCTAAAGAAAGTTGTCATGTTTTTCTTGGTGAAGGGACTGGAGTCCGTGTTGATGAAAACACCTTGGTGGCTGCGGTGACTTGCAGTGGCTCCAGCATAGGGGTGATGGGGCTGGTGCCTTTCCCTGATCAGCCTGGTTGTCTCTCACAAAGGGAGACCAGACTTCGGCTTAGGCCCGCTCCTTATGGGTAGCAGGCCTAAGCCGTCAGTAGGACATCCCCTGAGGGCTCCCAGTATGTGAGAGGGGGCAGGCTGGGCTGAGGAGAAACGCCCCCCCCCCCAGTGCATGAATTTCATGCACTGGGCCCCTAGTATATAAATAATTCATAAAACTCAACATCAAACAAATAACCCAATCAAAAAGTGGGCAGAGGACCTGAAAATAAACCTCTCCCAAGAAGATATACAAACAGCCAATAGATATAGGAAAATATGTTCCACCTCACTGGTGATTAGGGAAATATAAGTCAAAACTACAATGAGATAACACCTTACACCTGTTAAGGTGGCCAATATCAACAAGGCAAATAATAAGTGTTGGAGAGGTTGTGGGTAAAAGGGAACCCTCATTCACTGCTGGTGAGAATGTAGACTGATACAACCACTATGGAAAGCTGTTAGGCAATTCCTCAAAAAATTAAGACTAGAGCTACCATACTACCCAGCAATCCTTCTCTTGGGTATGTACTGAAAAACCTCTAAGTCATGTGTTCTCAAAGATATATGCACCCCTATATTCATTACAGAATTATTCATGGTGGTTAAGACATGGAAACAACCAAAGTGTCCCTCGATAGAGGACTGGATAAAGAAGATGTGGTACATATACATAATTGAATACTATTCAACCATATGAAAGGATGAAGTAGGACCATCTGCAACAACATGTATGGACCTTGAGAACATTATGTTAAGTGAAATAAGTCAGTCAAAAAAAGCTAAGAACCATATGATTTCACTCATATGTGGACACAAAACTGAAACTTGTGAGAAAGCAACAATGTGGTGGTTTCCAGAGGGAAGGGACTGGGGAAAGAAGGAGGTCCTAATATACAGTGAAAGGAGAAGATTTGACTTTGGGTGGTGAGCACATGGTGCAATATACAAATTTATAAGATATAAACACACACCTGAACCCTATATGTTCATGTTGACTAATGTTACCCCAATCAATTTAATAAATAAATATTTAAAAATAAAGATCAAATGAGAGATAGATGATTTCAAACTAGTAGTTCTTCAAACACAATAATTTAGGTGAAACAATTTTATCTAAGCCTTACTGCACTTCAGAGGTGTTTTATAACCATCTGTCATTATGGCTTAGAGAATGTTAAGCCTTACCCTATATAATAAAAGCCCAGTGACCAAACGGCAGAATCACCAGTCGTTATGATCCACACTGACCACCAGGGGGCAGATGCTCAATGCAGCAGGCCAATCCCTGCGGGCCATCCCATCCACCAGTGCACGAATCCGATGCACTGAACCTCTAGTACATAACATAAAATAATTGATCCAGAGTACCTTTCTCATTAAGGTAGTTTGACAATTTGTCCTTGTTTTCCCAGCACAACCCTACTTTACTCTTGTTTATCCAGGTCTGATTATAAGTATTCCCAATCTTACTTAAAATAGTGGTCCACTATAAATTATACAATCATCTATAATCAGATGACTTTGGCTATCCAAAATTAAACAGCAAGTACAGAAGTAATGTACTTGTCCCCTTCCTTTGCCTAAGCAGCTCTTCAAAACTGCCTTCTGATATAGAACCTATACATTTCACCAGGCCTCCCAATCCTATGCTGGGCTTGGTATTCTCTGTGGGCATTCAGTGCCCTTTACATCATATTCTATATCTTTGGCTCTACTTCAGAGGATGAAAACATGGGACCACATGCACCAGATTGCCTTGCCAAATAGTCTTAGATTCCATGGTAAGATGTGTTAGTGTACAGTTTAACAGGCAGATAAGAAACACAATCTATTTCACTTTTCCTTCTACAAGTGGCAAGCATACTCATTGGTACTCCAAATGCATGTGTGTGTGTATTTGATTGCATCCTCTGAGTTTCCCAGCCATTTAATCTGCTTTGAGTTTGAAGATCTATAATGTTGGCCATGATTTCCTCCAGATCCCTTACCCTGGGAAGCAGCATCTCTGTAAGCCTCTGCATATGTGAAAATGAGAACTAATGGCAGTCAGTTTGACTCTTACCCACTTTGTCCTTTCCAGTGCTTTGTTGTTGCTTTTCATTTGTTTGCATGTTGATGTTTAAACAACTCTATTAATCTATAATTAATATAATTAACCTTGTTTCTCCTATTTGCCCCCCACACCACTGAGCAGCTAATACTCTGCTTTCTGTCACTATAGGTTAGTTTACATTATTGAGTTTTATATAAATGGATCTCACAGTATGTACTCTTTTTGTCTGGCTTCTATCATTCACTATAATGTGTGTGTGTTTTATTTATCAACTAGAGGCCCAGTGCACAAAATTCGTGCATAGGGGTGTGTGTCCCTCAGCCCAGCCTGCACCCTCTCCAATCTGAGACCCCTTGAGGGATGTCCGACTGCCCATTTAGGCCAGATCACGGTAGGATCAGGAATAAACGGGCAGTCGGACATCCCTCTCACAATCCAGGACTGCTGGCTCCCAATTGCTCGCCTGCCTGCCTTCCTGATTGCTCCTAACTGCTTCTGCCTACCAGCCTGATCACCCCCTAACCACTCCCCTGCCAGCCTGATTGATGCCTAACTGCTCCCCTGCCAGCCTGATTGCCCCTAACTGCCCCCCCCTGCAGGCCTGGTCACCCTTAACTGCCCTCCCCTACAGGCTTGATCACCCCCAACTGCCCTCCCTTGCAGGCCTGGTCCCTCTCAACTGACCTCCCCTGCTGGCCATCTTGTGGTGGCCATCTTGTGTTCACATGGGGACACCCATCTTTGACCCCATGGGGGCAGCCATCTTGTGTGTTGGAGTGACAGTCAATTTGCATATTACTTTTTTATTAGATAGGATAGACACCTGGTGCATGGGTGGGGGCCGGCTGGTTTGTGCTGAAGGGTGCCCTGGATCAGGGTGGGGGTTCTCTTGGGACATGGGGTGGCCTGGGCAAGGGACCTGTGGTGGTTTGCAGGCCAGCCATGCCCCCCAGTGACCCAAGCGGAGGCCCTGGTATCTGGGATTTATTTATCTTCTATAATTAAAACTTTGTAGCCTTGAGCGGAGGCCAGGGCCGGCCAGAGTGGGCAGGAAGCTTGGCTTCCTCCATTGCTGGAGAAACCCAAGCCTCCTGCTCGCTCATTCGCCACAGCCATTTTGGTTGGGATAATTTGCATACTCGCTCCTGATTGGCTGGTAGGCATCGCTTGTGGGCGTAGTGGAGGTATGGTCAATTTGCATGTTTCTCTTTTATTAGTTTAGATGTTGTTGTGCCAGATTTCACTATGTTGTATTACCAAGTAGCATTCCATTATGGATACACCTTGTTCACCCACACACCTATTAAGGGGCATTTGCATTGTTTCCAGTTGGGAGTTATTATAAATAAAGCTTTGGATAGTTCTTCAAGTCTTTGTATATGTGTGTTTTCATTGTCCTTGAATAAATACTTGAGATTAATGGCTGGATCATATGGGAGCTTTGTTCAACTTTTGAAGAACTACCAGTTTTCCAAAGTGATTGTGTCATTTTATTTATTCATTTATTTATTTAAATTGTATCTTCATTGTATAAAGTATTACAAATGTCCACTTTTATTCTCCTCCATTTACTTCCACCACCCGGTGCACCCCCCAGGCCTTCACCACAACGTTGTCTGTATCCATGGGTTATGCTTATAAATTCTTTGGTTAATCTCTCCCCAATACACCCCCATAGCCGACTATCATTTTATATTGATTGTACCATTGTATATGACTTCCAGTTCTCTGAATCTTTGTCAACACTTGACATTGTCTGTCTTTTCATTTTATCCATTATAATAGGAGAGAAATAGGGTAATCCACATATCTACTAAAACTTAAATAAGGCCACATTACCTTAGGGGGATTTTAGGTAAGATATGGAAAATACTAGGTAATGGTGAAGGGTGTGAGAGAATAGAATTAACCATGGAACAGTGGTGGCCATAAGGAATGACTTGAAGAAAATATCCTCTTTTTGCCATGTGAGCATTCAGAATTGACCACGAACCATGAGGAAAGTTATCATGTCAGTTTGGGAATACTCCTTAGAGGGTGGTAGAGTAAAGCCCTTTATATGCCTCCCAAAAATCACCCCCAAAGCCATTTCATAGCCTCCTCAGCATCTATCATGCCATGTTGATGTCCTAAGTGGTACTTTATGATGTATAAGCCTCCTTGGCAACTATTGGATGGGCTACCAGCTGACCAATCAAACTAAGGGTGTGGCTCCCCATTGTCCTGGGAGGGTATATATACAGGGAGGTAAGAGGCTCTGGATTAGACTAGGTCTTGGCACCATGACTAAAGTAGCCAGGAAACCACAGGAACCTACAACATTTATCATACAATCAAACCCAAGGATCAAAAATAAGAAGAGGAAGCCCCCCTGTCATCCAAGATCCAGAAGTGGTGTCAAGGTAAGATGACTCCTACCAAGCTCCTCCTCTTCCCCATTGACTTTACCTCTCATGATGTCTCACTATACCTGACTGGCACAACATCCCTCACTGGCTCATGTCCCTTTTCATGAAGTTCTCCTTCTCATTCAGTCCCCCACTTTCTCTAAACTAATACCCCATTGGGCTCATATGCTCTATTGCCCTTCCAGATGCCAAAGACATCTGTGGAGGCCAAAAGACCTCTTCAAGGGCATTCAAGAAATAAGTCTCAAACATGTGTAACTCACTCAAAAAAGCTTAAAAAGACAAGAAAGCCAACAATATCCACCTGTCATTATGTGCTTAATAAGAAACGAAGTCAAAATAAAAGAAAGAATCAAAATAAGGGACAGAAGCAAAAGAAGAGCCATAATCAAAAGAGAAGGAATCAGAATAAGAGACGAATTCATCCAGTCCCAGAAAAGGGGGCCCGTGGAGATGTCATCACTTCACATTACCCGTGCAGCTAGTAGCTGAATACAAAAGGCCAGAGACCTCAGAAATATCTGCTGTGTCTCCAGAGGCCTGGTTTCTGAGAAATGGCCAATTACATAGAGACTGAATCTTACATCAACAGGACGAAATATTGGCTATAATTAAAATAAAAATTGTCACGATAAAGTGATGTTTATGTGTCTCTGAATTTTCTGATGGTGGGGAGGGAGTACAGGAAGAGAAGAGGCAGGTCCATGAGAAGGGAGGTATGTGGGGTCCTGTATGTTTGGGGACCAGACTCTCAGGTCCACAAGCAGGTGTTAAGGGTAAGGACTGGGTCAAGACTAAGTACTGAAGGTCAATTTTCTTCCTTAACAATTTATTTCAGAGAGAAGAAGTAAAAGGTGGTGCTACTGTGTTGGTTTGGGATAGGGAGCAATAGTAGGGTCTAGATTGCCAGAACTCAGATGGGAATATGATTTGATATGAGGAGGGTGACAATGATACTGCCCCAAAAGAGGCAGGTAAATAAGTCACATCCTATTTATCTATTGCATAATGGGATTTGCTGCAAGCTAAAGGTGCTCAGAAGGCACAAAATACTCACCCTGATAAAAGTCACCACCAGAACTCCCAAGGAATGAAATAATGGCTGTAGGGCCAAACCTATTACTGATAAGGCCACTTTCTTGCTAAGACGCTTGTGGTAAAGCAGTGGCCTCCCAAGGGCTAGGCAGTGAGAGAAAGCCTCCCTGGTACAGGAGATAAAAGGCAGCATTTTCCATGCAAATGGAAATGAAAAAAAATCTGGGGTAGCAATACTCATATTTAACAAAATAGACTTCAAAATGAAGGCCATCACAAGAGTCAATAAAGGTCACTATTTAATACTAAAGGTATCAATACAACCTGGTAAACATATATGCACCCAATACAGGAACACCTAAATATATATATTTTAAAAAGCTTTTAGAGGACTTTAAGGGAGAGATCTTCAGGAATATAGGAATAGTAGACGACTTTAAGGCCCCACTGGCATCACTGAATATATCTCCCAGACCAAATCAACAACAAAAACAAACGAACAAAAAAACTCAACAAAGAAACAGTGACTCTAAGTAACACACTAGATCAGAGATATTTAATTGACATGTATAGAACATTTCTGCATAATATACATTCTTCTCAAGTGCACATGGGATATTCTCAAAGATAGACCACATGTGAGTACACAAAGCAATCTCTATAAATTCAAGAGGATGGAAATCATATCAAGCAACTTCTTGGACCACAATGGCATGAAATTAGTAATCAACTGCAATAAGAACACTCAAAAACATTCAAACACCTGGAGGCTAAATAGCATTTTATTAAGCTAAATGGGTTACTAATTAGATCAAGGAAGAAATAAAAAAACAAACTCCCTGGAAACAAATAAGAATGAACACACAACATCATGAAATATATGGGGAACAGCTAAAGCAGTCCTGAGAAGGAAGTTCATAGCAGTACAGGCCAACCTAAACAAACAAGAAAATATTTTAATAAATTATCTAGCCTTACAACTTAAATAATTAGAATGAGAACAACTTGGAAATCCCAGAGTAAGAAGAAGAAATGAAATAATAAAGATCTGAGAGGAAATAAAATGATATAGAAATTGAAAAAAATACAAAATGTCAATGAAACCAAGAGCTGGTTCTTTGAAAGGATAAACAAGATTGATGAACCTTTAGGCAGACTCATCAAGAAACAGAGAGGACCCAAAAAAATAGAATCAGAAATGAAACAGGTGAAGTAACAACTGACCCCACAGATATACAGTATAAAGAATGTAAGAGCATACTGTGAACAACTATATGCCAAAAAGCTGGACAATCTAGATGAAATAAACAAATTCCTAGAAAAATACAATCTCCCAAAACTTAATTAGGAAGAATCAGAAAACCTGAATAGGCTAATAACAACTTATGAAATTGAAGCAATTAAAAATAAATTAATAAATAACCTCCCTGGAAAGAAAAACCCTGGTCCAGATGGCTTCACAGGGTAGTTTTACCAAATATTCAAAGAAGAACTAACATCTATTGCCCTCAAAATCTTAGAGGAATGAGCACTTCCAAACTCTTTCCACGTGGCCAGCCTTATCCTAATTCCAAAACCAGATAACCAGATAAAGACACTACAAAGAAAGAGGATTACAGACCAATATTCCTGATGAAAATATATGCTAAAATCCTCAACAATATATTAGCAAAACGGATCCAGCAATATATGAAAAAGAAAATACACCATGATCAAGTGGGATTTATTCCAGGGATGCAAAGCTGGTACAATATTTATAAGTCAATAAATGTGATCCATCACATAAACAAATTGAAAGATAAAAATCACATGATCATATCAATAGATCCAGAAAAAACATCCGACAAAACCCTGCATGCATTTTTGATAAAAACGCTCAGCAAAATAGGAATAGAGGAATCATACCTCAACATAATAAAGGCTATATATGACAAACCCACAGCCAACATCATATTCAATGGACAAAAACTACAAGTGTTTTGCTTAAGATCAGGAATAAGACAGGAATGTACACTTTCAACTCTTATTCAACACTAGTGACCTGGTGCACGGATTTGTGCACATTGAAAGGAAATTAATTAGAAGGTGTCCAGTGGAGCGGGACTGGACGAGATGGGCTAGACAAGCCCTGGAGCCAACCTCCTTCAGTCCCTCCCCGTCCAGCAGCACCTGGGGCAGCCCTGGGGCTCAAAGGGTGTCTGGGGAGTGAGCGGGGTCCCTCCAGCAGGTGGGGTCCCTCTACCTGGCCTGCGGGGATTGGGCCGAAACTGGCCCTCCAACATCCCCAAGGTGTCCCTGATTGTGAGAGAGTGGTTCTAGGGTGATGCACTTGGGAATCGGTCCCTCCTCACTGGTTCCGGGGTGTGTCACTTGAGAACTGCAGCTGCCAAGTCACTGCAGCTCAGCAGCTCCTGCACTGAGCATCTGCCCCCTGGTGGTCAGTACATGTCATAGCTACTGGTTGGAGGGTCTGCTCCCTGGTGGTCATTATGCATTATAGCTACTGATCAGAGGATTGGATGGTCGCTTAGCTTTTATATATATAGATAATACTGGTAAAGGACACTTGAAAAGGGGCCAAGGGGTAAAGCTGAGGGTCAGCAACCAAACCAAACCAAACCCAAAAGGGCCTAGAGCTGTCTGCTAAGATGAGCAAACTGCCAGCATTGACTAATGTTGTAAGGAAAGCATGAATAATAGTTTTCATGCAGATCTAGTCATGTTAGGAATCCCAATAAAGCAATGAGGAATAAGGGCAAGGCCACTGACTTTTCAGTGATGCTACTCAATTGAAATCCCAGATTTGTGATTTACCAGCCACATCACCTTGGGAAAATTTATTTGACTTCCCTGATATTCAAATTCTGCGATTAGAATATGGAGACAAACCGTTCTGGACTCAATGAGGTTTTATTCTGGTTTTGTTGTGTTGTTTTTTGTTTGTTTGTTTTATTAACATTTATTGTACCCTTTCTACTTGCCAGGTGCTCTTCTAAGTGGTTTACATGTGTTATTTCATTTCATCTTTACCAAACCCCAAAGAACATGTCCTAGTAAGCAGTCAGCCTGGATCTAGTCAGTCTGTCTCTAAAGGAAGGTGGATTCTCCAGAATTATCAATTTCCCTCTCCCTCTTTCTGCATATCATGGACAACAGCTCCAAATAGACAGAAACAATTAAATTGCTTCCTTACAAGTTAAGTCCATTAAATGCTTTCCATTAAATGCTTTCTCTAGCTTCAGGAAGTACTTCTTACAAGATTCATTAAACTCCCTTTCCCCATGTACATGTTATTTTATGAGGGTGGCAGAAATGAAGCTATTAGTGCCATAGGTTTTCATAGACTAATAGAATAACAGTGTTAGAGCTGTAAAGGTCCTGAGGCACTGTTCGTCTATCACCCTCATTTTGCACATGGAGAAACTGAGGATCAGAATAGATTAGTGATTTAACCATAAAAATCCACCAAGCTTGTGACTGAATCAGAAAACAAAACAAAACAACCCAGGTTCTTTGTCTCCTAAGTCAATGTTCTTTCTACGTTTTCACTCACTAATATCAGCCAGCAACCTTACAAGCAGTTATCCCAGTGATTCCTTCATTAATTCCTTCATGTATTCATTTACTTCTTTTTCTAATTTTTTAAATTTCTTTATTAATTACGGTATTACATGTGTCCTTATTCCTCCATTATCCCCCCAATCCCCCCATTCATGCCCTTACCCCCTGTTGTCTGTGTCCATTGGTTAGGCTTATATGCATGCATACAAGTCTTTTGGTTGATCTCTCCCCCTTATCCCCACCCTCCCCTACCTTCCCTGAGGTTTGACCTTCTGATTGATGTTTCTCTGTCTCTGGATCTGTTTTTTGTTCATCAGTTTATGTTGTTCATTATTTTCCATAAATGAGTGAGATCATGTGATATTTATCTTTCTCTGACTGGCTTATTTCACTTAGCATAATGCTCTCCAGCTCCATCCATGTTGATGCAAATAGTAAGAACTCCTTCTTTTTTACCGCAGCGTAGTATTCCATTGTGTAGATGTACCACAATTTTCTAATCCACTCATCTGATGATGGGCACTTAGGCTGTTTCCAAATCTTAGCTATGGTGAATTGTGCTGCTATGAACATAGGGGTGCATATATCCTTTCTGATTCGTGTTTCTAGTTTCTTGGGATATATTCCTAGAAGTGGGATCACTGGGTCAAATGGAAGTTCCATTTTTAGTTTTTTGAGGAAACTCCATACTGTTCTCCGCAGTGGCTGCACCAGTCTGCATTCCCACCAGCAGTGTACGAGGGTTCCTTTTTCTCTGCATCCTCGCCAGCACTTATCTTTAGTTGATTTGTTGTTGATAGTCATTCTGACAGGTGTGAGATGGTACCGCACTGTCATTTTGATTTGCATCTCTCAGATAATTAGTGGCTTTGAACATATTTTCATATGTCTCTTGGCCTTCCTTCTGTCTTTTTTTGAAAAGTATCTATTTAGGTCCGTTGCCTTTTTTTTATTAGATCATTTATCTTCCTTTTATTAAGTTGCATGAGTTCCCTGTAAATGTTGGAGATTAAACCCTTATGGGTGATATCATTGGCAAATATGTTCTCCCATGCTTTCTTGTCATTTTGTTGATGGTTTCCTTTGCTGTACAAAAGCTTTTTATTTTGATGTAGTCCCTTTTGTTTATTTTCTCTTTAGTTTCCAATGCCCTAGGAGCAGTATCAGTGAAGAAATTGCTTCGGCATATGTCTGAGATTTCGCTGCCTGTGGATTCCTCTAGTATTTTTATGGTTTCTTGTCTTATGTTTAAGTCCTTCATCCATTTTGGGTTTATTTTTGTGTATGGTGTAAGGTGGTGGTCTAGTTTCATTTTTTTTTTTGCATATATCAGTCCAATTTTCCCAACTCCATTTATTGAAGAGACTGTCTTGACTCCATCATATGTTCATGCCTCCTTCATCAAATATTAATTGAGCATAGTGATTTGGGTCAATTTCTGGGTTCTCTGTTCTATTCCATTGATCTATATTTCTGTTCTTGTGCCAGTACCAGGCAGTTTTGAGAACAGTGGCTTTTTAATACAGCTTGATATCTGGTATTGAGATCCCACCTGCTTTGTTCTTCTTTCTCAGGATTGCTGTGGCTATTCGAGGTCTTTTATTATTCCAGATGAATTTTTGGAAAATTCATTCTAGGTCTGTAAAATATGCCATTTGTATTTTAATGGGGAATGCATTGAATTTATAGATTGCTTTACGTAGTATGGACATTCTGATGATGTTGATTCTACCAATCCATGAGCACAGTATGTTCTTCCATCTGTTTATGTCTTACTCTATCTCTTTTTTCAGTGTCCTGTAGAGATATATATTGAGCACTTACCATTTGTCAAGCACTGTGTAAAGTACTGAGGCAAAAAAGAAATAAGCAAGAGGTTGTGTTTAGCTTTGGTAACCCATCATTGCTCTTACTAGAAAAGGTGAGAGGGCAGGAGAAAGCAAGGGGAACCTTGTTAATCAGCAGTCCTTGACTAGCTAAATACTAGGATGATCTTAGAATCTCTTAAAACTGCTAATGCCTAAAATGTCTAGAGACCCACCCTAGACAAGTTGAATGAGAATCACTGCAGTAGGGCCTGGACAGTGATGTAGTGTGTCCCTAAAATTGGTAACCAATGCTGTAAGTGTATGTTCTTGTAACAGTAGTCACATAGGATAGCTCATACAACACTAAGTCTTAGCAGAAAATTGCTGTTGCAGGTTAAACAAAGTATGGATGCAAAGGCAATGGCTTTAGGAACAACTGAAATATATTAAACTGGATAGCTCATAGCTTAGCACACTCATGAGTGGATCATGTCACACTGCATGATATTGGGTATTTTCTTATTTCTTATACTGAGAGGATTTTAAATTTATGAATCACCTATTGGGTGACACATACTATACTAGGCACTTTCATATATACTAGAGGCCTGGTGCACGAAATTCATACATGGGGGGAGGGTGGGGGGTATCCCTCAGGCCAGCCTGCACCCTCTCCAATCGAACCCATCGAGGGATGTCCGACTGCCAGATTGGGCCTAAACGGGCAGTCGGACATCCCTCTCACAATCCAGGACTGCTGGCTCCCAACTGCTTGCCTGCCTTCCTGATTGCCCCTAACTGCTTCTACCTGCCAGCCTGATCACCCCCTAACCACTCCCCTGCCAGCCTGATTGATGCCTAACTGATCCCCTGCCAGCATGTTTGCCCCTAACTGCCCTCCCCTGCAGGCCTGATCCCCCCAACTGCTCTCCCCTGCAAGCCTGGCTCCCACCCAACTGCCCTTCCCTGCAGGCCTGGTCACCCCCAACTTCCCTCCTCTGCTGGCCTGGTCACCCCCAACTGCCCTCCCCTGCAGGCTTGATTGCCCCCAACTGCCCTCCCTTTCAGGCCTGGTCCCTCCCAACTGCCCTCCCCTGCTGGCCTGATCGCCCACAACTGCCCTCCCCTGCTGACCATCTTGTGGTGGCCATCTTGTGTCTACATGGGGGCAGGATCTTTGACCACATGGGAGCAGCCATATTGTGTGTTGGAGTGATGGTCAATCTGCATATTACTCTTTATTAGATAGGATGAGTGCATTTAACTCTTACATCACTGTAAGGTAGGTGTTATTATTATGACTGTTTTCCAATTGAGGAAATGAAAACTCAAGGAGATAAATTTGCTCAAGATCACAGAGGAAGGGCAGAACCAGGATTTAAATATGCCTTCTGACTACAAAACCCTTTTCCATCATATCATGTTGCAAAGGAAAAGCCCTTTTAGAAAATAAACAGCATGTACTATTAGGACATGTGTAATTTAAATTGTACAGTCAGAATGTTGATAATAACATTTTAGACTGCTCTCTACCCACCTGATTCTGTTGACTCTCATCTTCCATGCCTGCTTCTAGTATGTCTTGCCATACCAATCAAAGGTGCTGTCATGAAAGAGAAAAAAAGCAGACATTTGGCATTCAACCCTCTCTCTTCCGGGAGGTATGAACATAAACTCTTATGACTTTAAAATAACTTCTCACAATAAGTTTAGCCAGAGAACAGGCACAAAGAATTGTGTCTTATTCTTAGCACATATTCTCAGCATGCATTTTTTTCATTGAATTTATTAGGGTGATATCCTATATAATAAAAACCTAATATGCTAAGTGTCCAACTGTTCATTTGACTATTCGACCAGTCGCTATGATGCGCACTGACCACCAGGGGGCAGACACTATGACCAGTAGGTTATCTTGCTGCTGGAGTCCAGCTGAACGGGACTGGACAAGATGGGCCAGACACACCCTGGAGCCCTCCCGCAGAACCTCCCCTGCCCTGATCGTGCACCAGTAGGGTCCCTCGGTCTGGCCTGCACCCTCTCGCAATCCGTAGGCCAGGCCAAGGGACCTCCACCAGTGCACGAATCTGTGCACTGAGCTTCTAGTTGGTTAATAAAATTATATAGGTTTTGGGTGTACAATTCTATGTAATCTATATATTGTTTTGTGTGTTCACTCCCCCCACGTCAAGTCTCCTTCCATCACTCCTTTACCTTTTTCTCTCTCCCCCACCCCCTTTCCTTCTGGTAGTCACCATAATGTTGTCTGTGTCTATGAGGGTTTTTTTCTTTTGCTTAATCCCTTCATCATTTTGGCCCAAACCCCAAACCCCCTCCTCTCTGACAGCTATCAATTTGTTCTCTACATCTATGAGTCTGTTTCTATTTTGTTTGTTAGTTTATATTGTTCATTAAATTCCAAATATAAGTGAAATCATATGGTACTTGTCTTTCTCTGTCTGGTTTATTTCATTTAGCATAACAACCAGGTCCATCCAGGCTATCACAAAAGGAAAGATTTCCTTCTTTTTTTCAGCTGAGTAGGATTCCACTGTGTAAATGTACCACAGCTTTTGTACCCACTCATCTACTTATGGGCACTTGGGCTGCTTCCAAACCTTGGCTATTGTAAATAATGTTAAAATAAACATAGGAGTGCATATTGTCTTTTGAATTAGTGTTTTGAATTTCTTTGGATATATTCCCAGAAGTGGAATCACTGTGTCATAAGACAGTACCATTTTTCGTTTTTTGAGCAGAGAGATGCAAATTAAAACCACAATGTGATTTCACCACACAACTGCCAGAATGGTTACCATCAATAAATCAACAAAAAACAAGTATTGGCAAGAATGTGGAGAAAATGAAACTCTTGTGCACTGTTGGTGGGAATGCAGTCTGTGGCAGCAACTGTGGAAAACAGTATGGAGTTTCCTCAGCATGCCTTTTAATGACTCCTGTGGAACCAGTTTCATGCATGGTGTGTTTCTATCTATACTGAACATTAGCAAGCACAAACAAACATTTATTTACAATGGTTTGAAATTAGCAAGACAATGTTGAACAGAGTTCTTCTCTTTTGTTTTTGAAAACTAAAATATTTATTCCATTTCTTCTGAAATACCCAAAAATTTCAGACTACTCTATGCCTATTTTAGCTGCATTTAAAGCTGAAAGGAAAGCATACCAGGTGACGTACTATGTACTATGTACATACCATGTAGACTTGAGCCCTTGCCTGCAAGTACTTCTTGCAGGTGGTAGGAAGAATGATTTAAGTATTTTTAAAATATATTTTTATTTATTTCAGAGAAAAAGGGAGAGGGAGAGAGAGATAGAAATATCAATGATGAGGAGGGGGAGGAAGATGGCAGCATAAGTAAATGCAGCACTTGCATCCTCCCACAACCACATCAAAATTACAACTAAAATACAGATAAACCATTGTTCAGAATCACCTGAAATCTGGCTGAATGGAAGGCCTACAACAAGAGAATTAAAGAAGAATCCACATTGAGACTGGTAGGAGGGGTGGAGGCACAGAATGGGCTGGTCTGACAACCTCATGTGGCAATTTAAAATTGGGAGGTTTATCTTGGCTGAGGGGGCCTCCTGTGTATTAAGTAAAGCTGCTATGTCTACTCTACACAGAAACAAGCACAGGGAAGCAGACAAAATGCTGAGATAAAGAAACATGTCACAAATGAAAGAACAGAAGAAATATCCACAAAAAGAACTAAATGAAATGGAAGCAAGCAAACTACTAGAGTTCAAAACAATGGTTATAAGGATGCTCATGGAACTTAATGAGAGCTTCAAGGAACTTAGTGAGAATGCCAAGGAAATTAGTGAGAATATCAACAATATAAAAAAGGACCAGTCAGAAATGAAGGATACACTAACTGAAATGAAGACTAAGTTACATCGCATCAACACCCAATCTCTGAGAATCAAATCATCAATTTGGAATATGAGGTTTTAAAAAACACCCAATCAGAAGAGCAAAAAGAAAAAAGAATCCCAAAATATGAAGATTATGTAGGAACCTCTGGGACAACTTCAAGCATACCAACATTCGTATTGTGGGCATGCAGGAAGGAGAACAGAGGGAGCAATACTTTGAAAATTTATTTGAAGAAATAATGACAGAATACATCCCTTATCTGGTGAAAAAAAATATATACTTACAAGTCCAGGGAGTGCAGAGAGTCCCATACAAGAGAAACCCAGAGAGGCCTGCACCAAGACACATCATAATTAAAATGCCAAGGGCTAAAGACAAAGAGATAATCTTAACCCTTTGCACTCGCTTGTTTTTTTCTCGATTCCTTTATTCTAATGCTAACTGTGTGGAGTCACACTCGACATCCCAGTGCAAAAGGTTAAAAGCAGCAAGATAAAAGCATTTAGTTACCTACAAGGGAGAGCCGATAGGACTGCCAACTGATTTCTCAGCAGAAACTTTAAAGGCCAGAAGGGAGTGGTGATGAATGAAAAGCAAGTACCTACAACCAAGATTATTTTACCCAGCAAAGTTATCATTTAGAATTGAAGGTCAGATAAAGAGCTTCACAGACAAGAAAAAGCTAAAGGAGTTCATTACCACCAAATGAGTATTACATGAAATGCTGAAAGGTAGTCTTTAAGAAGAGGAAGAAGAAAGAAAAGATAAAAAATATGAATGATAAAATGGCAGGAAATACATATCTATTAAGTGAATCTAAAAATCACAATAAACAAGGAATCTAATGAACAAAATAAACTGATGAATAAAATAGAATCAGAGGCATAGAAACATGGAACAGACTGACAAATCTCAGGAGGAAGGGGGAAGGGGAAGAGGGTGGGAAAGGGTTAACCAACGAACTTACTAGAGGCCTGATGCATAAATTCGTGCATGGGTGGGGTCCAGGCGGGGGGGATTTGATTGGCCCTCCAGGCAGGCAGTGGGACACCCTTTCTGGACCAGGATCCGGATCCGTCATGCTGACATTCGCACTGGTTGTCTGGAGCAATCTGGCGGCTGCTTTTACATAATTTCTTCCTTGTGGAGCATCTAGGGAGGGGAAGCAGCCACTGTACCCGAGACTGACTTCCAGGAGGCTGGCAGCGCTGTCAGGATCATGCCAGCGGTGCTGGTCCATCGGTGCCTGGCTCGTTCTCTAGAGATTGGACCTTCAGGACTACTGAGGGAGTGAGTGGCTGCCACCTGGCTGGTGGGCCGCCAGGATGGGTCAGTCAGCTGAGCAGCACTCCTGCTGTGGTAGCACACTGACCATCAGGGGGCATCTCCTGTGTTGAGCATCTGGCCCCTGGTGGTCAGTGTGTGTCATAGAGACAGGCCATTCTGGTCATTCAGTTGTTTGGTCTCTTAGACTTTTATATATATACTAGAGGCCCAATGCACAAAAATTAGTGCACGGGGGAGGGGTGTCCCTAACCCAGCCTGCACCCTCTCCAATCAGGGACCCCTCAAGGGATGTCCGACTGTCTGTTTAGGCCTGATCCCAAACAGGCAGTGAGACATCCCCCTCATAATCCAGGACTGCTGGCTCCCAACCGCTCACCTGCCTGCCTGCCTGATTGCCCCTAACCGCTTCTGCCTGTCAGCCTGATCACCCCTTAACCACTCCCCTGCCAGCATGATCGACACCTAACTGCTCCCCTACCAGCCCGATTGCCCCTAACTGCCCTGCCCTGCCGACCTGGTCACCCCTAACTGCCTTCACTTGCCAGCCTCGTCACCCCTAACTGCCCTTCCCTGCAGTCCTGGTCCCCCCCAAGTGCCCTCCCCTGCCAACCCAGTCACCCCTAACTGCCCTCCCCTGCTGGTCCGATTGCCCCTAACTGCCCTCCCCTGCCAGCCTGGTCACCCCTAACTGCCCTCCCCTGCTGGCCTGGTCGCCCCCAACTGCCTTCCCCTGCAGGCCTGGGTCCCACCCAACTGTCCTCCCATGCAGGCCTGGTCGCCCCCAACTACCCTCCTATGCTTGCCTGGTCACCCCTTACTGCACCCCCTGCCAGCGTGGTTACCCCCAACTCCCCCCCCCCACCAACCCGGTTGACCCTCACTGTCCCACTCTGCCAGCCTGGTTGCCCCTCACTGCCCCCCCACCGGTCTGGTTGCCCCCTACTTCCCCCCCCCCCTGTGGGCCTTGCAGCCCCATGCAACCTGCTGCTCAGTCGTTTCATCACCCCTCACCAATCCCTGCCAGTCTGTTTGGTCGTCTGTTTGGTTATTTCGGATGTGATGGTCACTTAGCCTTTTATATAGATAGACTAGAGGCCTGGTGCATGAAATTCGTGCACTGGGGGGATGTCCTTCAGCCCAGCTTGCACCCTCTCCAATATGGGACCCTCGGGGGATGTCCGATTGCCGGCTTAGGCCTGATCCCTCTCACAATCTGGGACTGCTGGCTCCTAACCACTCTTCTGCCTGCCTGCCTGCCTGAATGCCCCTAACTGCCCACCCCTGCCAGCCTGATCACCCCTAACCGCTCCCCTGCTGGCCTGATTGATGCCTAACTGCTTCTGCCTGCCAGCTTGATCGTCCCCTAACTGCTCCCCGGCCAGCCTGATTGATGCCTAACCACTCCCCTGCTGGCATGATTGACACCTAACTGCTCCCCTACCAGTCCAATCACCCCCA
This sequence comes from Cnephaeus nilssonii, assembly GCF_951640355.1. Classification (NCBI taxonomy): domain Eukaryota; kingdom Metazoa; phylum Chordata; class Mammalia; order Chiroptera; family Vespertilionidae; genus Cnephaeus; species Cnephaeus nilssonii. The sequence continues at coordinate 94,831,097 of NC_137071.1, forward strand.
ACTGCCCTCTCCTGATGGCCCAATCACCCCCAACTGCCCTCCCCTGACAGCCTGGTTCCCCCCAACTGCCCTCCCTGTCAGGCCTGGTCCCCCCCCCCCAACTGCCCTCCCCTGCAGGCCTTGTTGCCCCCAAGCGCCCTCCCTTGCTGGCCATATTGTGACAATGTGGGGGCAGCCATCTTGTGGCAGCTATCTTGTGATGGCATGGGGGTGGCCATCTTCTTGTGGCTATCTTGTGACGACATGGGGGCGGCCATCTTGTGATGACATGGAGGTGGCCATCTTGTGACACAAAGGCATGAGGCTCAATTTGCATATTACCTGTTTATTATATAGGATAGATATGTATTACCCATGGACACAGATAACGGGATGGTGAAGTCCTGGGGCAGGATGGGATCCTGGTGGAGGAGGGCCATGGGGAACATCTGTAATAATCTCAAAAATAAAGTTTTTTAAAATAAACATCAATGATGAGAGAGAATCATTGATTGCCTGCCTCCTGCATGCCCTCTACCAGGAATCAAGTCGGAAACCAGGGCATGTGCCCTAACCAGGAATTAAACTGTGACCTCCTGGTTCCACCAGCTGGGCTGATGGAATTATTTTTATTTCACCTGTTGACAAACCATTCCCAAGTCCAATGTGCTCATGAAAAGTCTCTGCAATGGAAAGCCACCATCGGGTGTCAGAAGAAATAAAAGGCAAAACAAATTTAATCTTGGGATTTTTATGCACACTATGAAGGAAACGTATATGTCACAATGCTGCCTGCAAGATGCTATTATTTGCATGCCAGCTTCCCTTTCTGGTGTGACTTATCAACAAAGTTTAGTAGCCACTCAATGAAAAGCTTTATTTTAGAATAAAAACATGTTCACACAAACAGTGGCTCCAAGACATTCCCACCCAAATGAAGACAGACCCAATTTTGCAATGTCCGTATTTCATACTGCACTGTTGACTTTGGAGAGCAGTGGCATATGTGAAGTCTGCCATCTCCCCCAAAGTCATTCATGCTTAGGCTTCAGGTAGGGTGGGTTGAATATAATCATAATTGTTAAAAAAGAAAAACTCATTAGAGCAAACAACCACTATCATTTCATGCTACTCTGAGGCAGAAAGAGGAGACCTCTATGCTCTGGTTGCCAGAGTAAATTAGGTAGTAAATTTATCTTCCAAAAGTCTCATTAAATCCTGAGAAGATAAGAGATCATCTCACAAAATAATGTTGAGTTTCCTTTCACTGTCCTAGTGACTGTTTAGGGATGGTCTTAATAGTCTGTTCACAAATCTCAAACATCATCAAGTATGTGGGATTTTATATGTCTTGCATTGATACAAGTGGTTTTAAAAAGTGCTTGATAAGTAAGACCATATCAAGGGCATTATGCTGGTTGCCAAATGCCCTTCCCAGAAAACTAAAAAAAAAAGTGGTGCATTTTTTCCAGAATTATACAGTATATATTCTCTGCGACTGCCCTAAGCACTGTTCACTATAGTGCCACCTTCACACACTTTAGGTAAATATCTGGAGAGGCTTCCATGGAGAACCTGCTCTCAGAGACTTGGGGGAGAATAACTGTTCATGTCTACTCTGAAATGAGTGTCTCCCTGGGCCATACTTCTCCTTAAGCAGGATGAAAATATGAACAGCCAATGCCCTATGTCTGTCAAAACCCACTGGGTATTGAACATCATACAAACTGGTGCTCTGAGTGGCATACGATGCTTACTGCCACTCATGCTCCCAAGAGCATGGCTATTTGGGCTCTAGGCACTGCCAAAATATTTCTTGGGCACAAAAGCCTGCCAGGCCAGGGCTGAGTGCCACAGTAAGAGAAGACAAAAAATGAAACAATAAAGGAAATTTCTCTTTTTTCAGAACCCCAAACTAAAAATAAAACAAAGGACACTATGAACTACAACAAATGCAAACCTGCACAGTGGGAAACAACTGCAACCATGCACATACACATACTTTATCAAAGGGTGCTTGTGAACTTTCCATGAATTAATACATGCAGAGTGGAACGAATATTTTATGCCACAAGTTAAGTGCTATATAATCGTTATTATTACTTGTATTAAGATGGGCCTTTATTGTGTCCACTATTATATGTATCAGCTTGTATAACTTATTGGTTATATAACACACTAGAGGCCCATTGCACGAAGATTTGTGCAATAGGCCTTCCTTCCCCTGGCTGCTGGCTCCGGTTTTCTTCCAGTACCAGGGACCCAGGCCTTTGCTCCAGCCGCGGCGGAGAAGCCAAGCCTCTTCAGTCTTCAGTCATCTTCAGTCTTCAGACTTCACTTGGGCCGGAGCCTTCAGTCTTCGCTCCGTGCCTGCATATGCAAATTAACCCACGATCTTTGTTGGGTCAATTTGCATAGTCACTCCCAATTGGCTGGTGGGCATCACAGAGGTACGGTCAATTCGCATATTTCTCTTTTATTAGTGTAGATTACCAATCAGAGAAATTGGATGAAAAGCCCACAGGACCTCTCTACTGTTTTTGCAACTTCCTAACCTATATCATAAAAGCCTAATATGCAAATTGTCCCCTCGGGTCGTCATTTGATCAGGAGTTTGACGGGGAGATCAGGAGTTCGACTGCTCGCTATGACATGCACTGCACTGACCACCAGGGGGCAATGCAGAACATGGAAGGCGTTGGCAACATGGCGCTGGCAGTGGGCAGCAATGGAGGCACTGCCGGCCCCAATGGGTCCCAATGAGAGCAGGACCACAGCAGGATGGTGGAGCAGGTGAGCAGGCAGTGCCAGGCCAAGGCATGTGTGAGCAGGGGCCCAAACGCCCTGCCGATCACCCTACACATGGCAACTAGTGGCCAGCAGGCCCTGATCACTGGATCGGGGCCAGGCCTTGGGTTAGGATGGGGAGCTGTGGGTGGGTGGCAACCAATCTCCCATGATGCCTGGGCAGGGTCTGTGACCTCTCGACAGCTACCTGGGAGCAGGGGTGATGGGGACAGAGGTGCGGTTAGAATGTGGGATGTCTGCCGAGCTTGCTCTCACTCCCTCTGCTATCCTCTCCTGGAACTCCAGGGCTTGCATACCGTGGAATCCACCTTGCTCAGGTGCCGGGCACCCACAAGGAGTCCACCCCACACCCGCACAGCCTCTTCTGGGTGAATTGGGCCACAGCCGCTGGGACCACAGGGGCTGGTCAGGCTCCCTGTGGGTTCGTGCAGAAGCCAGTCTGCAAGGCCAGCAGGTAGAGAGTGTGCTGCCCGCCCAGCTTCCGTGTGGTTCCACTGGGTGGCCCAGAGGCCCATGCTGTGCCCCAGCCCACGGTATCCAGCCACACTCACCACCTCTCCGCATGGAGATTCGGGTGCCATGACTCAGGCTGAGGGGGGGTGCTGCCCAGGGCCCAGAGTTCAGCTGGGACCTGCCCTTCCACACAAGATGCTCACACTTCGATTGCCAGCCAGGCCTAGAGACTGCACCTGTGCATGAATTTCATGCACTGGGCCTCTAGTAAAACAATAATCATTTCAAAATAAATAGTAAAAAAAAAATGATGGGCCTATTTCCATATTAGATCATTCAAAAGAATAAAATGTACCAAGTTGCTCTAGATATTTGCTTCATAGTGAAGTCTCTACAAGAATGGATTAGTTGTAAGAGGACTCACCTTTGCACCTTAAAATCAATTCAGAAAGAGAAATGAAAAAAAAAAAATGGGAACAATTATGACCAGGCTAACTAAGCATAGAAAATAGAACAAAATAATAAGACTATCCTAAGCAGAATCCCAGAGAAAAGCAGATATGGTCACCATATATGATCATCAGGTAGACTTGTGAAAACCTTTCAGAACCCCAACATTTTTTATTTCAGCGGTCTTATGAGCAGCCTTGAAATTACAGAGGTGAAAGGACCCACCCAGGCTTATAGCACCCAAAAGCTGAAATTATTTTCCTATCTGCTTACCTTCTACTGGAGGTCAGAAACTCCCTACTTTAGTTAGTATGGTAGTCAGGCTCTCTGGGTTTATGTAACACAACTTAGACTGAACCTTCCCTGTTCATCATCTGGGTTCAATAGAACTGTCTATAGCTGTGATTTGTGAATGGCCGTATCCACTAGGGTGCTTCTCACACATAAGCCTAATTCATCACTCTGTTCAATTTTCTCTTCAAGTTATCATGCATGAGACATATTTAGAATACTAGAATGAGAGAACCAGAAGGGGCTTTGAGATCAACTAGTCCAACCTCTTCATTTTACATTCATAACTGATAACTGCATTCTAATTTGTCATCAATGTTGCTTCTGGCATGATTAGGGCTGCTAACACTGGGAAAATGTGAAGTGTCCTTCTTCCCCACATTTCAGAAAGGCCAAAGTCACAGCCATCTCTCCCCCAGCCAGCCTCACACACAGTTTTCAGTGTTTCCTTTTTGGTGCTTTGTGAGACAGCTTATAAAGCAACAACCCTTTGTTGTTGAGGGAAGATAAACCCGAGGTCTTCCAGCAGTGATGATATTTATGAGTTCAAGGAAGGTCCAAAGGGTAAATTGCCCGGAGACTTGTATGTAATCACCATCTTTCTAGCTACTACAAGGAAGGCAAAGGTGAACAAAAAAAGGAGAATAAATAATCAAAGAAAATCAAGTTCTTCAATTTTTTTTCAGATTTTACACAGCATTATGATTAACAGTTTTTGGAAAAAAAACATTTAAGAAGAAGAACATTAAAGATTATTTTCAGAGTTATTTAAAAGTGGGGAATAAGAAATGACTTGATATTGTGTGACATTCTTTATTTCCAGTCCAAAAAGAATATGGCCATAAACTGGAAGAAATAGTCCAGAATTGAGAACTGTAATTATTGAGGAGTCACTTCCTCTTAGTGGAAGCAAGGTAGGTTTCATAGAGAAGGTGCAACTTTCACATTCCTTTACCCTCTTCCCATTTCATTCTCTATTGTTTCTTTCCACAGATGACTGAGAGAATGTGATTATATTTAGGTAAAATTAGATTAAACACATATCTATCTATCTATCTATCTATCTATCTATCTATCTATTATCTATCTATCATCTAACCCCTCTCTCATACATAGAAACCTCAAGTGCCCATTGCATTCTTGGAACTTTCAGTCTCTACTTAACCCTACCTTAGTATTCAGTGGATTGCACTGAAAGTGGCCTTTATGACATAGTAATCTCCATGAAGGCAGAAACTTTGTCTGTGTTATTTACCACTTGTGCCTAGCACTAGTCATAGTGCTCAACACAGAGGAAGTGCCCAATTGATTGAATGAATGAATGAATGATTATGGCACCAGTTCTTTAGAGAGCTATGTGGCTGTGATTTCAAATGAAACTGAGAGGAATATATTATTAGGCAGTGTTTTCCCACACCCCCTTGATCTTTATAAAGGTTATTGCCAGTCTTCTTTAGATATGCAAGATTCCAGGACAAAGCATGGTGTAGACACTTGAATATTGGTGTAATGGCATAATAAATACATTATAAAAATAATTCAATAAAGCAACCTTAGCAGACCTACAGCTTATATGATAGACCCTTTTCATATAAAATACACAAGCCCCTGCCCTAGCTGGTTTGGCTCACTGGATAGAGCGTCGACCTGGGGACTGAAGGGTCCCAGGTTCGATTCCAGTTAAGGGCATGTACCTTGGTTGTGGGCACATTCCCAGTAGGGGGTGTGCAGGAGGCAGCTTATTGATGCTTCTCTCTCATTGATGTTCCTAACTCTCTATCCCTCTCCCTTCCTCTCTGTAAAAAATCAATAAAATATATTTTAAAAAATAAAATACACAAGCCCCTTAACAAAAATGAGAAAGAATCAAATATAAGTAATGACTCAATTACAATTCTATACTTGAATGGTTTCTAGCTATCACTGTGTGTAAAACATGAATGACACCCAAATTCTATTTGGCCATCCACCTAAAAGTAATTCTAGTTTTACAATAAATTCACATGTTACAGGGTTCTTATATTCCATATAGAATTTATATGCTCAGAGAGTCACCATATACATGTCCACACTAAAGAGTGAATACCAGCTAATGTTTATGATATAAAGGAACTGTTAATACACTCATTAATTAGAGCATTTGTAGATATTTCTGTTGGAAGTACAGCCATTTGTCTGAAGCAAGACATCCTATATAATAAAAGCCTAGGTGGTGTCATGCCCTCATGCAATGTCATCACAAGATGGCTGGCTCAAGATGGCCAGCAGGGGAGGGCAGTTGTGGGTGTACAGGCCAGCAGGGGAGGGAAGTTGGGGGTGATTGGGCCAGCAGGGGAGGGCAGTTGGGGGCAACCAGGCCTGTAGGGGAGGGCAATTAGGTGTGACCATGCCGGCAGGGGAAGGTAGTTGGGTGCAACCAGGCCTGCAGGGGAGGGCAGTTAGGGGCACCAGGCTGGCAGGGGAGGGCAGTTGGGGGTGACCAGGCCTGCAGGAGAGGGCAGTTGGGGGTGACCAGGCCTGCAGGGGAGGGCAATTGGGGGCACCAGGCCGGCAGGGGAGGGCAGCTAGGGGCGATTGGGCTGGCATGGGAGAGAAGTTGGGGGCGATCAGGCTGGCAGGCGAGCAGTTAGGAGCCAGCAGTCTTGGATTGTGAGAGGGATGTCCGACTGCTGGTTTAGGCCCGATCCCCCAATGGGTCCCAGATTGGAGAGGGTGCAGCCTGGGCTGAGGGACACCCCCACTCGGTGCAAAGGGTAATATGGAAATTGACTGAACAGCAGAAGGACTGGTTGCTATGATGCACACTGACCACCAGGGGACTGACGCTCAACGAAGGAGCTGCCCCCAGCCCACAGGCCCTGATCTCCTGATTGGGGTCTGCCCACCAACCTCTTGGTCCCTTCCTCTGTCAGGCAGGCTCTGATCACCCGATGGGGAAGGGAGAGCCGAGGGTGGGTGGTGGCAAATGCAGGTGGTGCCAGGCCAAGACCCCACCCCACAGGTAACCCCACACACAGAGGGTGACCTGTGGCAGGGATGGGGGGGCAGGGCCAGCGAACAGGTGGGAACAGCCAACCTCTTGGTCCCTTCCCTGAGGCAGCTGGCAGGCTCCATTGGCCCAATGACAAACAAGGAACCGGGGGTGGGTGGCGGTGGGGGGTGGGGCCAGCTGCCAGCAGCCAGGGAAGATGGTCCTGATCAGAGGCCAGGCCTACGGACCGTACCTGTGCAGGAATTTCATGGGCCGGGCCTGGCCGGTGTGGTTCACTGGTTGAGCATCGACCTATGAACTAGGAGGTCAGGACTTGATTCTCGGTTGGGGCACATGCCAGGGTTGCAGGCTCAATCCCCAGTGGGAGGGTGTGCCATCAATGATTCTCTCTCATTATTGATGTTTCTATCTCTCTCCCTCTCCCAATAAAAATATATTTTTAAAAAGCCTTTAGTACATATGAAGAAGTGAAAATATCTATTGTTCTCATAGGTACTTTGGAATTCCACACAAACAGGGATAGACACTTAGTAAATGCTTTTTATGCCAAGGCTTTATTAATTATGCAAAGCTTTAGTTAAGTATGTGATCATTCTGTATGGTATCTATAATAATAAAAGTGTAATATGCTAATTAGACAAGACATCCTTCCAGAGGACAACGGGGCTGTGAGGGAAGCCCAGGTCCCGGGTGCTAGAGGGAAGCTGGTGCAGGCAGCCAGGGAAAGGAAGGCCTACTCTTGCATGAATTTTGTGCATCAGGGCTCTCATAAACATATAAGATTCTAGAGGGATTTGACCCCTCCCTTTTTCTCATCTTGCACAGATAATAATAGGTTCTCTAATTCTTTACCTCCTTTTGTCATTAGGACTTCCATACCCTCAGTTTCAACTGCTCCAGCTCCTGTTTTGGCTTCCAGAATTTTTTTTCCACCTCTGGTTTCTCAATACACTAGTCCATTCATTATTCAAGGCACCAAGTGATTTTTCTAAATACAGATTTGATTGTTACTACCCTGCTCAAACTCATAATGCCTTTAGTCTCCTAAGCATGACATTCAAGGTCCTGCATGATTAGAATTCAGCCTATTTTCACAGCTTCATCCTTGCCATTGCCCCTTGTGCTTTATCCTGTAGTTACTTACATCAGATGTCTTACCATGGCCAAAACATGTCATGCCTTTGCACAGGTCTGTGCCTTTGAATCTGTGGTTTCCTTTCTTACCTTTTGCAGCCAACACAATTCTATTCACCCCTCTAGGTCCAGCTCTAGTGTAACTTGCTAGTCTTCCTACCCAGACTGAGTCAATGGCTGCCTCCTCTCTATTCTCAATGCACTCTGTGTATCCTTCTATTGTGTCATTGACAATTCTGCATTAGCATTCGGTTTATGTATGGCTTTTTGCACCACTTGATTGTGAACCACTAGACTCTAGTGACTAGAGGATTAGAGCTCGAGTTGTGCATAGTGTTTAATAAATGTTAGTTACATGAATAAATGAATGAGATAATGAGGTAATTATTTTCCACTGCTATGGACATTAGTCAGCATTCAAAATAGTCTTTTTCCATTTGGGAATCTCTTCATTTCCATATAGCATAATGAGGCCTCTTAAATTAAACAGAAGACTGGGAAAGGAAATGTAATAAATGGGAAAGTATTTTTAAGTAGGCATGTGTGGGCATTAGCTTAAGCCCTTTAAAGACAGAAGTTACACTCCGGAAAGCATTATGAATGAGAATGTTGAAAAAAATGGTTTGTTTCATAATAGCTAGGAGTGAAAAGTTATTTTCTTTATCCCTGGGAACAATAAGGTGATAATCCTTATTTCAACCCCCTCCCTGCACCTGTTCTTAACAGTGTTTACCACATGAAAAAAACAACAACACACAAACAAACAAGTTCTTTCATTCAGATTTCTGGTCTCTAGAAAGTGAAAAGATATATTTTCATATTAATTGTTCTTGAGTTTCATAATTTTATGAAGGTCAGGTAAGATTTATAAATGTGGCAGCATGGTTTAAAAAGTAAGTTGTTTGCTGTAGGTGAAAATCATTTGTTCAATTTACAAAACTGTGGGAATTCTTCAACCCAAAATTTACATTTATTTTAATATAATTTCAATCATGGCATAATTTATAAAGTAAGCCATGGAAGCATACGTTTTTAGATCAAAAGAGGTCTTATGACACATTTTGCCCAATGTAGATGACAGATTTTGGGAGACTTTGATGTAATTACTACTTATAGAAAAAAAAATAGCCATTGACAATATAAGAGATGTTGTATTTTTAAAATGCCACACAGCAGTTTTTAATTTATCAGTTTTAGAGATAACCAAAAATAAATGCAAATGATTCTTGATTTGTCTGTTAAGAATTAAGCCAGAGATCTATGGACTTATTTACCAAATCAGTCATTAAGGTTTATTTCTAGAATCTTTACTTATTTTGATTGTTTATGAGACATGAATAGAATTCAATAACATTAAAGTTATTAGGATAAAACAAAACAAATAATGCCAGAAGTTTTCTAAGTCACAAGCTAGCTCTCTACAGTGTGATTCAGCAACTTTCAGCAGTTGCAGAGCAAAGCTTTCTGAATCTGGGGCCATCTGACCAGTCCCAGAGCTCAAGGAGAGAGGCCTGAATCCACATTTCCATGCTTGAGGAAGCAAAGCAGCCAGCCCAACAGCAGAACCTATCTTTCCTCTGGACTCAGGGCTCAATGCTCAGGGCTCAAAGCCTCTGTCCTACTTGGCACTATTGGGATTTTGTCAGCCTAAGGAATCAATGGGCAAAGTGCTGAGTGCTTTTATTTTTTAAAAAAAACATATAAACCCTAAACTCTGAGCTTAACATACAGTCTGCACTTCTTAAATCACACCAATGCCAGCACAGCCCTTCAGAAAGACCAATACATCAATCAAAGACACCTTTGTCCCTAAGGCTCATTCATTTGCATTCTAAGCAAGACCCACAGTTTGTGGGTCAGATATAAACAAAAGACCAATATGTGGCCCAACATCTCAGGCTTCCTAAAACTCCAGGCTTCAAAGGCAGCTGTGAGGTTTGCCTACAAACCACTCCTATGTGTCTGACAAATGCTTGATAGAAATCTTTGCATGGGCAGCCGCAGGAGTTTTTGCTTGTACAATGCTGTCATGATGTGACCTTCCTTATTTACTATTTAAAGAGTTTTGCTAAGAATAACTGAAAATTTATTCAGGTGCTGTTTAATGGAAATCCTCAAAGGCTGTTGAAGCAATTTCATTTACAATGAAGTAATAGAAAGTAATAGAAATATCCTGATCCTGTTGAGGAGGCAAAAAGGGCTAATTCCAATGTAGCCCTGATATTTGGGGCTAGTGATGTGATTCCAGGCCAGTAAGCTCAGTGTACATTCCTGATGACCTATGATTAAGTCACTACCTCTTTCCCAGATACTGGTCTTGCAGAACCGGTTACAGAGGCCATTGGACTGTGGACAGTGCACTGGCCAGAGGGAAGGCTCCTAACTCTGACGCCAGGCCAGACCACCAGATATGGCCTGGAGACCCCCAACACCTGGGGGCCCTCTTGCAAGGCCCGAGAAAAGGACCGGAAGCATGACCCATGCTTGTGGGACGGGGAGCACGGGGAGGGAGATATAAGGGAGGGCCCCATGCGTGTTCCTTCACTCAGATTTGGAAGGCTGTTCCCTGAGTCCGCTGGTGTTATTAAACAGTGTCCCTCCAACTTCCTCAGAAGCGTCCTTGGTCTTCTTGGTCTTCTGCAACACTGTCAATTAGGCTTTAATCCACCCTGCTCTAACTCACTGTGTTAACTTTTCCAAGTTTCCTTTCCCTCAAAATGCTTCTGTTTCTTTACATTATTAAATGGAGAAAATTCTGCTCCCTGCTTTTTCCTTTCTTCTTAAGGCTGTTCTGATTAATGAAACCTGGGTCCATTAGAAGGTATTCTTATGGTCACAGTTTAGATGACAGAGGTAAATGGAGAGTTTTAAAAACTACACATTTTCTTTCTTACAAAGCGTACCCAAATCATCTAGAGCCATTTCTTACCTGCCTTACAAAGCCCAAATTGCTTTTCTCATACTGCTGTTATTCGACTGCTTTCACCAGCTATGTACCATTGAGATAAAAACTGAGCACAGAACAGAAAAACTGCACCTCCCACCACCACCACTACAACTGCCTTAGTATTGGATGCTTTTATTTTTCTTTTTACATTTTTATTGTTGACACTATTACAGATGTCCCCCCATTTTCTCCCCCTTTGCCCACCTCCACTCAGCCCCCCCCCTCCTTCAGCCCTCATCACACTATTGTCTGTGTTAATGGCCTAGGCATATATGTTCTTTCACTAATCCCTTCACCTTCTTTCTTCCAGTCCCCCCAGCCCCCTCCCCTCTGACATTTGTCAGTCTGTTCCATGTATCCATGCCTCTGGTTCTGTTTTGTTCATCAGTTTATTTTGTTCATTAGATTCTGCATATAAATGAGATCATATGGTAAATGTTTTTATTTTTGTTAAACACACACATTATGAGTTAGCTTAAAAAGTTGTGTAAATGTGAATAAGTGCTTAAAAAGAAAAGCATCTGCACTTTCATTTAGTGTGAGACCTCATAAGAAAGGTCAGTGGAATAAGAGTTTGCAGGATGTTCATAAAGGAGTGGTTCCAGTAGAAACAGATCTGCCTTAGGCAAGAGGAATTTGTGGCAAGTTAATTGACCCAGGACTGGTTAGATCATCTATGAAGCCTAGTGCAAAATTAAAATGTAGAGTCCCTTGTTCACAAGTTATTCATATTTTCAAGAGCCATCAAAGCAGCAAAGCATTAAACCAAGTGTGGGTTACTTCTAAGCTTGAGTCCCTGGGCGACTGCACAGGTTGCACACCCATGAAGTGGGCCTTGCATAGATCTAAGACCCAGATTTACTACATGAATCTTGGGTAAGCCTGAAATTTTTTCCCAGGTGGCCTCAGGTTTCTCCCCTTATAACCAAACCCCTTCAAGTTTCTCTTCCTTCAGAATCCATGAGGAAAAGTCCTTTACTTCCCCCTCTTTACCCATTTTGACTTATGCTTTTTCCTTAGAGAATACAAATACTCTTAAATTAAGAATCTGCTGATGATAAAAGATGTATGTGTTATTAAATATGGCTCTCTAAAAGATCAATCTGTACTCACAGCTCTTGGACAGTCTGTGGTTGAACATAAGAGCAGGGTCTCTTGGCTTCATTTTCTCTCCATTTCCCTAATCATTTCCTTAAACCTGAATCAACATAGCAGCTTCTTGAACCCTAGTATCCTCTCTGCCCAAATGCTCAGATCATTCTTTATGCTGGAGAACTCATGGCTTCTCTGTTTATCCAGTGAGATCTGGTGATGAAGTAGACAGGACATGAGTTTAAAGTAATTCAGAATGCCTGCTCTTGAACACTTCTCTGTGCTGACTCACTGAACTAGGTGGCCTCTCCCTCCACTCACAGGGTCACTGAACCAAGCATCAAATCTCCCTAAACTGCCCTGACCATTTTGGCTGAGTGGATAGAGTGTTGGCCTGCAGACTAAAGGGTTCCAGGTTCGATTCCAGTCAAGGGCATGTACCTTGGTTGCGGGCACATCCCCAGTGGGGGGTGTGCAGAAGGCAGCTGATTGATGTTTCTCTCTCATCGGTGTTCCTAACTCTCTATCCCTCTCCCTTCCTCTCTGTAAAAAATTAATAAAATATATATTTTTTAAAAATCTCCCTAAACCTTGGTTTCCTCATTATAACTCAGATATAATAATCTCAAATGATGATTGTAAGGATTAACATTAGAAATGCATGTGAAACACTTAAGAAAACTCTATGCATACATCAACAGTTCTACAACTTTTACTTTGCTTGAAGAATCTTCCATTATTTATGAAATCAAGTCCAAATTTCTTACTCTAGCTTTCAAAGCTATTGAAAGGTAATTCAAGCCAGTCCTTCTATTCTCACTGTTTTTCCACAGGCTTATTTCTGTCTTTACATTTTCAAGCTTAATGATTCCTCAAGCCTTTCCCCAATTCAAGGCTCTTTATGTGTCCTCCCTCCTCCAAGCAGACTTTTCAGATAATGCCAGTCTAGTCTGCATTGATCTTTTTCTGTTCTGACCCTGACCCCTCATACCCCTTTCATGGATAAAGCAGAACATCTTCCCTACTTTGTTATTCATTCCCTGAGGGCAGAAGCCATGTCTCATTTTGAGTGCACATGTTGTGTTTCCACAGGACAGTGATTAGTGGTGTTTCCATTTCTCCCCAGAGTCTCATCCCAGTGCTGGGCACAGGCTGGGCCTTCAGGAACATTTGTGGGTTTGTCTTAGATGTGCATATCATATGCTCATGTATGCAGCACACAATGAGTACTTCATAAATTGTATTTTTAGAGACAATCTGTTACCACATATAGACTACCAGAAATTACTTACTCTTTGTGTAAATGGATTTATACAATTAAATGTTTAGGAACTGGAATAAGCATGAGGGAAAGAAAATCATGACACTTCTTTTTAAACTGAAAAGAACAATAGAACTTCTAATCCAAATGTTTTCACTGGTATGTCGCAGAACAGGTGTGAGGTTTGTTGAAAACAATTTGCTATTTATGATAGTTAATATGTCAAGTTTGTGAATGATTTACTATTTTTTGTGAATTGAAATGGATTCTAAGATTCCCTAGTAATAAGCTCATTTGTATTTAATTGTTTTCTTAACTGACAAGGCTAAGTTTAGCTGCTTTTTTTTCAGATAAGGAAACTGAGGCTCAGAGACAAGAAAGAACTCATTCAATATCACACAGTGTGTTGGCAGACACATGGAAGCCAAATCTTAGGGCCCCTTGTCCTTTGATGAATGGTCCAGACACTGTTGTCTGATCCTGCTCAGTCAGTAAATCAGAAGAAATCAGTGTGATTGAATGCCAAAATCACACAGAATTCAGCAAAATCCAATGTCTTACTCATATAGTAAAATTTTATTTCCTGGTCATGGATCAAAACTTGGGAAAGATTTCTCTTGGAAAGGTAAGAGAAGAGGATTTTGTGAAACTACCTTATCCCTGGCCCTCAGTTAGAAATCATTCTAGAAATTGTATATTTACCCTTCTCTTACCCTTGTCTTTGTACAAATATCCATCCTTGGATATTTGATTTTGTTTTAGAGAGAAACACAAAAATTCCAACTTAAAAACAACCAACTGCATCAACACAGGCAGAACCTTCCCATTTTAATCTGTAAAAGCAGAAAAAATCAGTTAATTCTACATTTTCAGAACATTTGAACTATTTGCATAGTATAACTGAAAAACTTTCTGATGAATTTTCACACACACACAAAAAATCTAAAAATAATGAGATTCCCTCAACAAACCCCTCTTTGAAATTACCCAGATTATTGCTTTAAAGTGCTTACTTGCCCTAGCTGATTTGGCTCAGTGGATAGAGCGTGGGCCTGTAGACTGAAGGGTCCCAGGTTTGATTCCGATCAAGGGCACATGCCTGGGTTGAAGGCTCGATCCCCAGTAGGGGGAGTGCAGGAGGCAGCTGATCAATGATTCTCTCATCATTGAAGTTTCTCTCTATCTCTTCTTTCCTCTCTGAAATCAATAAAAGTATATTATATATAAAAAAGAAATGTCCTTTAAAAAAAGTGCTTGCTTTACAGAGATCAATTTAGTAACTAAAATATATATTTTGTTCCCAAATTTCAAGTTACACATTTGAAATGTAATCGTACTCTAAGTCTTTAATATCTCAATGGCATCCTATTTATTTTTTTAAGATGATGTCTTAGACAAGGATAACCTTTATATCCTTTTTCATAGCCTCTGTAGCATGACAGAAGAAACCACACAGCAAAGTATAGCTGGATGTTCCTTTCAGTCACTAATGCATTTAATAACCTCTGAAACCTCTGAAAAGCAGAGGAAGATTTTGAATTGATGTTTTTTTACTCTTTTTCATTCTTGCAAAGATCATGTCAGCTGAATATTACAAGATTGAGGGCTTTATTTCTTTGCTTATTTCTAGTTAAAATCTATTTGATCAGATAGAGACACACTGGCCCAGCAGTAAAACAATGGCTGAAGTTTATGATCAGGAAAAGGCCAAACACCACTTGTCAGGTAAGAGCTTTGTTCACTGGAATAAATCATTTATTTTCTGAAGCTCAACTGACTTGGTCAAGGACCCATCAATTTCCCTGATGGTAAGAAACTTGACAGTGTTGCTTAAAAGGGTGGGATAATGAACAACTAAATGGGCAAACTGGTCTATGACCTGAAATGTGATAATGGGATCTTTTTAGATTCATAATTAAACTTTCTTAATTATAATACAAAATAATTAAACTTTTCAACTCCATAGACAACTCACCTGAAAACAGCTAAATGAAAAATCTTTCATCTCCACTGCCACCCCAATCATTAAGCCAAAATGTTATCTTCTAAGCCACTGATATATAATGTAAATATTGACTCTAAAACATGGCTATTCTCACCACCAAAAGAATTAGTAGGATGTTGTGATTTACAAAGAAGTAATAAAAATGGTTTAAATATTTAAAGTCAAATATAGGAAGAGAAATTAACCCAAGACAAATAGTGTATTTGAATCCTGCAAAAAGAAAGTAACAGTAAAGCTAAGTCCAAATTAGTCAACTGAAAGGAGAAGAGGGGTAAGAGATTTTCAGGCTTGATCAACTGAATAATTGTCCCAATGCCCTGTTTTGTGAGTAGCAACAACTCTCCAAAGAGTCAAGAATCATAGAGTACTAAAGTTGGATATGTCTATTGAGTTCATCCAGGTATATGCTATTCCCAAATGGGGGAATTGAGACCCAAGGAGAGCTATGACTTCTCCTCACAGCTTTTAGCAGCATAAACATTAGAACCCCAGATCTTAGGACTCTTCATTGTGAAACATCACCTGTAGGTTCTTATTTTGTATAAATCAGAACTTATGAGACAACCATGTTCTGACAGAAATATAATTTTATATAGTTTAGAGCACAAACAAGTTCTCCTATCTGGAAGACTTGAACAAACCAATCAAATACACAGAGCCATAGGAAAAACTAAATGATAAGTTCTGGAAGAATTCATCATTCAAGCTTGTCAGGGAGTGCATTTTCTCTCAACTCAGACTCTCCCAATTCCAAAAGTCAATAACAAGGCAATCTCACAGCTCAGCAGTAAAGCTACTTTTAACTCTAGAATGAGATCATTGG
Organism: Cnephaeus nilssonii; assembly: GCF_951640355.1. Classification (NCBI taxonomy): domain Eukaryota; kingdom Metazoa; phylum Chordata; class Mammalia; order Chiroptera; family Vespertilionidae; genus Cnephaeus; species Cnephaeus nilssonii. The sequence goes on from NC_137071.1 coordinate 94,847,332, forward strand.
GTTCAATAGACAGACTCAAGTAGCACTTAAAACTGGGCCTGTCTGCATGTAATAAACTTTGGATCTTAGCTGTGTGTTACCATAATTTCTCTGCCATCTTTATGGTGTGTGTGTGTGTGTGTGTGTGTGTGTGTGTGTTTCTCATAAATTCTGAAATGTTTCAACTAAATGATCAGATAATCTACTGTATTATGCACCAACTCTCATTCCTCAACAAAACACTTTAAAATGAGACTACCATGTGAATAAACTGAATATATTATGCATATAACAAATTAATAATCTCAAGAGAGGATAATCTGTTTTAAGTTCTCATGCCCACCACAGGAAGCTCAAATCCTTTGTTTTGTTATACATTTGTGAATGGCAGGTATATTCTGCTGTTCAACTAAAAGCAAACAACCGAAAAAGTCACTTTGCTGTAATATCACCACAATAACAGCAACAAATGCACTCCCCTTCCATGAGTCTCATTTGTTTTAACTCTAGACTTTGGGACTATAGTAATAGCATTCATTAATGAATTCAAAATTTCTATTCTTTGGATTTGCATGTAAATCTGTCTCTTATTTTATAAAATATAAATTTATTAAATCAGTTATGCTATTAGAACTTTATGATGAAAGGTTGTTGGTTGTGGTGTGGGTGAGTGTGCATGGTGGGGGGAGTGGGAAATCAGTAGAGTTTCAATTCCTAAGGCGATATCTCTATTTGAATTGTTTTTGTTGATTGCTTAGTCTGATGCTAATGGACCTTCATGGGAAAGTATCAATATATTTTTAAAAGAGCTAATTTTCCCCTTAATATGTAAATTATTACCTTCATTTGTAAATATTTAAACAGTGTATATCAAAGCTAAGAAGATGGTTCCAGTAATACTTTGTCATTAATTTATCTTAAGATTCTGAAGATTTTTTTCTATTTCAAATGTTCATTTTTAGTGAATGTTTATTAACTAAAAGCTAACTACAGTATAAAATAAGTTTATCTAAAAAAACACAATATCATTTGGTCACATTCCCAATATTTCAGTTTGCCAATTAACAGCACAAAATATGACATTTATTTTTTGAAACAATGTCAATATTTGGCACAGAAGTCTATTTACACGAGGGCTTGTTTCATTAGCCATTTATTCCAATAACTTGAGAACAATTATTTGCAACTAAATCTAACAGTATTTGTACAAGTACTTTCAAGCTAAAATACTGCTAAAAATCCCAACACATATGTAATTCAATATGTTTGCATAATAACATATTTATTATAATATCTGTGACTCTATGAACTTTATAGGATGTGAACACAGGAGTCACTCTACCCTCTAATGAATCATAGCCACAACTGAGAGGAGACACTGCTGAGCAGAAGAGTTCTGTGTTCAATTGTGTTGAAATAGTTTGGCTACTCAGACTGTTCAGGACTGTTTTTCCACCATTCGCTTGATAGTTCAATTCACACAAAACTGCACCAGATTTTCAAGTATAAGCCCTTAGCAACCAAGAAACTGGTAGCACAAGCAGCATTGGCAAAACACACTCTTATTGTGCAGGTGGGCTCTGTTTTAAGCAAAGTTAATATTGAAAATCCAGATATTCAAAACATAAATTAGGGAGTGATTATTTGTATTATAAAATGGTTTTCTGCTTTATAAAAAAATTACAAGTTTCCTCTAAATGACAATTCCCCTAATGCATTTAAAATACAATTTGATTTATAAAACTTCAATTTACATGTGACTTTTTCATAACAATAGTGAAAAGCAAAGTACATCTATATCCAGTACTTAATTTTCTCTTTCAGGATTTAGATAAGTGCCTTTGTATTGTATTAGTAAAAGACACTTAAGCCAAAATGTTATCTTCTAAGCCACTGATACATAATGTAAATTTTGACTCTAAAACATGGATATTCCGGAAAATTTAATTAGGTTTATAATTTTGTATTTATATTTTTGAGATTCATCTTTATAATGGAGATCTTTAGATAACACATGTATATAGCTATCTTCAGGCCACAATATTGGGTTCTGTTTCTGCAGAAATTTGTTTTATTTTAGTTTTTTTTTTCTTTTTAGCCATATAACTCTCAAGAGATGTTAATGGTAGTTACCGTGTAGCTGGTTTATTTATGATGTATCTGTTTATACTTCATTGTACAGAATCACCTTTAAAAAATGCAACTTCCTGCATTTCAATATTGTTCCCACTGTTTAATATGAGTGATTGTCATTCATATCCTTTATTAGCACTAAGCTCATTGCAGGGGATGGGAGTGATGGGGTGGGACAGAGATCCTGTTTACTGTATATCTGTACCCCCTCAGCAAGCAGCATAGAACCTGGCACCTACGAAGCAAGCACAATAAATATTCGTTGAATGAATATATAAATGACTGGATTAGAATTGTCTGGAAGGCTTTCTTCACTCTAGCATGCAATCCAGTATATTTCTGGAATGTTTAAAATCAAAATGAATTTCCAGAATCTTAAAAATCACAAAACTCGCCCTAGCTAATTTGGCTCAGTGGATAGAACATCAGCCTGCAGACTGAAGGGTCCCAGGTTCAATTCTGGTCAAGGGCACATGCCCTGGTTGTCGGATGGGTCCCCAATAGGGGGCTTGAAGGAGGCAGTTGTTGATCAATGATTCTCTCTCATCATTGATGTTTCTATCTCTCTCTTCCCTCTTCCTTCCTGTCTGAAATCAATAAAAATATATTTTTAAAAATCACAAAACTTTCTTTAATTCCTTATAGACTTTAGTAAAATCCATAAAATATAGAGTATTTGATGATATGGAAATACTTAGAAAATTAAATCATCTTAGAGGTCAGAGGACAAAGCAGAGGAAATTGAAGGGTCATTTCCTTACTCACCAACTGCTGGAGTGAACTAACAAGGCACACAGGTTGACCAAAGTCCAGAACCAAATTAGAGCCTTGGCAATCGTGTCCAGACTTAGAAGTCGTACTTTCAAGTGTTTGAATACAAACTTAGCCATAAGTATATTCAGAAACAGTGAAAACAATGAATTAAGAGCTAGAAGCAAAGGGATTTACCATGTGCCATTTGTAGGGCCAGACACATAGATCTGTTCCAGGCAGGGCCAGGGGAGATCACGTTCTATTGGCTGGAACCATTTCACTTTGCTGATGTTCATACCCATTACAAGCTGCATGTGAAATAAAAGTGAAATCACAAAATCCAGCTGTACAATATCAAAGTGAAAATCCTAAAATAAGATGTTTGAAAACACTTGAGTGGATAAAGGAAAACAAGATAATCAGTGGAGAATGTTAATAAATTAATAAACATAAAGTGTTTGTGATTACATTAGAAAATTACGCTTCAAGGTATATGATGTATTATGCCTTTAAATGAAATAGTCTGGGCCAAATACAAATGATTTCATCTTAAAACTAATATAAATAAAGCACAGATCTAAAAAGTGTGAGAATCTAGAATTAAACCATAATTATTAAGAGAGTTTATAAATCTGAATTCTTCCAGGAGGCCTTTTTAAAATCATGTGACTAAATAGATATTAAACTATCTTTATTTAAAATTAATGAATTTGTTTTTCTATGAATAATGGCATTTTACAGTAATGACTTTACTTTCAGAATAAAAACAAACGCTGAAGTAGAATCATACATCAGTAGTTCTAGTCATATAATTTAAATCTAAAAACTATCTTAATGGAATACATATACTAATTTACCTTCACAATCATTTCCCAAATTACCTACATCTGTATTCTGTATTTATCATTGTACCAAATGAAAGCAGTAAGAAGAGGATTTTTGCAACTCTTTTACATATAAACACTTCACTCAAAGAAGAGTGGTTTCCAGGAGATGTCTCTCAAAGTTCAACTAGCTTCTGTGAAATGTAAAATCTCTGTACATTAACTTTCTCTTAGGTCATTTCAGCCCACCATTTTCAATTTTTATCTAATGGATTTAAATAGGAATTATGATCTCTAATCAAAGAATGAACATGTTAGCTTGTCACTGTAGATAATATGTAGAGGTTCTAGGTTGTTAGAGGCATTCTTTTCCCTGAATGCCCTATACATATACATATATATAGTGTGTGTATATATATATATATATATATATATATATATATATATATATACACACACACATATATATACACACACAATTACCTTATATTGTTTAAAAACTATTTTGCACCAGTCATTGTTAATCCAAATAATTTGTATTTAAGTAATTTCAAATTGAAAGCCTATTACATGAATTGTTTATAGTGACAGACAATATACTATTAGTCATTTTAAAGCTTTAAAAGTAAAATATTAAGATCCACTTCAATCTTCATGGAATAATAAAGGATTATTATGTGCAGTAACCTATTTATGAAAAGGAAACAGTGTGCTTCTTTCAGACTCCATCAATTGCTTTAATAAGGATTTGAAAAGCTGGACTACTTTATATGCAGCTCACTATCCCAGTTGCATAAGGATTTACAAGAGACAAAACAAAACTATTTTTGTTGCAAAGAAGGGCTGTTTGTTTAAATTACACAATAATGTTTGCATCTAAAATTATTTACAGGCTAATAAGACTTCATAAATGTTATATAAACTTGGTTAGTTAAAAATCACTTTAACACTAAAACCAAAACAAAAGGCTTGCTCAAACTGACAAGGAAAAATTCCAGTAACACATGCCTAAAAAAGGCAGAAGAAACAAAGATGCTTACTTTCTTGGTTTAGGTACTTACTAATCTATCTGGAGGTACAAATAGTACATGATTTGATAGCACCCTGTCTATGCTTCAGTGAACTCAAGAGGAAAACACTGCTTTCTCTGAACATGTGAAAATTGAGAAGAATTCCGAGTCTAACTTTTAATCCTAAAGGAAAGTAATGCTTACATTTGTCTCTGCTGCCTTGAATTTATAGAGAATTTACTTGGGAAGTTTTAATCTCACCTTTGAAGTCTTCCTTCAAGGTATTTAATGGCTCATATGTCTTTATTAAATGAGGTGTGTGGCGGCCTCTACTGGTGTATGTTTATAGAAAATGTTTTAATAGGCAGAAAAAATATTAATTTCAATTGAAAAGTTAGAAATACAGGCTCTATCATTGAAATATATAAAAATATCTAATTTAAAGCAGAAAAAATATATTACAAGTTGTGTAATGTATTCTTAATTAGGAAAATAATCTAAAACACTGACCATGACATAAAATAATGATTTACAGAAGGGTATTAATTGTTCAATTCACTCTGATATTGGGTTAAATACATTTTATTAATGAATGACTAATCCAGACTGAGGCAGTTTATTACCTCTAGTCCACTGTTAAATTCCCTTAGTTGACTTAAATAAAATCACTTAGAACAAACCCAGTGGAAAGGAAATATTTTACAGTTAAATCTACAAAGTCCTAGAACTAGAATCATTTGATGACAGGCTGGTTTCTATAACTCAAGCAAACTGTACATTGACTTAATATAGCTGACATTTTTATCTATTTTACAGTGTTCTAATTTCAAAAATACAACACATTAAAATATGTTCAGCTTATCAAAGCTAAAAGCAACATATAAGTAATGTACTTAAAGTGCAAAGGCACTTTAACACAAAGAAGTGAGGCCTATTGGCTATACTTGGTAACTAAAGGTGGAAATACCATATATCATTATTTACAGAAGAATTTATAGACTCAAAAGATCTTTGGAGATCTTCTACAAAATACACTAAATAGCTAATTTCATTTGAAAAGCTTGCTTACTCTTTCTTCATTTACTATAGTCTCCTCTTCCCTTCCCCCACTGGAAAAAATCAAAGAAGAGAAACAAAACCATAAACAAAATATATGAAAAAATGCATTGTAGAAACATTCATGTTCAATGATGATTCCTAAGAAGAAAGAGGTGGGGGGAGGACAGCAGTAAGAGAGAAATAATTTAAAGGAAAACTTGAAAAAGCAGTATCCTTGCTTCACCCCATCCCCCACACATTTTCAAAGTCCCCCACTGACAATGGGAAACGGAGAACACAAACAGGAAAACAAATGCCCTGCTTCCAACAGTTTGGAGTAGCATCCTTTGATGCCTTAGGGTAATAAATGATTTCCCTTCACAGCTGACTAATTGCAGTTTGTTTTTCCAGAACTTCGAGGTAGTCTGGTTCTGATTGTGGCTTAGCTTGCAGTAAAGGGTGGTCAGGTTTTGACTGCCCCACAAAGCATTTCCTGGGAGTTCCATATAAAACGGTTTTATTGATTCTGTCTTGGTTTTGGCGTCGAGATTCATATGCAGGGGCGAACTGCCTTTTAGGTAAGGTACAAAAGTTATAGTGGACTAGTCCTGCACTGGGGAGTTCCTTGACTCGCTCAGCAATATTCTGATACAGCAGCTCAGGCTCCCTTGGTGTGGCCTGCTTTTCTAGCAATTCAGTGGCACTTATAGTGTAAGCAACAGTGGCTGGCTCATCTTTTTTCTCTTCCAGGTTGCTGTAGCTGAATTCTTGCAGGTTTCGGTAATAGGCCACTGGGTCTCCTTCCTTCTGCATGTAGATGGGGTTTTGGCACATCTGCCCCACAGGTGGGGGGATATAATTATAGACATGGCCATCTGTTTTATCTTGAGTCTCACTGTTGTAAGACCCATACTGTAACTGAAAGGAACTTACATCTAAGTTGTTGGTATTCCTCGGAACACTTGGCACCCCCTTTCGGCGTTTCAGAACAAAGACGAATAAACCAGCCCCAAAACAGACAGATAAAATAAAGACAACAAGCAATCCTAAGATTAAGACAGAAAGTGGGACTTCAGTGTGTAGTTCAGGATAGGAGCTGGGAGACACACTAAGCAACCGAGGTGTGTTTGTGTTGTGATTCATTGACAGAATAGTTCCATCTGACAAGTTTGGACTGTCTGGACAGATAGCCTCCCTCCCCAGAAACTTCAGAATCTCCCCTGCATGCTTAGCAGGAGACTCACAGGTCACCTCATTGATGATGACAGGGGAATTGGCATGCTCTGTCCAGTCCTTTAACCCCATGATATCACAGGTGCAGTCCCACGGGTTCTCTTGCAGATCTATCTGGATAAAAGCTGGAAGCTGATCCAGAACCCCTTTCACAGGCAGGTGAGAAAAATGGTTGTTTCTCAGATTCAGCCTGGTGAGGGCTGTGCCCCCAAATATGTTATCAGGCAAGGACCTCAGCAAGTTGTTATTCAGAAACAGTAGCTGTAGGTTAATCAAAGCATCAAAGGTTAGCGGCTTAATTTCCTTAATGACATTATATTCTAAATAGAGATACTGCAAGCTGTGCAGTCCATCAAACATAGAAGGATACAGCACTTCAAGGTAATTGCCATTTAGATAAAGTCTGCGTAAACTGGTCAAGTTTGTGAAAGCACCTTCCTGAATGACTGCAATCCTGTTGTTTCCTAAATGTAACAAATCCAAAGAACTATAATCTAAGAGGTCATTCTTATAGACAGTTTGAAGATAGTTCCCTGTCAGGTAGAGTTTCTTTGGACTGGTAGGTTTGGGCTGCAGGTCGGATATATTAGTGAACTTCCTTTCTTGGCAGTTTACATTTAAACCATTGTCTGAGCTCTGAGAGGTGCACACACAGCTAGTGGGGCAGGTTAGGGGCACAGGGGACTTGGTCTGGTACACCATGATCGGGCCAAAGCTCTGCCGTTCCTTCGAAACAGTGACCCGGGGAGTTGGACGATTTCTCATTTTGGGTGGTCTGCTGGCTTTTGGAGCCCTGGTTGGGTTGAGAGCAGGATTCATTGTAGGCCACAGCCTTTGGATGTGTGTGTCAGCATGGCCGCCCCTCTGACTAGAATCACCAGAACTTTTTCTGGGACAGAGGTCTTGCCTGGTCAGTTGGGTCACATCTTTCCCATGCAATCTAAAGGGAGTTTCGCAGACAATCTCTCCCACAAAAACAGTTATGGTGTCCAGCCAAGCCTTGAGAGGAAGTAAGTCACAAGTGCAATTCCATGGGTTTTCCTCCAGCTGAATCTCCATGATCCCTCCAATATGTTCAAGGACACCAGCAAAAGGCATCACTTTCAGCCTATTTCCTCTCAGGTCTAAGTGGGTCAGCAGGACAAACCGGAACACATTGCTGGGCAGTGACAGCAGTAGGTTGTCATTCAGTATGAGCACTTTGAGCTTATTCAGTTTGCTGAATGCCCCTGCTTCGATGGCACTGATGTAATTATAGTCAGCCTGGAGGTACTCAAGACTTTCCAGGCCCAGGAAGGTGTCCTCCCTCAGCACCTCGAGCTTGTTGTTGTTGAGGTGTAGTCTCTTGAGTGTTTTCAGGCCACTGAATGCTCCAGTTCGGATCTCCTGCAGACCGTTGTTACCTAGGTGGAGAGTCACTGCATTGGAGTAATTTACAAACTCATTTGGGTACAGTCTTGTCAGGAGGTTTCCATTGAGGAAAAGCTGGTAGATTCTATACTGGGGAGGCTGGAGCAGGCTGACAGTAGTAAATCCTTTGTTTTCGCAGTTAATATTCAGTACGTTTTCCTTCTCTTCGCACAGGCAGCGGATCTTGCAAATGTCTTTGGCAGTTTTGCGACTCTCTGTCTGTAAGAACCCGGCCACCGTTAACACACTGAGGAACCAAACGCTGCTCAGCATCTTTAGGCACCTTCGGTGTCAGCTCAGGTACCTACAGGCAAACCTTGGGGGGCAGGGGAGCAGGAGAGAGCAGGGTTCAAGGAGAAAGAAACAAGGAAGCCCGATTAAAATGGCAAAACAGGGGGCAGAATGGGAGGAAGGGAAGGAGAGTGCAGGGAGTGGACCACATGGCATAATGAAATCACTGCGTTTTTCAAAGCGGTTTCTTTTTCTCAAGGCCTCCCCTCCCGTGGCCCGCCCCCCCCCGCCCCCCAGCACACCCACACACGCATCCTGGAACACACGTGCTAGCATCTGATTTCCCTGCGGGTTTCAGCTAGCCCTGGAGTTATTAGTAACCGAGTTATCCTACTAAATCCAACCCACCTCCTCCTCCCCTGGGGCATATTTAAGAGATACCGGGCGAGCGGCTCGCCCGTTCTGGGCTCGAAGCAGAAATTGCTTTACTTTTTTTTTTTTTTTTTAGCTGCGCAAAAAGGGGGTTGGAAAATCTGGGGACTGGCAAGGGGAGAAGGGGAGGATAGAAGAGCAAAGATAGCGTGGCGTGGGGGTTACTCACACATCAGGAGAAGACGGGACTCCTCTCCTCTGCAGTCCGCCAGTAGTTTAGCATCTTCAGGAAAAGAGGGAGAACAAGGTAAAAGGAGGCGCCGCTTCCGGGGAGGGAGGGTGCCCTGCTTTCTGTTGATTGATTCAATTTGGCTGAGGGTGGATGAGGGGGGGGGGGGGAGGTGAGCAGAAATAAGAAATCTGGCAGGCAGCAGGAGAGGAAGAGGAGGGTTGGAGTGCAGGGAAGCTGAGCCGAATCCGACCCGGGGTGCGCTTGCGTAGGGGTGGTCGGGAAGCCCGCCGGGTTGGCAGGCGTCTGGGACAGCCAAGCCTAGGTGCGCGCTTCCAATCCGGTGGCAGACTTAGCAGTGCTTAGCAGTTTGAATTTGAGAGGCTTTGCAGGCTCCCTGGAACAGGGCTAGGGTGACGTCACTGGGGGAGGGGGCAGGGGATAGGGGAAGGATCTAGAGCGCGCTCTGAGGGAGGGAGGGGAAAATGCTTCCCTTCCCTGCTAGTGGTTTTGCAAAGCTCAAACCAGGGTTGCGTCAGTTTATCCTGAACTACTCCACCTCCAACCCAGCGGGCGGCTAGCAGTTAACGAGGCTCCTGGGGAAGGGCTCTCCTGCAGGGGCACACTAAGGGACGGGGGAGCCTCCTAGAGGCTTCCTCCACTTGCCCCTCCCTCATGGCCACTCCAGGGGTTCTCATTCCAGATTCCCAATCAGGGGCCCAGATCCACTGTCTCTGTCTCTCTCCCCTACCCCGCTCCCCTTGTGTGTAGCTGTGCCTCTTTTGCTATAGGACGGGGCCCGCCTGCCAGCCTCCTAGCTCAAATGCTCTTGGTGCGAGGGTGGGGTGTGTGCATGCAGCAGTGTGTCTGTGTAGGAGGAAGTGGAGTTCTCCTAGGGAGTGTACGCTTTACATACAGAGCTTTGTTTCAGTGCTTAAAGAATTACCTTCAGGGTTGTGACTGGCCAGATATTTGCCTGGATTCAGAAAGCTAGCTCAACATTAGCTTATGGACTGAGATAAACAACAAAACCCTTCTCCTCCTGAGGTTTACACTTAGTCAGATAATGAAGTTTAAATGTGTGCTTTTTTTTTCCCAAAGGAGAGAGAAGAGGAGTGGGTGTCAGAAAGACACTGCCAGGCTGAGCCTCAGCTAGGAGTGGGAGACCCCAGAAGGGTGCCTAAGCCCTCCAGGCTGCAGGCAGGGGCAAGGGAGCTAGGAGAACAGAAGACAACAATGCAGGAAGACTGGCCCCTGAGAAAGAGAGGATTGATGATGAAGTCCTGCCTGACACCCAGTAGACCTGGGTTCTGATCTAGCTCTGTTGCAAGGTATGTCACTTATTTCTAAATCTTCCCGTTCCCATTGGCAAAAGGGATGGACTATATGGACCCTTCCAGCTCTGGCATTCAATGGAATTCAGATAACCTTTCCACAGCATTACTAATGGCCAGGTGTTGGGTTTTGCCTTCATTATCTCATTTCTTCTTTGTTATCTTAAGATCCCCTGAACTCAGGAGTCTCCATGTGAAGTCAGTCCATTTGCAACATGTGAATGTTTGCCATTGCCAGGAATTGCCAAGGACTCTCTCTCAAGGGAAAAAGAAGGAATGAAAGAGAGTGGAAAAGGAATTGACCAAGTCATGTGCCTGTCCCACAAAGCATTTCCCTGTGTCTTCAGTCCCAACTTGCTGCCCAGGGAGTCAACACAGGGTGACATTGCTGGGCCAAATTCCAGAGAGATGATCACATAAGCAAACCAAGCCATCTGAGAAGGGAAAGTTCCCCAATTCTCCACTCCTCCTTCCCTATTAAGCTCAGATCCTAGAATTGTTCTCCTGCTTAAGCTCTTCCTCCCCAAGAAGGGCTCCGGACAGTTTATAAACTTAGGCGCTAAGGCAACCAGTAGCTCTGTAGTTCTGTCAGTCACCTTGGGAATTTTTCTAGGGCTTTTTCCTTTTCTCCTCCTTTTCCTTAGGGGAAGAGCTTTGAAGCACATATCATAATCCTCCTCACTATTCTGTAATTCTTGCTTGGTCTTGGGCAAGATCCTTTCCTTCTGGGGCCTCAAATTGCCCTTCTCTATGCCAAAGGGCAACATTGAGAGGAGTGTCCTCAGAGGGGGAGGGGGCCTCACACTCTATTGCAATTGCATCATTAGATGCAAACAGAGTGATGCAGTGCAACCATGATTAAGCATCCTTTCATAACCAAGGGACATTTGTTTCTACATATTTCCAAATATTAGATATACATAGTTCCTAGAGAGATGCTGTGTACTCATTCAGTCATTTATTTAACAAACATTTATTAATTAGGTTAATATTTGATGGAAGTAGAAGCCAGCATGAGAGCTGGACAAAAATCTTTGAAATCAGATTCATTTTATAGATGAGGATATTCCTCAACCAGGGAAAATGCTGACTTGCTTAAAGTACAAGCATCTATAAAATTAGAAACAGAACCCAGGAATTCTAAATCCCAGTCCAGCAGCTTTCCAAAAAGCTCACTGCTGCATAAGGTGAATTAGAAAACTACCTAAATTTAAATACTGGTGGTGGTGTTTTACTAAATGTGTTTTTTTTTAAATTGTATTTGAAATATTAAATATTAGTTTTAGTTCTCAAATACAGTAACTTCCTTCAAGGCATTGATGATACCATCAATACTTCTTGAAAACACTCTTTTCATAGGAATTTCAGAGAGAGGGGTGTGTAAATAGATTGGGGGAGCTGGGGACACTTGAAATTCTTGATAATCACAATAAAGGAAATGAAGAGATACACTAGCTGCTGGGAACGACACAAGGGACCCTGAGGTATTGTGCAGATCTTCCTTCCATGGACCCTCTTACCACTCATCCCTCTACTGCCTGTCCCTGAGCTTCCCCAGCAGCTTTCCCAAACATAGTTATTGATACCAAATTATCCACAACCCCGATAAAGCACTTTAAGTAAGTTTCATTGGGCCCCATGTCTCAGGGAAGAAAGACTGCAGTACCCCGCTAGGTAAAGTGGGCTTTAAGGTGGTGGTAAGGTGAACTGGGAGCCCTAGAGAGGCAGAGGCGGACACTAAAATAAGGCAAAGGCTCCCTCTCCTCCCTAAGGCGAGGGAGGCAAAAACTGGGACTCGGTGGCCTCAGTCTCACTCGCATTTAACCAAGTAGTCTGACACAGGTCACCAATGCTTCCCCAGGGTGCGGTAGGTGAGGCGGGTGTGCAACCCACGTCCACCCTTCCGCTCGCCAGGCCACCAGGGGCTTAAGAGGAGGAGTCCCTAAGCCTGCAGTGGTGTGTGGGGAGATTCAAGTGTCTGCCCGCGGCCTCCTTTCCTTCCCTACCCACCGGCCCAATCCTCAACAAATACCATTTCCCAAGGACTCTTCAGGGCGACCCGGGGACTAGGCATGTAGCGCATCGCCCAGCCACGGGGCCTCGACCACTAGCGCATTCCTACCTGCTCTCCCCATTGCTGCTAGACGCCAGATGCCGGGCGTGGGGCCCATTGCCGCGAAGGCCACCCGCACTTTCCTTGCTTTGGGACCTGCCCAGCTCGTGGGCTGCCCGCAGCAGCGGCGGTGACCTCGGGGCTGCTCGATGTCCCGAGCCTGACCACGCCCGCATGGACGGTCCAGGAGCCAACCCGCCCTGGTAGGGTTGGGAGGTGAGGCCGGCATTAGCGCTAAGTCGCAGGCGGCAGGCGCTCTGTCCTCCCACGCCGTTCCCTCCGCTAGGGGAAGCAGCCACGAAGAGGGCAGGGGATCCATCCGAGCCCGCTAGCCTACCGGGGGCCGCGGAGTCCCCCAGTGCTCAGAACTTACCCAGCGAGCGCGCCTCCTGGGGAGGCGCCCACAGCATCTGCGACCAGGGAAGGTGCGGGAGCCAACACAGCTTGGGACCGGCGCGGCCAGTGAGCGAGTGCAAGGCTGCGAGCGCCAGCGGCGCCCCCCGGGCAGGCAGATTCCCACTGGAGCGGCTCGCCGTGGGGCAGGGCTTCCAGGAGGAAAGAGGGAGGGAGCCGAGGGGGAGGAGTGAAGCAGAGCCGGAGGGAGCAGGAGGAGAAAGAGGGAGGAAGGGATGGTGGCCCCTCTTCCACTGATCAATCACTCTGCAGATCAAAAGTCCCTGCTGTGCACCCGGGAGGAGGTGGGGAGGAGATAAACCAGCCCACAAAGGAGCTGCTGCTCCATTTCTCTGACAAGTCCGGTGGAGCGCTGTTTATGCCTCTCGGCCCCTCGCACCTGGAACTGTGCCCAGTCCTTGCAGCTTCTACCGTGGGCTGCAGCTCAGATTCAGTCAAGGGAAATAAGGATGGCACTAGGTCGGTACCAAAGCCAAGGGGAGAATAAGACCACTGGGTGGAAGTTATCGCAAGTGCAAGAGCAGCCTGTCCTCTGACCTGAACACCCTCTGGGCGGGCTGCCTACTCTAACTAGTATGAGCCCAATTATTGGAGGTTACAGGCAGATATTTAAGGACCTCTTTGGAGGATGGTAAACAAGGAATTTCCGTAGAATGTGCGGCTGAGCTAGACTTATGCCAATGTGTTAACAAAAGCAAACCTTTAGCATCATTCCAGTCCCTGTTCTGATTCTTTTTCTTCTTTATGACGTTGCCTGGATCTATTATACTTTTGGCCATTCTCCCTTCCTGATTCTCCTTTCTTTTTCCACTTAAAGTAGTCTCCGTGGTTGTGACTCAATTAAATGCAGACTCTCAGTGAAATAATCACTGTAGTTCAAGAGGTAGGAGTGGTTTTTGCCAAGATTAGTATAGCTCCCTTCAAGACATACCTTTCCTAGGGCCTCTCTTCAACCCTCCCAGGGTACACTGGATGGATGAAGGAGGTTGCAGTTTATTAACCTAAATCAGAGTAAGGAGTTTATTTAATGACACCAAGATATTCCCCCTCAATCTTGCAGGATAGTGCTTTAAAGTTGTCACCATCCCATGTCCTTCTCATACCCCCTCCAGGTCTGGAAGTTCCCCAAATCTTGAGAATATCCACAAACTTGATGGCGGACCATAGAAGGGGTGGTGGGAGGAGAGGGGTGCAAAATTACAGCAAAATTTAGCTCTCTTACTAATGAATTCCTGTTGAGATTTGTCTGATTTCAAGATTATTTCCTTCTTATACATTTAAACCAGGTTCTCACAGCACTGACTTTCACCTCATTCTTATCCTTATCCTAGGGAATCTTTTGTGCTTCCTCCTTCTCTTCTTGGCTTTCTTTTCATAATGGAAGGAGACTGTGCTGGGCCTTCTTAAAGGAAAATTACTGATAATTTTATATTTTGAACATATGCAGAGTTTACTTTAGTAATACTCCAAAAAACAATCTCTTATAGTAATCATATCTCTGACGTTTTAAGGATCATTGGTGTTGCTTTTACTTCATCCCTGAAAAAAACTTTTTGAGATTTTCCTGCCAGTCAGATAAGCAGTTTCAGGACACAGTTCTCACATATGCACATGGGAAAGATATTTACAGTTACATTCTCAGAAACATTGTCCTGTTTTACTAATATCCTTATTTGTGTAAAACATATCACTGTGCTGTTTGCTACAGACTATAGCAGTAGCCTGGGCACATTATTACTAACTGCAGACATTTAATACTGTATCCTCTCTGTCTTTACATCATTTCAGACCATGTCATATTTTACTGTAGCTATTTAATGGGTGCTATAAACAACCACAAAACACAGAGCTATGAGTCCATTCACAGGCAGAAATAATGAGATAGTCATGCTGAAAAAAAGGAGACAGTTTACTGAGAAGGGTGGTATGTCTCTAGCTAACAGGAACACACACAAAAGCAATAACTTGTATACAGATAAGATGAGAAACATGGCATCAATGATAAAAACTGGTATTTTATTTTGATCCAGTACAAAAACGTATAATACAACGTGTATCAATTTTACTTAGCCCCATGTGTTTATCAGCCTTCATAAAAGCATTTAGAAACCTGCCTTTCCACAATGGATTACACTGATATTAGATAAAATGAAGGAGTGCAGACTTCTTTTTGTTAGCATCAAATGTGAAAGTAGGTGGGTAGTTATTTTGAAGGGTGTCCTGAATGCACACATACACAAAATGATGAGCAATACAAAACTTTCTATGAGGGTTGTTGCATAGATAATTGCAGAAGAGAGCTGGAAGCTTGTGAGAGTTTTCACTGTATCAATTTATTTGAAAGCTGTTATATACTGACTTTTCTAAAAGTTTCTGTGCATTTTCCTGATATAATTGAATATCAAAGACATGCATATTAATATACTTTTGTTAATTAATAAAAGTGGTGTGGTTAATGTGTTGGTGTAGTGGCATTGTAAATGCATCTATATATTTCTGTCCTGTTCTCTATTGATAAGTTCATATCACTAAAGGGCTTAAAGATTCCTGATAGCAATGCTAGTGAGGATATAAAGAAATAAAATTAAATTTTGCTTGTAATTTTATAATTTTATTCTCAGATTAGGAGAAAATCAGATATTTCATCTAGGATGAATACAAAAAAGACATGTGCATACATTTCTAGGATGATGGAAATGTTGTCCTATTACTATGTAATACATAGTTTGCATAAGACTGTTATTTCCCCATCTTTCCACACCTAGCTAGACTTGAAAAGCTTTAAAAAATAAACAAAAAATATACGAAGTAGGAACCTCATGCAGAGTCATAAATTCTAAGACAGATGTGAGGTGTTTTCAGAGAATACTGTCGGTTTTCAACCAAACATTTCAAAGAAGACTTCAAAGAGAGGAGGACAAATTTCCAAATAAGGAGATTCAACACAGAGGGCACACTGTTAAGACCAGTAATTATAGTTTAAAGGATATTGTAGACTTTGGTTCTGTGATGCTGTTGAAAGTGTAGACATTTTTTAATTTAATTCACTTTTTTATTATCATTTTGCAGGCAGGTTGGCTTGGTTGGAATAATGCTAAGCCAGGGCCCAGAGTAGTTTGTCTTTTAATCAAATACATGTCTAAACCCTTGGAAACCAACAACCTGGTTTCAACTCCACCTCTGCTTCATACCAAGCAGGCACTGAACCTCTCTCAGCTTCCCCACGTGTCAGACTGCATACTAGAACCTGCCATGTGCAGTCAGTAAAGTCCTTGAAAATTGTGAAGTGGAATACATATGTGAGAGGAGAACTAGAAATGAGAGGTTCCTAATATCACTTCTTAAAATAAGTAAATCCTACAAAACAATTATTTTAATGATAAAGCAATATTTTAATTTAAATTGGATACTAAAATCAGGATTAGAAAGTTATTTATGATTCTGATTGGAGCTGTATGATGACAAGCATTCAAATGAAAACTTTAAAACATTCCATCTTTTCCTTAGGTTTTTCCAAATAGTTGGATATATGTATATATCAGGGTTTCTCAACCTTGGCACTATTAATGTTTTGGACCAGATAATTATTTATTGCAAGGGTCTGTTATGTGCAATATGGGAAGTTTAGCAGCATCCCTGGCCTCTACCACTACCCAGTAGCACCAGTATTTATATTTATATATCTACTAGAGGCCCAGTGCACAAAATTCGTGCACTGGGGCGGGGGGGGGGGGCGGGCGGCAAGCGTGTCCCTCAGCCTAGCCTGAACCTTCTTGCAGTCCAGGATGCCTTGGAGGATGTCTGACTGCAGGATTAGGCCAGATTCTGGGATCTGGCAGTCAGAAATCCCTCTCGCAATCTGGGATCCCTGGCTCCTTACCGCTCAGCTCGCTGCTCCTTAGTGCTTCCCTGGAGGCAGAAGAGGCTCCCACCACCACTCGCCAGCTGTGAGCCCGGCTTCTGGCTGAGTGGCGTGACCCCTGTGGGAGCGCACTGACTATCAGGGGGCAGCTCCTGCATTGAGCGCCTGCCCCCTCGTGGTCAATGCACATCAGAGCGACCGGTCGTTCTGGTAGTCCCACCATAACGGTCGCTTAGGCTTTTATTACATCTATATCTATATCTATATCTATATCTATATCTATATCTATATCTATATCTATATCTATATCTATATCATCTATATTTATCTATACAACTGTTATATGTATACATATGCTTTGTGTGTGTACATATATAATACATGTATATATATGTGTATGTGTGTATAAGTATCTTATGCTTATTTAACACTTCAATAAATGGAAGGGACATAATGTACATTTTGACTCAATGACAGAACCAGAGTAAGATCTCAGGCTCCCTGATGCCTTGCAACCTGCGACCTCTTATGCTCCAAGTACCATGAATGGAGACAAGCAACGTACACTGGTGCTGATCTTTGTGAAGAAATATATTTTCCATCATGACCAAGGGCACAGTCATGGGTTGAAACAAGTTTCTGAAACAATATTACCCTTGCCATAGCCATGCACCCTGAAATATTCTATTGTAGTTGATTTTAAAAATGGCTGCCTAAGGTCTACAAAATTGATTTTATGAATTACAAATAGATTGTATCTCACAGCTTGAAAACCACTGACATGCTGGATTTATTAAGGGAGGAAGGAAAAATGGGGCAAAACCAAGAAAATGGCAGTAAAGAAAAAGAAGTATATAAATTTTTAAAAATTTAAAATGCACATGTGGTGCAAAGGTATAGAAAAACGTATGGCTCTCAACCAATTGTATCAAGCATCACATAGCTATGGCACCTGTTTCCTAAGGGTTCCAGATCTCCCTCCTTGTTGATTGAATCAAATGATTTATCAGTAAGAACCATATTTAAATTTACTGCAGTTGGGAGCAAATATACATGGCAAAAGCCATAGATTTTATAGATAAGGCTTAAGACAGCATTAGTAGGTATTTCATTTATCTTGACACATTCCATCCTATTAATCTCACTACAACTGGAAGTTGGTCTCGAGTTAGAAGCTAATGTGTTCAGGAAGAAACCAAATTTATTTAGTTTGACATTGCATGTCATTGGAATAATATAATGCAGTTGAGCCTCTGGACTAAGTTCTGATGATTTTAGTTATGTATTTATCTTTAGCTAGTATAAATATATGGTTAACTATGGGATGTGGTAGAGGGCTTAATGCTGACTCTGCTGGAACATTCAAAAGTGTCTGCACACAAGATGCCCAGTTCTAAAGAGTTATATCCAAAAGAGCAGCTACTAAGGATTTACATTAAGTATTTGTGATTTTTTAAAAAGTCACCATTTATTAAGAGGACTGGGCTATTAATATTAAAAAATATCAAGGATGACACATTCCAGATCTTCCCTGAATTTGTGATTTATACAAAATGAAGCAGGGTTTAGAAAGTATGGGTTCAGAGGGGAGGTGTGTAAAATCTAGAAAGTAAATAAATAATTTCCCAGGAAGAGATGGATGCAGCATTCAACCCTCATTGCAAATCAATGAGAAGAATGTATTTTTTTACCTTGAATCTTGATGATTTATTACTCATATGTGATCTCAGTTCTTTGTTTCCTTCCATTTTTCAACTCCTAAGAAATTTCCTAAGTGACATTACAATGACACTGGGTACACACCCCTATTCACCTTATTATTGCAGGTGAGGCCACCTCTAAATCAAATGTAATGGCCCCAGGGCAAATGTCAAACAACTTTTGCATCTGTCTGTGGTAGTACTGTGGTTCCTAGGCAAAATAAAAAAATACCTTCAAATTTCATGACACTTTTGATAACCCAAATCTGCCCAAAATTCTCTCAGAAAAATAGCTTGAAGTCTATTTGGTATAGAGGAACCATATGAAGTTTCTCTAATGCATCACTTTGGGGAAATCGCAGGAAACCATGACAAAACTAGAGGCATAATCATCACCAGATCTGTCCCTCACCCTGGGCATCAAAGTAACTCAAGTACAGTAGTAGCGTCAGTATCACTTTATTAATATTTTGAAAAGAAGCAAAAGCAAGCTCATTTTTTTCTACACATCATTGCTCTAGAATAATGAATTCAGTATGCTGATCATTTAGCACTTTATATATAGATCTAGTTGGTACAGCTCAGTAAATGACACCATTTGAATTAGACAACTTATTTACATTTAAATATATTGAATTGGTTTATTTAAATACATTTTTCAATATACATACTAACATTTATGAAGACGTGCAGTATTACTAAGTGGTAAATGTAAGTTATTAGTTGCAGCAAGAAAGGGCAATTGTCAAATTAATGAATCGATGTTCTGCTTACAATTTTTATAAAATATAATCACTCAACCTAAGTAACTCCTATCTCTTGAATACAAATAAGTAGTAAATAACAATTTTGGATAAGCCTGAGTCCCTACTAAAACATTCCAGTTGCTCAGAATTCAAATATATAGGCCTTACTCAAGGGTCTGAACAGATCCACTATGATTTACATTGACAATATTGGAGTATATAGGCAAAAATGAAAGTGTTCATTTGTTACTCCTGCTATGGTCAATAGCCAAACTGTCTTGAGCTGTAGAGATGATATTGATCACAGGCCACCCTGCTTCATTAAATTATACTTCACTGATTTTTAACTAAGTGGTTTACTTAAAAGAGTCCTAAAACACTAATGAAACATAATACCTACATGGAGTTAAATTACACAATTTTATCAAGTTCTACTATTAATATGCAATAGCACCTTAATTTAAAAAATCTACTAAGATATATTAAAATAACAAAGCATTCTATGTAGAAAGAAATAAAAAAATACAGGGGAGTAGGAAGAGTGATCTATAATTGTAAATCTACAGTTTCTTTCATTCGTGTTCAATTATCATTCATTGAGATACCAAAGTAATTAGTTATCTTTAAGAATTTTTCTACTTGCAAAATGTTAGTGATTATTTTGAGCATAGTTGTTAGCTAAAAGCACTTGATTGTCTAAGAATCTCTGTTTTGTGTATAGACCTGCTGCTTTCTTTCATACCTTCTTCACTCCTTCTTTACTTTTAAAGTTGGTTCAGGATTTTTTTCATGCACTATTAAATGTTTTTTTCAAAGAAAACTGTAAACACTACAGGCAGCAGTCTATATCCTGAGAAAATGACTCCTGAAATGGGCCAACACCACATAAGAGTTTCTACAATAAAGATGTCATCTTGATTGCTATTTTTTACTGAATTTTCCATGGACTAGGGGAATGGTAGAGCTGGAAAGGGATTTAGATTTAGTGAACATTACCATGTGGTTTGTGTGCACCTCCACCATCCATATTCCCTGGGTCCTTGGTAAGCAGGCAGATTTTCCTAGATTCACTGAATGGAATTTTCTGAAGGTAGATTCTGGGCATGGTATTTTTATAGGACTCTCAAGGGAGTCTGATGCAAATTGCAGGGCCAATTCTAGTCCAACATCTTCATTTTATAGAAGGGGAAACTGAGGCTCAGAGATGTGAAGTGACTTATTCAAAGTCACACAGGCAAAGCTAAGAATAAACTCAGATCTCCCAACTCTTATGTAAATGCCACTGCTGGACTGATGTTTTGATAGTTTAGTTTTAGAATTGCATTTTTTTTCATTGATAATCAGTGTTAAAATTTAATGCAGCGCAATACACTCTGCTTATAAACCATGTTACATTATGCCAGTAAAAAGGGGCTTCTTGGTCAACCACATGAAGTGATAAAATTGTACTTTCTTTTTTTTTCTGGTCTAATTAGCATATTATGCTTTTATTATTATAGATATTTATTTATGAAAGAGCACAAATCATGAATATACAGCTGATGGATTTTCACAAACTGTGTATTGAGTGTCCAGATCAAGACACAGGACATTACCAGTCCCCAGAAGTCGCCTAGTTCCTTTTCCAGTTACTGCCATCCCCCACCAAGAGTAACCATCATCTTGACTTCTAACTCCCTTGAAGGGTTTTGCCAATCTTTGTGCCATATATAAATGCAGTCGGATGACATGTACTATTTTGTGTCTGGTTTCTTTTATTCAAGGTTATGTATTTTTTTCTTTTTTTATTGTTTAAAATATTACAAATAGTAGTACATATGTCTCCTTTTTTTCCCCAAATTGATCTTTCCCCAGCCTCCCCTACCCCTCAGCACATGCCCTCTAAAATTGTACTTTCAAACTCTTTTAACACAAAGTTTATTGCTATTTATTTGTGCTTTGAATGATAAATTATATAAAATATAACAAAATGGCTCATAAATACTTATTGAAAAAATAATGAGCACAGACTTCTGCATTTAGTCTGAAAATATTTACTTTATTATTGGCATATAGATGATACAATGTCAAATTCAGTGGAATCTGAAGTAGCTTACATTTCATGTTATCATTTACTAGGTCTACTGAATAATTTTGAAGATATTGCTGGGATACCGAGGTTATAGCAGTTTTTTTTTAATTTGGCTTTCTTTTTCATTTTAAAATTTTTAGTAAAATTATATAAACCCTTCAGAATAGGGGGGCTGAGGATGTTATCTTGAAGCTCTCTTGACCTATAAGTGTCAACTTCAAGAAAATTTCTGCTAGAAACTTTTGAAGATAAAATAGAACATCTAATTAACATTTAGAAGAGAAAGATATATATCCATTTCAAGTAACCTGACCTGGATTTCAGCAGCAGAATCTCTTCTTGACACATTTGTAACTCATTTTAATTCCTAATAGGCACTATGTGTACACACCCAAAGCAGAATGAGATTTGACCTCTCAGAGTTACAAAGGTGGACTAACTTAAAATTAAACAATAAATTTTTGTGAGGAGATATTTCATTTGGTATGATCTAATACTGCATCAAATGCATGTGATTGACAAGCACCAATTATCTTCACAGGAAATTGGGTGATTTCATGGGTATGTGGACAGTAAACAGTATGTGGGCTTTGGAATCATACAGAGTTAGGTTTGAATCCAGCTCAACCATCTAACTAAGAGTTCAAGTATGGGGCAAGTTACTTAAATTTTCTGAGTCTCACTTTCCTCATTTGTAAAATCTGGGTAATCGTGGGGGTTGTTGTGAGAAACATAGACAAAAGATAGAAATTGTTTCCTAAGGTGCTTAACATTTAGTAGCTGAAGAAATAAACTTATTCTCTTTTTAGTGCCCTTAGCTTGGTCTGTAAAGTAAGAAACCTGATACACCAATCAGAAAGAATATATGCACCCCTATGTTCATAGCAGCCCAATTTACAATAGCTAAGATTTGGAAACACCCCAAGTGGCCATCAATAGATGAGTGGATAAAAAAGCTGTGGTACATTTACACAATGGAATACTATGCTGCTATAAAAAAGAAGGATATCTTACCCTTTGGGACAGCATGGAGGGACCTGGGGAGTATTATGCAAAGTGATATAAGCCAGTCAACCAGGCTGGCATGGCTCAGTGGATGATTGTCCACCTATCAACCAGGAGGTCATGGTTCAATTCCTGGTTAAGGCATATGCCCAAGTTGTGGGCTCAATCCCTAGTGTAGGGTGTGCAGGAGGCAGCCAATCAATGATTATTTCTCATCATTGATCTTTCTATCTCTCTCTCCCTCTCCCTTCCTCTCTGAAATCAATAATATTTTTAAAAAAGAAATAAACCTGTCTGAGAAAGACAAGTATCATATGATATCACTCACATGTGGAATCTAATGAACAAAATAAACTGATGAACAAAATAGAACCAGAGACATAGAAGCATGGAACAGGCTGTTGAATCTCAGAGGGAAGTTGGGGGAGGGGGAGAGGGGAGAATGGGTGGATGGGAAGAGATCAAACAAACTTATATGCATATATTCATAACCCATAGACATAGAAAATAGGGTGGTGAAGGCCTGGAGCAGGGGTGGGGGTGGACTGGAAAGGGTCAATGGGGAAAAATGGGGTTATATGTACTATTTTCAACAATAAAGATTAAAATATGTTTTAAAATAAAGACCAAATAAAATTTTTGTCTGCTTGGGAATTTTGTATCAATCTATAAATATATATATATATATAAATGCCTAAGCAACCCAATGACCGAACGACTGAAAGAATGAACGACCGAACAACCAGTCGACTGGTTGACTGGTCACTATGATGCACACTGACCACCAGGGGGCAGACGCTCAATGCAGGAACTGCCCCCTGGTGGTCAGTGTGCTCCCACAGCGGGAGCACCCCTCAGCTGACTGACAGGTGCCAGATGCAGGGCTTATGGCTGGGGAATACTGCGAGCAAGCCTCTCTGTAGCAGCATGAGCCTCGCCCGAATTGGGACTGACTGGGCACAAGCCCTTGGCAGGTGCAGCAGGGCTGGGGTGAGTGGGAGCAGTAGGTAGGAGTGGCAGGCAGTGTTGGACTACCGGTTTCCACCCAATCCCCTCAGGCCACACAGAGGGACGCCACTGGTGCATGAATCCATGCACCGGACCTCTAGTATCAAAATAAAATCACTCTGGAATGTTGAAGTAGCATTAGTAAAGTGACAAATGAAGCCTGTTTTTACAGTTTGTCAAAAGGGCATTAATTGAAATTTTTGGATTGTTTGAATGCAGACTACACTGAAGTTTATCTTTGTACTATCTAAAAAAATCTCTAACAAGTCTGCAGAGTAATTGTTATCTTACTTTAGAAATCAACTGCTTTCTAATTGAAAGTTGGCAGCTTCCTATATTCATAGAAACAGTTAATGTACTAATGCTAAATGTTTTTTTAAAAAATCAATTTACTAAAATAGTCTGGCAAGACCTTATTATTGTTACTTAGTGTAGTGAGGTGGTCCAAGACTGAACCTTAATATTTCTGATTCCTTGATGACTGACTTACAAAAATGAAGGAAATTGCTTCCTGGGGCTGGAAGAGTGAAAGTGGGAATGTGCCTTGGGAGTAGATAGTCTTTCTCTTTGTTCTGGAAGGGATTAATTGTGAGCTTTATTGACCTGCAGAAGTAAGCTAAGTACTTATTCTTTGTCCTCTGATATTGGAAGTAATCTAAGTGTAAATAATTCCAAGTAGAATGCTAACTGTTCCAAATACTGCAGAAGTTTACTTTTAGTTAGATTGGAAGGATTGTAATCCAAGCCTTCATGTCTATCTAGGGATTTTTCATTTCTTCTGGCATGCC
Organism: Cnephaeus nilssonii; assembly: GCF_951640355.1. Classification (NCBI taxonomy): domain Eukaryota; kingdom Metazoa; phylum Chordata; class Mammalia; order Chiroptera; family Vespertilionidae; genus Cnephaeus; species Cnephaeus nilssonii. The sequence continues at coordinate 94,871,585 of NC_137071.1, forward strand.
CTGGGACCAAAGCTTGAAAGCCTTGGAACTGGGGAGAGAGAAGTGATGCCAGAAGAAACTCTAGCAGCTGGCCTATAAGAGACCCTCCATATTGGGGTGTGTCTTATGAATTTGGGGAGCAAAAACATTTGATGCTTCATTGTAACATTCTGATGAAATGATCAAGTTTCCAGCAAAATGTGTTAACCATCACAACCTGGTTTCAGATTGGTGTTAGCTTTGAGAACTGGAGTGGGTTGTTGTTTAAAGGTAACTAAATGGACCAAAGTCTGCAGTGATCCAGAGAAAATAGGGGAAGCATTTTAGAGCCAAATGTCAAAGAGAAAAAATAGGAGAGATAGATTTATACTCCCCAGGAATAATTTGAAATACACAGGATGACTATATTGCTCATGGTCATCTAGGGTGAGATATCAAGATATTTCACTTACATATTCAATTAAGTAGATTCCTAAAATGCTATTAGGGTTCCATAATAATACAACTGCTATTTCTGTTGAGTGTCTACATTATTCTATTCTTTATTTAAGACACGTGATAAGCATGATCTCATTTATTGCTCATAACACCTGAAAGTCAGCTTTATCTTCATTAACAAAAGAGGTGAATGCTTAGAAATATTTTGATTGGAAGTTTGTCATATTCTGTGTTCTTGTAAAAAAAGTATTTTTTCTTTACGTTCCCCTGCCACTAGTCACACTGGCTTTCCTTTCAATTAACATGAACTGGTGACATTTTGGTAGTCGGATTATGACAAAACTTTCATGAATTATTGATCAATAGTTTTATTTCCAGGAAGGACATAGAAATATTTCTGCTATTCCAGAGTTTTAAAAACATAATAATTATACTTAAAATATGCATTGGAAGAGGTTTTATAGCTTGTAGTTAAACTGAACTTTATAAAAATAATAGTATATTTGGTTTTGAATCATGATACATAATAACAATGAGAATATTGTGTTTAATACTCTAGTATTAAATGATGTAGTGACTGTATTTACTAATGATCTACATGATTTAAATTTTATTGTCATGTTCCAGTAGGAGTAGAGTGACTGTTGCTATTACACTATACTTTATGCAAACTTCCTAATGCAGCAAAAATAAATGCAGTAAAAATTAAAGGCTATATTAATAATGGATAATAAAGGCAAAGAAGCTCTTAATGGTGAGCAATATTACATTTGCTGAGTCTGCTGCTTTTCTTAAATTTATTTTTTTACTACTTTGCTAGTATTTTTCTGTAAAGGGTTTAATACTTATTTCTTCTTTTTTCTTCCTTAACGGATTAGATGGTTGAATATTATATGAAGAAATGCCCTCAAGTGTAAGTGGAAACACCTGGCAATAAAAGTAGATTGGCTTTTTAAAAATATATATTTTTACTGATATTTTAATTAATTAAAATAATTAATTTTTTTTTGAGAGAGAAAACTGTCCATTGGCTGCCTCATGCATGCTCCCTAGTAGGGTTCAAGCCCACAACCCATGAATGTGCTGTGACCCCTGACCAGGAATTGAACTGGCAATCTCTTGGTGCATGGGATGACGCTCAACCAAATGAGCTATACCAGCCAGGGAAGATTGGCCTTTCTTAAAATTAGGAAAAATACTTAGTCATTCAAAAAACAGAGATAGTTGATTACAAAAGAGAGTGGAGTGTAAGCTTAAGTGAGCTCCTTGAGAGATATTTTTCATATGCACAGTGGTACATAGTTGATCTAGTGACTTGGTATGATTTAAGAAAGGGCTGGCTATAGTATTCGTTTTTGAAATATATTTTTATTGATTTCAGAGAGGAAGGGCGAAGGAGAGAGAAATAGAAACATCAGTGATGAGAGAGATCATTGATCTGCTGCCTCCTACACACACACACACACACACACACACACACACACACTGGGGATTGAGCCTGCAACCAGAGCATGTGTCCTGACTGGGAATTGAACCATGACCTCCTGGTTCATAGGTCAACGCTCAACCACTGAGCCGCTGCAGCCAGGCAACTATAGTATTCTTATCACTCTTCTTTCCCCAATCCCTTCTAACTTTCCATTAGTTTCTTAGGATGCTCCTGAAGTTATATGTCCAGTGTAAGACAGCACTGTAGCCTGCCAAGTCAATGAAGATTCAAGCAGGAGAGAGTGGTGCTCAGGCTGCTTGGAAACAGAGCTTAAGTTAGAGGTGCAGTCATACAGAGAGTTGGTTGGGACACAGGTCCTGGTAGAAATTGAACCAAAGTTTGTTCTTAGATGGAGGTGAGACAGTTTCAAATGATTTGTCAGATTGAGGCATGATCACAAAGACTGGGCAGGATCAGTAGATAGGAGACTGTCATGTTGAGCATAAGGCAGGAATGAAGAAGACCAGGAGTCAGACTTTGGGATTAGGATATGGATTCCAACAGGACTAGTTTCTAATGAGTCTTGAAGCTACTCCAGAAACTTATAGCAAAGTCAGCATCCTAGGATGTAAAGCCTCTTTGGACTGACTATTCCTAATCTCCAGCCAGGGAAGGAAGCTGAAACTCTGTCCTCTGAGAAGCCCCCAATACCCATAGCATATGATAATACCACACTATCTGGTTGTATATGGGTTGTGTTGGGTTTGGGAGAGTGTTTGTATACTACCTGGCTACTAATACCTTCTCAGGCTCATTACCATCTTCTTTACAAACTTCTCAGCCCAAGATTCTAATTTCCTCCACTCTCTCTAAGGTATTGACAGCTAGACTCTTGGCAGTATGTTTTTAAAGATGCTATTTTAGTTGAGCCAAATGGTACCTGGCTATGGAAAAAATGTATTAGCAGTATCTCTGGTAATTGTCTACTAGTATGCCTTCTCTACCTCTATTACAAGGCCTTATACAAATGTCAACAAATATTGATTGTCTTTTAGATAAACTGATGTGTAGTTGGCACTGTGATGGATACAAAAAGGCACATGTGTGATATAACAATTTCCCTAAGGAGAAGACAGAAAACACACCCACAAATATTACAATAACAATTCAAGACAGTATCCAATTAGTTGCCAAATTAGTTTGATAGCCAATAAGTATTGTGTGGTTTGGGAGTTGTACCAAAGGTTTCATGTAAGAGGTGAAATCTCTGGGGTTTAAAAAACAAATGGGTAGGATAGAGATAGAGAGAAAACAGTAGGATAATCTACTTATTCATTTGACAAACATATATAATACTATATACAAAGTCTTATTTTGAGTACTTCACATGTAGTAACTCATTTAATGCTCATAACTATGCTATTATTAGATCAAATTATTATAAAACCAAGGCACAGAGAGGTTAAGGAACTTGTGCTAAGTAGCTAAGTAGTGGAACTGGGAGTTGCACCTAAATGGCCTAACTTGGAACTGCACTGTCCAACCTGGTAGCCACTGGTGGTTATTTAAATGCATTAAAATTACATAGTATTAAAGTTTAGTTCCTCATTGTGCTAACCACACTTCATAAGTTCATTAGCCACCTGTATCTGGTGGCTAAACATAGAGGACAACACAGATATAGAGAACAATGGATCATCGCAGAACTTTCTGGTATACGCTTGTTTGATTTCTATGCATTCAACCATATTTCTCTCTGCCATCTCTTCTTGGGGGTATTGATAGCATGTGGAAGGTGACTACATATTTATGAGTCCTTGCATAGAGTTATCTTAGGCTAGAACAAAGAGCAGTAAAAGATAATTTTGAAAAACGAGAAATGGAAACTGGTCTTGACTGCCAGATGGGGAATTGGTTTTAGTTTTCAATTGTCATGTGGCAAACTCCCACAAAAGTAGCAACTTAAAACAACACACATCTATTATCTCATTATTTACATGGGTCAGAAGTCCAGGCATGGTCAACTGGGTCATTTGCTTAGGGTCTTACTAGGTGTCAGTCAGAGCTGCAATCTCATCTGAGGCTTGGGATACTCTTCCCACCCTATTGGTTATTTGCAGAATTCAGTTTCTTGAGCCTGTAGAGCTGAGGCCCTCTGCCTCAGTCTCTATGCCATTTAGAGTCTTCCTGCCATTCCCTGTTACATGACTCTCTATGTAATATGGCAGTTTGCTTCTTCAAGGTCAACAGGAGAGTATTTACTGCTACTAATCCTATCTCTGAACTCATCTCAGTTTTAAGGGGCTTACCTGGTCAGGTCAGGCCCACACAGAAAAATCTCTCATTGGATTAACTTTAAAGGCAACTTAATAGGGAATTTAATAAACATCTGCAAAATCCTTTCACCCTTTACCTTATATATAGAATATTCATATATTCAAGTGAGTGAAATCCCATCGTATTTACAGGTCTGGACCACAGTCAAGGGGAAAGAATTATACAGGGTTTATACACCAAGAGGGTGTTTTAGAATTCTGCCTGCCACAGCTCTGTAGATTATAATAAAAGAATGGGGTTCCTGAGTATGGAAGTTACAAGGTGGGGCTGTTACGCTTTCAAGACACTGTTTATTTCTGTTAGTAATTTGGCCTCTAATCCTACCTAATAAAACAGTAATATTCAAATTGACCGCACCTTTGCTATGCCCAAGCCATGCCCACCAGCCAAAAGCCACACCCACCAGCAAATCAGGGCGAGTATGCAAATTACCCAACAAAGATGGCGGTTAATTTGCATACACTGAGGGAGGGAGGAGTGAAGACTGAAGACAACTTAGAAGAGGGAGGAAAATTGGAAAGCAAGGTGGCTGCCAGAAGGAAAGCCCGGGTGGGGCGGGGCGGGGTGGGGTGGGGTGGGGCGGAGCGGGGCGGGTGGCAGCGGCGCGAGGGTGCAGGCGCGGCAACCGCAACGGCGGTGGCAGCACAAAAGGCCGCAGCACATGTGGCCGCAGCAGCCGCTTGCAGGATTCTTCCTGCAAATGGGCTACTAGTTTACATATAATATCAAATTAAAACTCTGGTTTTCTGGTGCAACCATCTTGTTTATTGATACATAACCTTGAAAGGTATATTTGCATGGTTTGGAAACCTAATTATGCTTAAAATCAAAATGATAATTTTTTTGCCATGAGTTTTTTACTTAAAAAAGTAACACATGCTTATTGTTAAAAAAGGTAAAATGATACAGAAACACATTGACTATCAGTAAAATATAAAATTTACCTACTTCTCACCAACCCCCTTTCTCATTCCTTAGTGATATCCTTAGATTCTTCATTAAGCATATACAGACACACACATTGCATATATTTATTTTTATTTCTTACACTTATTTTCTGCATTGCTGCATATCCTATATAATAAAAGGGTAATATGCAAAGTGACCCTAACGGCAGAATGACTGGTCATTATGGCGTGCACTGACCACCAGGGGGCAGATGCTCAATGCAGGAGCTGCCCCCTGGTGGTCAGTGTGCTCCCATAGGAGGAGCTCTGCTCAGCCACAAGCCAGGCTGACGGCTGCGAGTGCAGCGGTGGTGGCAGGAGCCACTCCCGCCTCCTCAGCAGCGCTAAGGATGTCCCACTGATGGGGAGTGGGCCTAAGCCATCAGTCGGACATCCCTGGAGGGCTCCTGGGCTGTCAGAGGGATGTGTGACTTCCAGCTTAGGCCCAATCCCCCGGGGAAAAGGCCAGGCTGAGGGACCCCCTTGAGTGCATGAATTTTTGTGCACCAGGCCTCTAGTATATAAATGTTCTTCTAGGTCAATACCTACAGGACTTCTCTCTCTGTCTCTTTCTCTTTACATATATAGGGTGTTCCCAAAAATGTATACATACTTTAATAACTGATAAGTCACTTAATTTTCACTCCTTTTCAGGTTTAACTGATTTGAAATAATGGTTGAAGCCAGACTAAGCTTTGAACAAAGAAAATTTATCCTAAAGTGCCACTAGACTTTTTTATGGGGATACATAAAAAATAAAGTTTACAGTATAAAGTTGGCAACAGCCAACGTATTGAGGGCATACAAATACTGAACAAAATGATTCTTGATGTTTGTGATTCCATTGCTTCACGTTATCAGCAGTGCCTGGACCAGAATGGTTATCGGTTTAAAAACAGGCATTGACAAAGGTAAATTATTCACTTCTGTAGATTCTTTTAAATTTTGAAAATGCACTGTATGTTAATAAACATTGACTTTATAATAATTCAAAGTGCATATACATTTTTGGGATACCCTGTACATACATATGGAATATATATCCACATATATATGAATTCATGAATGTAAAGATTGAAAGAGGTTTTTCTAAAGGAAAAGGTATTATAAAGATGAAATCCTCAGTATAATTCCTTATCATATGCCTGTAATAAATTGATTTTTGGTCTAACCCTGGTTTTAGCCTCCTTAGAACTAAGGAGTACCCATCTTTAAACTCACCTGAATCTTTAATCTTTGTTTTATCTCAATAACTATTTTCAGACCATAATCACAGTTCTGGGGCTTTAAAGCACTGAGGCAATTCGATATCAGAAGGATTTGACTTTGTTCTTTCTAGGGAGACAGACAAAAATGCCTGTTTGAAAAAATCAAATGGCTTTCTAATTCCTTTTCTCCCTGGATTAAGGAGCATAAAGAAGAAATTGTTCAAGGAGAAGTAAAATGTAACATGTATCTGAAGTCTTCTATCCACAACCTTTGGCCTGTTTCAGGAATGCAGTTCCAGCTCTGATTCTAGCACCAATCCTGCTCCTTAGGGAAGATTGAAAAAGTCCTGAGTCAGATGTTTTGCTGTTGCTATTGATCTGATAACTGAACTCTAACAATTGGCTTCTTGCCTTGTTCCTTATGATTAAGATGTCAATTGGGGACATTTTTGTGAGTGAAAGTAGATGCTGTTAATAATTAATATGGGACCAGAGATATAAGCCTAGTTTACAGCATGCAAACTGGACATATGATCTTTCAACTTATGATCAAGTAGTACTGGGTCCCAATTAATGACAATAACCATATTGCACTTTTTATTTTATTTATATATTTTTGTCAAGAAAAACAATCTTAAATATAATCATGTTACATGCAATAAACACAAATTATTCAAGAAAAACGATCTTAAATATAATAATATTACATTCAGAAACATTACTATTTCAAGAAAAAATGATTTTAAATATAATATTACCAAAACTATACTAACATAGTATGATATCACAAAAGTTGTAGAAAATATTAAAAATCTGAAAATAACAGGATTATTTCTATTATATTTCAAAATATTTTCCCCCTCTGGCTTTATTTTTGTTCATCAGTTTAAGTTGTTCATTATATTCTACAAATGAGTGAGATCATGTGATATTTATCTTTCTCTGACTGGCTTATTTTGCTTAGCATAATGCTCTCCAGGTCCATCCATGCTTTTGCAAATGGTAGGAGTTCCTTCTTTTTTACAGCAGCGTAGTATTCCATTGTGTAAATGTACTATAGTTTTTAAATCAACTTATTTGCTGATGGGCACTTAGGGTGTTTTCAAATCTTAGCTATTGTAAATTATGCTGCTATGAACATAGGGGTGCATATATCCTTTCTGAATGGTGTTTCTGATTACTTGGGTTATATTCCTAGAAGTGGTATTACTGGGTCAAATGGGAGTTCCATTTATAACTTTTAGAGGAAACTCCATACTGTTTTCCACAGTGATTGCACCAGTCTGCATTCCCACCAGCAGTGAAGGAGGGTTCCTTTTCTGCCACATCCTCACCAGCACTTGTCCCTTTTTGATTTGTTGATGATAGCCATTCTAACAGGTGTGAGATGGTACTTCATTGTCATTTTGATTTGCATCTCTCGGATGATTAGTGACTTTGAGCATGTTTTCATATGTCTCTTGGCCTACTTTATGTCCTCTTTCGAAAAGTGTCTATTTAGGTCCTTTGCCCATATTTTGACTGGATTGTTTATCTTCCTTTTGTTATGTTGTATGAGTTCCCTGTAAATGTTAGAGATTAAACCCTTATCGGAGATAATATTGGCAAATATGTTCTCCCAAGCAGTGGGCTTTCTTGTTGTTTTGTTGATGGTTTCTTTTGTTGTGCAGAAGCTTTTTATTTTGATGTAGTCCCATTTGTTTATTTCCTCTTTAATTTCCATTGCCCTAAGAGCTGTATAAATAAAGATACTGCTACGACATATGTCTGATATTTTGCTGCCTATGGATTCTTCTAAGATTTTTATGGTTTTCTGTCTTATGTTTAAGTCCTTTATCCACTTTGTGTTTATTTTGGTGTATGGTATAAGTTGGTGATCTAGTTCCATTTTTTTGCATGCATCTGTTCAATTTTCCCAACATCATTTATTGAAGAGACTGTCTTGATTCCATTGTATGCTCTTGCCTCCTTTGTCAAATATTTATTGAGCATAATGACTTGGGTCAATTTCTGGGTTCTCTATTCTATTCCATTATTCTATATGTCTGTTCTTGTGCCAGTACCAGGCAGTTTTGAGAACAGTAGCTATGTAATCAGCTTTATATGTGGTATTGAGATTCCTCCTACTTTGTTCTTCTTCCTTACAATTGCTGCAGCTAATCGGGGTCTTTTTTTATTCCAGATGTAATTTTGGAGTGCTTGTTCTATGTCTGTGAAATATTCCATTGGTATCTAAGTGGGGATTGCATTAAATCTATAGATTGCTTTGGGTAGTATGGACATTTTAATGATGTTGTTTCCACCAATCCATGAGCACTTTATATTCTTCCATTTGTTAATGTCTTCCTCTATCTCTGTTTTCAAAGTCCTGTAGTTTTTCAAGTATAGGTCTTTTGCCTCCTTAGTTAAGTTTATTCCTAGGTATCTTAATTTTTTTGGTGCAGTTGTAAATGGGACTGTTTTGTTTGTTTGTTTATTTGTTTTTTGTTTGTTTTAGTTTCTCTTTCTGTGAGTTCACTATTGGTGTATAAAAAAAGCCATAGTTTTCTGGGTGTTAATTTTGTATCCTGCTACATTGCCTAATTCATTTATTAACTATAATAATGCTCTGATGGAGTTTTTAGGGTTTTCTATGTACAGTATCATGTCATCTGTGAATAATGACAGTGTTACTCTTCTTTTCCAATTTGGATACCTTTTATTTCTTCTTCTTATCTAATTGCTATGGCTAGCACTTCCAATACTATGTTGAACAGGAGTGGTGAAAGTGGGCATCCCTGTCTTGTTCCTGTTCTTAGGAGAAATAGTTTTAGCCCATTGAGTATGATGTTGGCTGTAGGTTTGTTATATATGGCCTTTATCATGTTGAGATATGCTCCCTCTATTCCAACTTTGCTGAGAGTTTTTATCAAAAATAGGTGTTGGATTTTGTCAAATGCTTTTTCTGCATTTATTGATATGATCATGTGATTTTTGTCTCTCAATTTGTTTATATGATGTATCACGTTTATTGATTTGCAAATATTGTACCAGACTTGCATCCCTGGAATAAATCCCACTTGATCATGGTATATGATCTTTTCAATATATTGCTGGATGTGATTTGCTAAAATTTTGTTGAGGATTTTAGCATCTATGTTTAACAGGGATATTGGTCTGTAATTCCCTTTCTGTGTAGTATCTTTTTCTGGTTTTGGAATTAGAATATTCCTGGCCTCATAAAAAGAGTTTGGAAGTGTTCCTTCCTCTTGGATTTTCTGAAATAGTTTGAGGAGTATAGATGTTAGTTCTTCTTTGAATGTTTGGAAAAACTCCTCTGTGAAATCTTCTGGACCTGCACTTTTGTTTGGTAGGAGTTTTTTTTTAATTACTGCTTCTCTTTCATTGGTTGTTATTGGCCTATTCAGGTTTTTTGGTTCTTCCTGATTCAATTTTGCGAGATTGTATTTTTCTAGGAATTTGTCTATTTCATCCACATTGTCCAGCTTGTTGGCATATAGTTTATAGTATTTTCTTACAATCCTTTGTATTTCTGTGGTGTTCGTGGTTACTTGCCCACCTTTGTTTCTGAGTTTATTTATTTGGGTCATCTCTGTTTGTTTCTTGATGAGTCTAGCTAATGGTTTATCAATTTTGTTTATCCTTTCAAAGAACCAGCTCTTGGTTCAATTGATTTTTTTTTTTTTTTAGTCTCTATGTTATTTATTTCTGGTCTGATATTTATTATTTCCTTCCTTCTACTTTCTCTGGGCTTTTATTGTTGTTCTCTTTCTAGTTCTTTAAGTTGTAAGGTTAAATAGTTCATTGCTGATTTTTCCTGTTTTTTTTGGGGGGGGGGTATGCCTGTAGTGCTAGGAACTTCCCTCTCAGGACTGCTTTTTTCTGTTTCCCAGAGATTTGGGGTTGTTGTTGTGTTAATTTTCATTTGTTTCCAGGAAGTTTTTTATTTCTTTCGTGATCTCATTGGTAACCCATTCATTGTTTAATAACATGCTATTTAGCCTCCATGTGTTTGAATGTTTTGGGGTGTTTTTACTGTAGTTGATTTATAATTTCATTCCACTGTGATCTGAGAAGATGCTTGATATGATTTCAATATTCTTGAACTTGTAGAGACTTGTTTTGTGTCCTAACATGTGGTCTATCTCTGTGAATGATCCATGTGCACTTGAGAAGAATGTATATTCTGCTGCATTGGGGTGAAATATTCTATAAAAATCTATCTAATCCATATGATCCAGTGTGTCCTTTAAAGTCTCTATTTCTCTGTTAAGTTTTTGTCTGGAAGATCTGTCCAGTGAAGTCAGAGGAGTGATAAAGTCCCCTGCTATGACTGTATTGTTGTCAATATCTCTGTTAAAATCCTCTAGAAGATTTTGATATATTTAGGTGCACCTATATTGGGTGCATATATGTTTATCAGGGTTATATCCTCTTGTTGGATCCATCCCCTTTGTATTATGTAGTGATCTTTGTTATCTATTATGATGGCCTTCATTTTGAAGTCTATTTTGTGAGATATGACTATTGCTACTCCAGCTTTTTTTTTTCTTTTCTATTTGCATGAAAAAATTTTCCCATCCCTTCACTTTCATCCTGTGGGTGTCTTTTGTTTTGACATGGGTCTCTTGTTGACAGCATATAGTTGGGTCATGTTTTTGTGTCCATTCAGCTACCCTATGCCTTTTGATTGGAGCATTTAATCCATTTACATTTAGGGTTATTGTTGAGGTACTTACTTATAGCCATTTTAATTCTGTATGGCTAGGTTTCTCTCTCTGTTTCTTCTTCTCAGAAATCCCTTATAGCAATCCCTTTAGCATTTCCTGTAATGCTGGCTTGGTGGTGATGAATTCCTTTAGCCTTTTTTTTTTTTTTTTTTTTTTGTATAGGAAGCTATTATTTGACCATCTAATTTTAATGATAGCCTTGCTAGATATAGTCTTCTTGATCTCAGATCCTTGCTTTCCATTACCTTGAGTGTTTCATGCCATTTCCTTCTGGCCTGTAGAGTTTCCTATTAGAAATCAGGTGTCAGCCTTATGGGAACTCCTTTGTAAGTAACAGGTTTTTTTTTTCTATTACTGCCTTTAAAATTCTCCCTTTTTCTTTAATTTTTGGCATTGTAATTATGATGTGTCTGGGCATGGGTCTGCTTGGGTTCTTCTTGTTTGGGGTTCTCTGTGCCTCCTGAACTTGTGTGACTTTTTCCTTTACCAGGTGAGAGAAATTTTCGGCTATTATTTCTTCAAACACCTTCTCTATTCTTTTCTCCCTTTCTGCCTCTTCTGGCACACCTGCTATTCTAATATTGTTATGTTTCACATTGTCCCACAGCTCAATTAAGCTGTCCTCCTGTTTTTTAATTGTTTTTTTTTCTTTTTGGTTTTCTGATTGAGTGATATTTTCAACTCTGTCTTCTAATTCACTGATTCAATCCTCAGCTTCCCCTAATCTGCAGTGTATTCCTTCCAATGTGTTCTTTAATTGTGTTATGTCATTCTTTATCTCAGACTGTTCTTTTTTCATGCTTTCTATATATTTTTTCATACTGTTGAGCATTTTTACCATAATTACTCTGAACTCTGTTTCAGATAAATTTATTATCTCTGTTTCATTTATCTCTTCTTTTGGAGAATTTGCTAGTTCTTTCATTTTTTTTTTTTTTTTTGTCTCCTCATTTTGGTTGTCTGGGTTTGTGACTATGTTTTAGGTAGATCCTCTACACCTCTCAATCTTTAGTTCAGGACAGTGTTAAAGGCTGTTTCTGACTAATTGGATGAGGCAAAGATTCAGAGACTGCCTCTACATTCTAATAGGATTCTGACTTGAATTGCCCCCAGGCAATCATCCTCAGGTGTACGAGAGTCTTTTCAACAAGGTGGGGCATATGCTTCTGTCTGGAGGCTAAATGTTAATTTTAATCTCTTAAGTGGCCTCAGGACAAGGTGTTTTTCAATAGGGTGTGTTGACTGCCTTCCCCCCGGGAAAGGAAAATGTCTCTGTGGGAAAGATGTCCTCCACTGCGTGAGGGAATGACTCAGCCCAGGAAACTTGGGGTGTCTGCCTTCTGAGCTCTATCCCCCAAGTCCCCAGTCCTGGATTCTGCTCTCACAGCTCCAGCCAACTTCATCCTTCCTCTGCTAGAGCACAAGGTGGGTGGCTCCACAAGGAATTTTTGTTCATTAGCCCTTCAAGAGGGTGACTGAACCCCCAGCTGCCACTTCCTGGTAGACAGCACCCTGCTGCTTTTCACAGCTAAATGTTATGTGGGTACCCTCCTCAGATTTGGTGCTCTTTGCTGGGGAGCCCTGCTTGGGGATTAGATCCCAGAGTTCTCAGTGGCATCCCCCCATAGGTGAGATATCTCTCTGGGACTTCAGTTGCCGCCTGTGGGTGCCTGGCCTGCCCTTTTGCACCTGTGCACCTCCTTCCAGTCTCTATATGGTCTCCACCTTTGGTCCTTGGGCATCAGGGTTCTCTCCTGTGAGTTTTCCATTGATTATTCAGGAAGTCTTTCCATATTTCAGTTGTAATTCACTTTTAATTCCTGGGAGCATGTCATGCAGCATCTACCTACTCTGCTGCCATTTTTAATCTCTATATTGCACTTTGATTGAGGACTTACAAGGCACTGTACTAAGCAATTTATTTACAGTGTCTCATTTAATCTTCATAGCCAACTACCCTGTGGGACAGGTCTTGTCATCATTCGCATTTTATTCATTTGCTTTTTTTATTTGAATTTATTGGGGTAACATTCATTCACAAAACCATACAGGTTTTAAGTATACAACGCAACAAAATATAATCTGCACACTGCACCATGCACCCATCGCTCAAAGCAAAGTCTCTTTTCATCCCCATTTTCCCCTTTTTGCCTAACTCCACTTAGCTCCACCTCCCTTTCCTTCTGGCTATCACCAAACTGTTGTCTGTGTCTATGTGATATATATGTTGTTGTTGTTTTGTTTTGATTTGTTTTTGTTTTCTTTTGTGTTTTTTGCGCTCAAAGCAAAGTCTCTTTTCATCCCCATTTTCCCCTTTTTGCCTAACTTCACTTAGCCCCACCTCCCTTTCCTTCTGGCTATCACCAAACTGTTGTCTGTGTCTATGTGATATATATGTTGTTGTTGTTTTGTTTTGATTTGTTTTTTGGGTTTTTTTGTGGTTTTTGTTTTGTTTTGTTTTGTTTTGTTTTGCTTAATCTCTTCACCTCCTTTCATCTGGGAAGATACAAATGGCGATTGACAAAAATGAAATTACAATGAAAATATAGAACAATCAACCTAAATAACCAATTGAAGACTAGCTGAAGAGAAGTCTTATAACCAAAAAGGTTTATAGAAGACATATTGAGACTAGGTGGAAGAGTGGAGACATGAAAATGGCTGGCTCTGCACCCAAGGGCAACAGCTGAGATCCCAGAGAGATATCTCAGCTATAAAGGTTCCGCCTGAGAAGTGTGGGTTCTGAACCCCAAGCCAGGTTTCTCAAACCAGAGCACCAGAGATGGGAAGAGGAGTCCACATAACATCTGTCTGTGAAAATCAGCAACAATTCTCTCTTCCAGGGAGAGATGGGAAACTGCTAAAGACACAGGCACCCTCTTAAAAGACAAACACAAAATCTCATTCACAGCCACTCACCCTGGCCTCTGCAGCAGGAACAGCAGAGTGAACTACAGTTGTGAGAGGACAGATCTGGTTTTTTGACTCTAGGGAGAGAGCTAAAGAAACAGCTGCCAGGATTCCTGTGCCGAGTCCCTCTGCCAGACTATAGACACCATTTTTCTTGGGTGGGTCAATCCTCTCCATTTGGCAACAGCCTGGGGGAATGCGGTAGTCCCACCATCTGGACTATCTGTTGCCCCACCTTGTGGAGCTTATATCCTGCTTAGACTAGGGTGTAGAGACCTAGACAGACTCGGGGGGAGGGTGTCAGAGACAACTTTGTGTGGTTTTGTGGTAGAGGCTATTCCCTCCACTATCATGATAACCTGATAGGTGCCTCTCTGACAAGGGAGATCTGCTAGCTCAATTCTCTTGGATTCTGGTGGCCTCAACTTCCTGACTCCTGGGGCACTGTCCAGCTAATATTGGTCTCCTGGCAGAATCTGGGATAAACTGAGTTGTGTGGCTCTATGATGGTGGACATTTCTCCATCATACATCTGACGAGTGTAAGGCCCTCCCTTCACAAGGTAAAATCTTGGTCATATGGGGCCTGATAAACTCTGCTGTCCTCACCTTGATGACTCCCTGAGACCTTGCCCCAGCATAAAGGTCTGTGGACATTCTGTGGGGGGCAGCTAGACTTGGTAAAACATGGGACATTTACTGAGTGGATTCAGAACCAGCACTGACAACAAGTTTACACCTGTTTCAATCTGGTGAACACTGCTCTCCCCTACCTGATGACTCATTGGGAAACTACCTCATGCAACTCAAGTACTGCCAGAGCACTTTCAGTGGCTGAACCTAATAGACAGTCAGCAGATGGAAATAGGTGGAGATGGACCTCAGGATATCTTAGGACATTTGCTGACTTGCCCACAGACCTGGTGCTGATAAAAGTCAGCCTTGGCAGGCAGCTGTGTCTTTCCCATGCACACCCAGAGCCAGGAGTGCCAGCCACCAACTGTGGATCACTTTGTAGTTCCAAATAGGTTGCCTAGTCACAAGAAGTATCTGATATTGGCCTATACCAGAGACCCTCCCAATGGGCCTCAAAACCAATACAACCAGTGTGAAGCTTCAGAAAACAGAGTAGGACCCAAAAAGCTTAACAAGCAGCATATCCCAAGGGAAATATTGATAGGTACCAGACCCTGCTGAGGCAAATTCCGCTTTGTGTGATAAGCACCTGCATAGAAGCTCATATACTGTAGCCAGCATTGACCCTCATAGATAGCCAGCCCAAGATTCCACCTCATGCTTGAACAAGCTAAGAATAATCAAGACTCAATTACAACACGAGGGCTCACATAACCCACACAAGGGATATTCTTGGAGCATCCAGGTCAGTTGATCAAGGAGAGTGTACCACTATCTCCCTCCAGACACCTACTACATAAGGCCACCCTACTAAGACTGAGAGTCATAGCAGATCTACATAATATGTAGAAACAAAAACAAAGAGGTAGTCAAAATGGGGAAACAAAGAAACCTGCCCCACATAAAAGAAAAGGAGAAACCTTCAGAAAAAGAGCTAAGTGAAATGAAGGCAAGCAATTGACCCAATACAGAGTTCAAAAAATATGGTTTTAAGCATGCCTAAGGAACTTAGTAAGAACTACAACAGCATGAAAAGACACATAGTAACCATAAAAACACACACATAAAAGCAGAAGTGAAGAATACATTAGAAATAATAAATAGTAAGATGGATATTGATATGATGATCAAATCAGCAACTTGAAAAACAAGGTAGCAGAAAACACCCAATCAGAGAATTACAAAGAAATAAGAATTTTGAAAAATGCGAATGGTTTAAGGAACAACATCCACATCAAAAGGATACCAGAAGGGAAATAAAGAGAATACAGGATCAAATCCTTATTTGAAGAAATAATGACTGAAATTTTTCCTAACCTGGGAATGGAAAAAGACACACAAGTCCAGGAAACATGAAGAGTCTCAAACAAGATTATCCCAAAGAACCCCACACCAAGACACATCATAATTAAAATGGCAAAGGTTAAAGACAACGATACTTTTAAAGCAGTAAGAGAAAGACATTCAGTTACCTAAAAGGGAGCTCTGATAAAACTGTCAGTTGATGTCTCCACAGAAACATTTCAGGCCAGAAGGCATTGGCATGAAATATTCAAAATGATGAAAAGTCAGACTTTTCTACCCATACTGCTCTACCCAGAGAGGCTATCATTTAAAATTAAAGGAGAAATAAAGAGTTTCCCAGATTAAAAAAAAAAGCAGTAATACAAGAAATGTTTAAAAAGAAAGTGAACAAATGCAGAGGAACACAGTTAAAATAATAAAATGGCAATAAATATGTAGCTATCAATAATCACTTTACCAGTAAATGGTTTAAATATACCAATCAAATGACATAGGTTAGCTGAATGGATAAAAATGCAAGACCCATATATATGCTATCTATAACAGACTCATCTCAGAAAGAAAGATGCATAAAAACTAAAAGTAAAAGGATGGAAAAAGATATTTCATGCAAATGGTAATTTAAAAAAGCTGGTCCAACAATATTTATATCTGACAAAATAGATTTTAAAACAAAGGCTATAGTAAAAGAGAAAGAATGACACTACATAATGATAAAGGGATCCATCCAACAAGAGGATATAATCCTTGTAAATATTAATGCACCCAATATAGGAGCACCTAAATATATAAAGCAAATCTTGATAGACAAAAAGGAAGAGATCGTGAGTAATATAGTCATATTAGGATATTTTAATACCTCATTGACATCAATGGATAAATCTTCCTCAAAGGAAATCAACCAGAAAACAGCAGCTTTAAAGGACACACTAGATCAGATGGATTTAACTGATATCTTTAGAGCATTTCAACAGAATATATATTCTTTTCATGTGCCCATAGAACACTTTCTAGGATAGACCACATGTTGGGACATAAAACAAGTCTCAATAAATTTAAGAATATTAAAATTATATCAAACATCTTCTATGATTATAAGGGTATGAAACTAGAAAAAAAACACAGGGAAAAACTGAAAAATACACAAAGACATCAGGGCTAAATAATATGTTACTAAGCAATGAGTGGCATAACAACGAGATTATGGAAGAAATAAAAATTACCTTGAACCAAATTAAAATGAGAACATAACAATCCAAAATCTATGGTAAAAGCAGTACTGAGAGGGAAATTAATAGCATTACAGGCATACCTTTAAAAAAAAGAAAAATAAGCAATCTAACATTCCACTTAAAGAAACTAGAAAAACACTATAAACAAAGCTTGAATTGAGTGGAAGGAAATAAATAATAAAGATCAGAGCAGATATAAACAAAATAGAGTCTAAAAATCAATAAAACAAAGAGCTGGTTCTTTGAAAAGATGAACAAGAATAGCAAACCTTTAACTAGACTCATCAAGATAAAAGAGAGGTCCCAAATAAATAAAAACAGAAATTAAAGAGAAGTAAATATGAAACAAAGATTGAAAGAAAGTATTATGCACAACTATATGCCAACAAGTAGGAAAATGTGGATGAAAGGGATAAATTCCTAGAAACATACAATCTTCCAAAACTAAATCAGGATGAATCAGAAAATCTCAATAAACCAATTATATAACTAATAAAATTTAAGCAAGCAGTAATAAAAAATTTTCCAACAAACAAAAGTCTATGACTAAATAGTTTCAGGTGAATTTTACCAAACATTCAAAGAACTAACACCTATGTTTCTCAAACTATTCCAAAAAATTCAAGAGATGGGATGACTCTGAAGCTCATTTCACAAGGCAAGCATTAACATAATTCCAAAACCAAATAGAGACACTACAAAGAAAGAAAATTATAGGCCAATATCCCTGATGAACATAGATGCAAAAATCCTCACCAAAATATTAGCAATCCTAATCCAGCAATAAATTGAAAAGATTATACACCAGTGTCATGTGGGATTAATTCTGGTGATGCACAGTACGTACTGTACAATATCTGAAAATCAATTAATGTGATATACCACATAAATAAAAGAAAGATAAAAATAATATGATCATATCAATAGATTCAGAAAAATTTTTGACAAAACCAAGTACCTATCATAAAATATAATAGACAAATATGCAAATTGACCATACCTCTGCTACACCCAAGCCACGCCCACCAGCCCAAGCCATGCCCACCAGCCAATTAGAGCGAGTATGCAAATAAACCGAACCAAGATGGCTACAGCCACCGAGAGCAAGGTTTCCCAGGCAACAGAGGGAAACAAGCTTTCCGCCTGCCCTTGACAGGCCTAAGCCTCCACTCAAGCTACAAAGTTTCAATTATACAATGTAAACAAATTCAAACAGAATGGCGGCAGCCACGGAGCTGGAGAGACCAGGCCAGGGTTGCCCGCGGTAACGGAGAAAGCAAAGCTTTCCGCACACCCTGGCCAGGCTCAGGCCTCTGCTTAAGGCAACAAAGTTTCAATTATAGAAGGTGAATTAACTCAAACAGAAATGGCTGCCGGTGGAGCATGCAGTAGGCTTGGCTCCGCTCCAGGCTACAAAGTTTCAATTGTAGAAGGTAAATAAATTCCAGATACCAGTGCCTCTGCTTGGGTCGCCAGGGGGCGTGGCTGGCCTGCAAACCACCACAGGCCCCTTGCTCAGGCTGCCCCATGCCCCAAGGGAACCCCCACCCTTATCTGGGACACGCTTCAGGGCAAACCAGCTGGCCCCCACTCCTGCACCAGGCCTCTATCTTATTTAATAAAAGAGTAATATGCAGATTGACCACCACTCCAACACACAATATGTCTGCCCCCATGTGGTCAAAGATCCTGCCCCCATGTGGACACAAGATGGCCACCACAAGATGGCCAGCAGGGGAGGGCAGTTGGGAGGCACCCGGCCTGCAAGGGAGGGAAGTTGGAGGCGATCAACCCTGCAGGGGAAGGCAGTTAGGGGTGACTGGGCCAGCAGAGGAGGGAAGTTGGGGGCAAATAGGCTGGTAGGGGAGTAATTAGGCATCAATCAGGCTGGCAGCAGAGTGGTTAGGGGTTGATCAGGCTGGCAGATAGAAGCGGTTAGGGGCAATCAGGAAGGCAGGCAGGCAAGCATTTGGGAGCCAGCAGTCCTGGATTGTGAGAGGGCAGTCGGACATCCCTCGAGGGGTCCCAGATTGGAGAGGGTACAGGCCGGGCTGAGAGACACCCCCCCCGCCTCTGTGCACGAATTTCGTGCACCTGGCCTCTAGTTTATTATAAAAACTAACACAATTCTCATGAAGATACCAATGGCAAAATTCATAGAATGAGAACAAATATTCCAAAAATTGATATGGAATCACAAGAAAACCTGAATAGCCACAGCAATCTTAAGAATTATAAAATTAGAGGAATCATGCTACTTGATTAAAAATGATACTACAAGCGCACCATGCACCTGTCCGAAGAGCAGCAGCTGTGCTGCATGAGCAGCCAGCCCCCTTCCAAGGAGCAGCAGCTGTGCAAGCAGCCCGCCCCCATCCAAGAAGCAGCAGTTGTGTGAGCCGCCTGACCCCATCTGAGGAGCAGCAGCTGTGTGAGCAGCCCACCCCCTTCTGAGGAGCAACAGACGCACAAGCAGCAGGCCCACATCCCAGGAGCAGCAGCTGTGTGAGCAGCTCGCCCACATCTGAGGAGCAGCAACATCATAATCAGCCCACCCCCGTCCAAGGAACAGCAGCTATACAAGCAGCCTCCCCCACCAGCCAGAGGAGGCACCACTGCTGCGAACAGCACCCACCAGAGGAACTGCTGCCAACTCAGAAGCAGCTGCTACCATAACCACCCAAGGAGCAACTGCAGCCAGAGAAGCCACTGCCACCCAAAGAGTAACCATTGCACAGCTCAACATCTAGATCAGTTGGTGAGATAAAATTGGGTAGACAAAGATACCCCCATAGGAAAGAAAAGGAGGAAGTGCCAGAAAAGCAGCTAAGTGAAACAGAGGCATGCAAAATGTCAGAAAAAGAATTCAAAATAAGGGTCATAGAGTTCATAAATCTGATGGAAGAAAAAATCAACACCTTATGCAAGAATCAAGAAGAAATGGATGAAAAAAATCAACAACTTATGTAAGAATCAAGAAGAAATGAAGAGTGATATAGCTGCAATAAAAAACACCATGGAAAGTTTCAACAGTAGACTAGGAGAAGTGGAGGACCGAATTAGGGAAGACAGGGAAGCAAAAAACAGCCAAACTGTATTGCAATTGGAGAAAAAAAATTAAAAGACAGGAGGAGAGCCTAAGGGAGCTATGAGACAAGAAACGAAGCAACATACGAATAATAGGAGTGCCAGAACAACAGAAGAGGAACAAGGGTTAAAAGAACTATTTGAAGAAATAATGTCAGAAAACTTCCCTGATGTGGCAAAGAAAAAAGTCACACAAGCACAGAGAGTCCCAAACAGGATGAACCCAAAATGACCCACACCAAGACACATCATAATTACGATGGCAAATATTCAGGACAAAGAGAGAATCTTAAAGGCTGCAAGAGAGAGACAGAAAGTTGCATACAAGGGAACTCCCATTAGATTATCAAATTATTTCTCAATAGAAACACATCAGGCCAGAAAAGAATGGAAGGAAATTTACAAAGTGATGCAAACCAAGGGACTGAATCCAAGAATACTCTATCCAGCAAGGTTATCATTCAAAATTGAAGGGGAAATAAGGAGCTTCACAGACAAAAAAAAAAAAAATGCTAAAGGAATTTATCACTACCAAGCCAGCAATGCAAGAAATGCTAAAGGGACTGGTGTAAAAAGAAGAAATAAACAGGTAAGAAGGAACACAGACACAAAAAATAAAAATGTCTACAAATAAGTACCTTTCAATAATAACTTTAAACGTAAATGGACTAAATGCTCCAATCAAAAGACATTGAGTGCTGAATGGGTAAAAAAAATGACCCATATATATGCTGTCTACAAGGGACCCACCTCAGGAAAAGGGACTCATACAGATTGAAAGTGAAGGGAAGGAAAAGCATCTTTCAGGCAAAGGGAAATGAAAAAAAAAAGCTGGGGTAGCAGTACTTATTTCTGACAAAATAGACCTCAAAGTAAAGGCCATAACAAGAGATAAGGAAGGCCACTTCATAATAATAAGGGTATCTATACAACAAGAGGATATAAACCTGATAAACATATATGCACCCAATGCAGGAGCACTCAAATACATACAAAAAACTCCTGGAAGATACCAAGGGAGAGATCAACAACAATACAATCATAGTAGGGGACTTTAATACACCACTGACATCACTGGATTAATCCTATAGACAAAAAATCAGCAAAGAAACAGCAATTCTAAATGACTCACTAGATCAGATGGACCTAATTGACACCTTCAGAGCATTTCACCCCAAAGCCACAGAATATACATTCTTCTCAAGTGCACATGGGACATTTTCAAAAATAGACCACATATTGGATCACAAGCAGAGTCTCCCCAAATTCAAGAAGATTAAAATCATATCAATAATTTTCTCAGGGGGAGGAGAAAATGGTGGCAGAGTAGGCAGATGTGTTCCCAGCCTGGTCCTGGAGCAGAAAGAGAGAACAGCTGAGGGTCACACTGGGAGTGTTTGTTAGCAAGATTAGGTACAGCTGAATGCCAGGAGAAGGTGGGGGACTGCTGGAAGGGGTTCCCCTGACAGGGAAGCCCCCATGGCGGCTGGGTCCCCTCCCGGAGCTATGGGCACGGACAGCGAAATCTCGCCATCTTGAAAGGGAAGGTGGACTTTGTCCGAGGCCTGAAAATCAACAACTGTGGCGACTGCCCAACAACTGTTTGCCCCAGAGCACCGATCCCAGGAGGCGCGAATGCTTGGACTCAAAGGTGCTCTTCACTCCACCAGGAAAGGTCAGATTTCTCCAGGGATAGGGTGAGGTTCTAGTCCCTGCTGGAGAGAGAAACGCCCACGTGCGCACATGGTGGGAGCTAGATTACCAGGGAGGTCTGAGCCAGGAGAGGTCTGTGGCTGTTGGGGCTGGTGTGATCCGTAATTGTGGAAGGGGGCCTCAGAGCTGCTAACAGGGGGGAATCTAAAGAGCAACCGGTTTTGATCTAACGCAGAGGGATAGACTGGGAGTTTCAGGGGTGTGCAGTCGGCTTGAACTTGCCCACCAGCCTCTGCAAACAGATACTGAGTGCCATAGAGGAAAAGAGGCTAGAGAGGCCTTAGAGTCCTGGAAGTCAACCCAGAAACACTGCCACCCAGAGGCTGAATCAAAAATTGACTCTGGTCTAATAAAAAATAAAGGAACACCAGAAATTAAGACACCCCCTGCTTAAAAATCAAGACTGAATTACAACACTGAGGAGCAGTGAAACGCAGGGAACTGCAACACTGTCCAGACTGGGAAACAGGCGTGCCAAAAAGAACAACAGAGGAAGTGAATGACCGTAACTATTGCACTTTCTTTTTATTTTTAATAAATTTTTAATTGTTTTATTTTCATTTTTTGCATGATTTACTTAAGAAACTACTTTTTTTCCTCACTTGATTTCACCTTTTTAATTATTACATTTTGATTTGCAATCAACATTTTTACTACTAATATTTTATCTTTTTTATTATATTTATTTTTGGGTCTTTATTATTATTATTTTTTAAAAAGCGTCATTTTATTTTCTCTTTATTTTACTTTGGGATTAGTGTTCTACAGTCTATTTTCGCCTTTCCTTCACCATCATTTTATTTTACCTCAACTCTACCTTTATGCCATCACTCTCTGCCTAACCTTTCCCCTTTTGGTGTCCTGTTTATCTTAACCCTTTCCTGCTCTAGATTTTCCCTATTATTTCTGTTTACCCCCAGCTAAAATTTCACCCTACCTATATATCTAATCTCCAATCCCCTGTTCCAAGTACATACACACCTCTCTCTTCACAGTCTTAACTAAAAAAAAGTTTTTCTCTCTGTCCTTTAGTTGTTGTTTGTTTGAATGTTGATTATATCAAATTTTTATGCTTTTTTGTGAGATTGTTTTGCTTATTCTTTTTTTTTTTGTTTGCTCCGTTTTTGTTTCTTTTTTACTTCTGTTATCCCTTACCTCACTTGATATTAGTTGGTATTGTAGGTTGTATTAATCACCAGGTACTTGTTGCTGGTATTTGCTGTGATCAGTGGTTGTTCTATTGGAGTTTTCTCCCCATATATATAGTTTGTTCCTCTTTTCTTTCTTAGTCTCGTTCTAGTCTCTCTTATTCTTTTTTCTCATTTCCCCAATTTCATTTTCAACACTCCTTTTTATTCTTACTTCCTTTTTACTCTTCTTTCTCTCCTATCCCCTAATTTACCTTTCTCTGGTGGTCACCTTTATTAGAGATTATTAATATCGTGAATACATCTCTGTTCAGTGCCTTGTGTGTTGTACCTGGTTGTGTTGTATTTTGTGCCTTTAAATCAATGCAGGAGAGAGAGAACTACATAACCAGACATCTGGAGAAGAGAGACCATGGGGAGACAAAGAAACTGCCCGAATAAGAAAGCAGGCATCACAAGAAAAGTAAGTAAACAAATTAGAGGCCAGCAACCTATGAGAGAAAGAATTCAGAGAAATGGTCATAAGGTGGCTGAAAAGAATGGAAGACAAATTCAACAATATGAGTAAGAACCAAGAGGAAATGAAGATGAACCAAGAAGAAATGAAAAATGACACCGCTGCTGTAAAGAACTCAATAGAAAGCATTAAGAGTATACTAGAAGAAGCAGAGGACCTCATCAGTGAGCTAGAAGACAAGATGGAAAAAAATACACAAGTATAGCAGCTTGTAGAAAAGAAAATAAAAAAGCAGGAGGAGAGCCTAAGGGAACTTTGGGACAACACAAAACAAAATAACATGAACATAATAGGGCATCCAGAAGGAAAGGAAACTAAGCAAGGAATAGAAAACCTGTTTGACGAAATAATGACAGAAAACTTCCCTGATATAGGGAAGAAAAAACCCACACAAATCCAAGAAGCTCACAGAGTCCCAAGCAAAATGAACCCCAAAAGTCTGACGCCAAGGCACATTATAATTAAATTGGCAAACACCAACAACAAAGTAAGAATCTTAGAAGCAGCCAGAGAGAGACAGAAAGGTACATACAAAGGAACCCCCATCAGACTAGCAACTGATTTCTCAACAGAAACTCATCAGGCCAGAAAGGAATGGAATGAAATATACAGAGTCATGCAAGGGAAGGGTCTCAATCCAAGAATACTGTACCCAGCAAGGCTATCAATCAAAATTGAAGGTGAAATCAGAAGCTTCACAGACAAAAAAAGGCTAAGGGAATTTATCACCACCAAACCAGCAATGCAAGAAATGCTAAAGGGTCTGCTGTAAAAAATAAAAAAGAACTAGAAAGTGAAGAAGAAACACAGGAGTATAGAATAAAAATGGCGACAAATACGTACCTATCAATAATAACTTTAAATGTAAATGGATTAAATGCCCCAATCAAAAGACATAGGGTAACAGATTGAATAAGAAAACAAGACCCATATATCTGCTGTCTGCAAGAAACCCACCTCAGAAAAAAAGATGCACACAGACTGAGGGTGAAGGGATGGAAAAAGGTTTTCCAGGTGAACGGAAATGAAAAAAAAAAAAAAAAAGCTGGGTAGCAATACTTATATCTGACAAATTAGATCTCAAAGTGAAAAACATAACAAGAGATAAGGAAGGCCACTTCATAATACTAAAGGGAGCAATCCAACAATATGAAATAACTCTGGTAAACATATACACACCCAATACAGGAGCACCCAAATACATAAAAAAACTCCTGGAGGATATCAAGGGAGAGATTAACAGCAATACAATCATAGTAGGAGATTTTAATACACCATTATAACCACTGGACAAATCCTCTAAAGAAAAAATCAGCAAAGAAAGAGCAATCCTAAATGACTCACTAGACCAGATGGAATTAATTGACATCTTCAGAACATTTCACCCTAACGCCACAGAATATACATTCTTCTCAAGTGCACATGGGTCATTTTCAAATATAGACCATATGTTAGGACATAGGCAAAGTCTCTCCAAATTCAAGAAGATAGAGATCATATCAAGCATCTTCTCAGATCACTGTGGCATAAAACTGGAAATCAACTACAATAAAAAAAAATCCAAAGAAATCAAACACATGGAAATTAAACAGCATGCTATTAAACAATGACTGGATTATCATAGACATCAAGGAAGAAATATACAACTTCATGGCAGCAAATGACAATGAAAACACAACAATCCAAAATCTATGGGACACAGCGAAAGCAGTCTTGAGAGGGAAGTTCATAGCTCTGCAACCCTACTGCAAAAAATAAGAAACAATGGTAATAAATGACCTAACCCTACAACTGAAAGAATTAGAAAGAGAGCAACAAGAAAAGGCCAGTGTAAGCAGAAGGATGGAAATAATAAAGATCAGAGCAGAGATAAAAGACATAGAGACCAAAGAAACAATACAAAAGATCAACAAAACCAAGAGCTGGTTCTTTGAAAGGATAAACAAGATTGATGAACCTTTGTTTCTTTCACGAAGAAACAAAGAGAGAGGACCCAAATAAATAAAATCAGAAATGAAAGAGGCGAAATAACAACAGACTCCGCTGAAATACAAAGGATTATTTCAAAATACTATGAACAACACTATTCCAACAAACTGGATAACCTGGAGGAAATGGACATATTCCTATAAAAATATAACCTTCCAAAACTCAATCAAAAGAATCTAATCAGCTCAATAGCCCAGTAACTATGGAAGAAATTGAAGCAGTCTTCAAAAACCTTCTAGCAAACAAAAGCCTGGGGCCAGATGGCTACACAGGAGAATTTTACCAAACATTCAAGGAAGAACTAAAACTTATCCCCCTCAGACTATTCCAAAAAATTCAAGAGGAAGGAACACTTCCAAGCTCCTTCTATGAAGCCAGCATCACCCTAATCCCAAAACCAGATAAAGACAACACAATGAAAGAGAATTACAGGCCAATATCCCTAATGAACATATATGCCAAAATCCTCAAGAAAATTCTAGCAAATCAGCTCCAGCATTACATCAGAAAGATTATACACCATGACCATGAAGGATTTATCCGAGGGATGCAAGGATGGTACAATATCCGCAAATCAATAAATGTGATACATCACATCAACAAACTGAGAGACAAAAAACACATAGTCATATCAATTGATGCAGAAAAAGCATTTGACAAAATCCAACACTCTTTCTTGCTAAAAACTCTCAACAAAGTGGGAATAGGAGGATCATACCTCAACATAATAAAAGCTATATATGATAAACCCACAGCAAACATCATACTCAAGGAAAAAAACTAAAATCATTTCCCCTAAGAACAGGATTAAGACAGGGATGCCCACACTCACCACTCCTGTTTGAAATAGTACTGGAAATATTAGCCATTGCTATCAGACAAGAAGAAGAAATAAAAGGCCTCCAAATTGGAAAAGAAGAAATAAAGCTATCCTTATTTGCAGATGACATGATACTGTACATAAAAAACACGAAAGACTCCATCAAAAAATTAATAGACTTAATAAATGAATTCGGCAATGTAGCATGATACAAAATTAACGCCAAGAAATCTATGGCCTTTCTATACACCAATAGTGAACTTACAGAAAGAGAGACTAAAAAAGCAATCCCATTAACCATCGCACCAAAAAAATTAAGATACCTATGAATAAACTTACCTAAGGAGGTAAAAGACCTATATGCAGAAAACTACAGGACACTGAAAAAAGAGATAGAGGAAGATGTAAACAGATGGAAGAACATACCATGCTCATGGATTGGTAGAATCAATATCATTAAAATGTCCATACTACCCAAAGCAATGTATAGATTCAATGCCCTCCCCATTAAAATACCAACGGCATATTTCACAAATTTAGAAATAACTCTCTAAAAATTTATCTGGAATAAAAAAAGACCCCAAATACCCATAGCAATACTGACAAAAAAGAATAAAGTAGAAGGGATCTCAATACCAGACCTCAAGCTGTATTACAAAGCCACTGTTCTCAAAACAGCATGGTACTGTCACAAGAATAGACATATAGATCAATGGAATAGAATAGAGAATCCAGATATCAACCCAAACCAATATGCTCAATTAATATTACACAAAGGAGGCATGATCATACAATGGAGTCAAGACAGTCTCTTCAATAAATGGTGTTGGTAAAATTGGACAGATACATGCAAAAAAAAGAAACTAGACCACCAACTTACACCATACACAAAAATAAACTCAAAATGGATACAGGACTTAAACATAAGTCGGGAAACAATAACAATACTAGAGGTATCTACAGGCAGCAAAATCTAAGACATATGCCGAAACAACTTCTTCACTGATACTGCCCTTAGGGCAATGGAAGCTAAAGAGAAAATAAACAAATGGGACTGCATAAAAATAAAAAGCTTTTTTACAGCAAAAGAAACGATCAACAAAACAACAAGAAATCCCACTGTATGGGAGAACATATTTTCAAATGTTATCACTGATAAAGGTTTAATCTCCAACATCTACAGGCAGCTTATACAACTTAATAAAAGGAAGATAAATAATCCAATAAAAAAATGGGCAACGGACCTAAATAGAATCTTTTCCACAGAAGACAGAAGAAAGGCCAAGAGACACATGAAAACATGCTCAAAGTCACTAATAATCCGAGAGATGCAAATGAAAATGACAATGCGGTACCATCTCATACCGGTCAGAATGACTATCATCAACAAATCAACAAATGACAAGTGTTGGCAAGGATGTGGAGAAGAAGGAACACTCGTGCACTGCTGGTGGTAATGTAGACTGGTGTAGCCACTGTGGAAAACAGTATGGAGTTTCCTCAAAACACGGAAAATGGAACTCGCATTTGATCCAGTAATCCCACTCCTGGGAATATATCCTAAGAAACTGGAAACACCAATAAGAAAGGATATATGCACCCCTATGTTCATAGCAGCACAATTCATAATAGCAAAGATTTGGAAACAGCCTAGGTGCCTGTCAGCAGATGACTGGATCAGAAAACTGTGGTACATCTACACAATGGAATACTATGCTGCCGTAAAAAAGAAGGAATTCCTAACATTTGCAGCAACCTGGATGGAATTGGAGAACATCATGCTAAGTGAAATAAGCCAGTCCATGAAAGAAAAATACCACATGATCTCACTCATCTATGGAGAATAAAGAAAATTATAAGCTGTTGTACAAAAAGATAGATACAGAGACAGTAAAGCATCAAACAGAAGGTCAAATTACAGCGGGAAGGTTAAGGAGAGGTGGGGGAGAAAAGAGATCAACTGAAGGACTTGTATGCAAGCATATAAGCATAACCAATGGACACAAAACTATGGGGGTGAGGGCATGTATGGGAGTTGGGGGGAGGCAATGGTAAGATATGTACACATATAATACCTTAATAAAAAATGAAAAAAAAACTTTTCTCAGACTACAATGGCATAATATTAGAAATAAACTACAATAAAAACATTCCAAAAAATTCAAACACTTGGAAACTGAACAGCATACTACTAAACAATGATTGGGTTATCAATGAGATCAAAGAAGAAGTTAAAAACATCCTGGGGATTAATGACAATATAAACACAACAATGCAAATCCTATGGGACACAATGAAAGCAGTCCTGAGAGGAAAGTTTATAACTCTACAGGCCTACCTCTAAAAACAAGAAAAAATGGTAATAAATCATCTAATTACAACTCAAAGAATTAGAAAGAGAGCAACAAGAAAAGTCCACAGTGAGCACAAGGAAGGAAATAATAAAGATCAGAGCAGAAATGAATGACATAGAGACCAAAAAAAAAAAAATACAAAAGATCAATAAAACCAAGACTGGCTCTTTGAAAGGATAAAGAAGATTGATGAACATTTAGCTAGGCTCACCAAGAAGCAAAGAGAGAGGACCCAAATAAACAAAATCAGAAATGAAAGTGGTAAAATAACAACAGACCCCACAGAAATAATAAGGATTATTAAAAAGTACTATGAACAATACTATTCTAACAAACTAAACAACCTGGAGGAAATGGACACATTCCTAGAAAAATACAACCTTCCAAAACTTATTCAGGAAGATAATAAAAATCTCAATAGGCTGATAACTATAGAAGAAATTGAAGCAGTCATCAAAAAGATTCCAGCAAACAAAAGCCCAGGGCCAGATGGCTTCACAGGGGAGTTTTACCAAACATTCAAGGAAGAACTAAAACCTATCCTCCTCAGACTATTCCAGAAAATTCAAGAGGAAAGAACACTTCCAAGCTTTTTCTATGAAGCCAGCATCACTCTAATGCTAAAACCAGATACAGATAACAAAACGAAAGAGAATTACAGGCCAATATCCCTCATGAACACAGATGCCAAAATCCTCAACAAAATTCTAGCAAATCGGATCCAACAGTACATCAGAAAGATCATACACCATGACCAAGAAGGATTTATCCCAGGGATGCAAGGATGGTATAATATCCACAAATCAATAAATGTAATACATCACCTAAACAAATTGAGGGAGAAAAATCACATAGTCATATTAATTGATGCAGAAAAAGCATTTGACAAAATCCAACACCCTTTCTTAATAAAAACTCTCAGCAAGGTAGAAATAGAAGAAACAGACCTCAACATAATAAAAGCCATATATGACAAACCCACAGCCAACATCATGGGCAAAAACTAAAACCATTTCCCCTAACAACAGGAACAAGATAGGGATGCCCACTCTCACCACTCCTGTTCGACATAGTACTGGGAGTACTAGCCATTGCAATCACACAAGAAGAAGACATAAAAGGCATCCAAATTGGAAAAGAAAAACTGCCTTTATTCACAGATTACATGATATTGGACATAAAAAACCCTAAAGACTCCATCAATAAATTATTAGACTTAATAAATGAATTTGGCAATATAGCAGGATACAAAATTAATGCCAAAAAATCTATGGCATTTCTATACACCAATAGTGAACTTACAGAAAGAGAGACTAAAAAAGCAATCCCATTTACCATCGCACCAAAAAAATTAAGATACCTAGGAATAAACTTAACTAAGGAAGTAAAAGACCTATACGCGAAAAACTACACTACACTGAAAAAAGAGATAGAGGAAGACATAAACAGATGGAAGAACATACCATGTTCATGGATTGGCAGAATCAACATCATCAAAATGTCCATACTACCCAAATCAATCTATAAATTCAATGCACTCCCCTTTAAAATACCAATGGCATATTTCACAGACCTAGAATGAATTTCTAAAAATTCATCTGTCATAAAAAAAGGCCCCGAATAGCTGCAGCAATACTGAGAAAGAACAAAGTAGGTGGGATCTCAATACCAGATATCAAGGTGTATTACAAAGCCACTGTTCTCAAAACTACCTGGTATTGGCACAAGAACAGACATATAGATCAATCGAATAGAATAAAGAACCCAGAAATCAACCCAAATCACTATGTACAATTAATATTTGAAAAAGGAGGCATGAACATACAATGGAATCAAGACAGTCTCTTCAATAAATGGTGTTGGGAAAATTGGACAGATAAATGCAAAGAAATGAAACTAGACCACCAATTTATACCATACACAAAAATAAACTCAAAATGGAACAAGGACTTAAACATACCACGGGAAACCATACAAATACTAGAGGAATCTATAGGCAGAAAAATCTCTGACATATGCCAAACAATTTCTTCACTGATACTGCTCCCAGGGCAATGGAAACTAAAGAGAAAATAAACAAATAAACAAATGGGACTACATCAAAATAAAAAGCTTTTGCACATCAAAGGAAACCATCAACAAAACAACAAGAAAGCCCACTGCATGGGAGAACATATTATCCAATGATATCAATGATAAGTGTTTAATCTCCAACCTTTACAGGGAACACATGCAGCTTAACAAAAAGAAGATAAACAACCCAATCAAAAAATGGTCAACTGATCTAAATAGACAATTTTCCAAAGAAGACAGAAAGAAGGCCAAGAGACATATGAAAATATGCTGAAAGTCACTAATCATCAGAGAGATGCAAATCAAAACAACAATGCGGTACCATCTCACACCTGTCAGAACGGCTATTATCAACAAGTCAACAAATGACAAGTGCTGGCAAGGATGCGGAGAAAAAGGAACCCTCGTGTACTGCTGGTGGGAATGCAGACTGGGGCAGCCACTGTGGAGAACAGTGTGGAGTTTCCTCAAAAAACTAAAAATGGAACTCCCATTTGACCCAGTGATCCCACTTCTAGGAATATATCCCAAGAAACTAGAAACACCAATCAGAAAGGATATATGCACCCCTATGTTCTTAGCAGCACAATTCACCATAGCTAAGATTTGGAAATAGCCTAAATGCCCATCAGCAGATGAGTGGATTAAAAAACTGTGGTACATCTACACAAATGAATACTATGCTGCGGTAAAAAAAAAAAAAAAGGAATTCTTACCATTTGCAACAACATGGGTGGAGATGGAGAACATTATGCAAAGTGAAATAAGCCAGGCAGAGAAAGATAAATATCACATGATCTCACTCATTTGTGGAATATAATGAACAACATTAACTGGGAAAAAAAATAGTTTAGAGACAGAGAAACATCAATTAGAACGTCTAAACTCAGGGAAGAAATTGTGAGGTAACCAGAACCCCAAGAATGCCTGAGAACGTCTTTCTTACCATGCTAGCAGTCATCAGCTGTAAGGTAATATTACCTGGGGTAAATGGGGAAGTATTTTGGGCTTATGTTCCTGACCCTTCATGTGTAAGAGCCCTTATGTGGGCTGATCCCCCACCTAATGTAGTCATCAATAATACTAAACACCTTGGT
This sequence comes from Cnephaeus nilssonii, assembly GCF_951640355.1. Taxonomy (NCBI): domain Eukaryota; kingdom Metazoa; phylum Chordata; class Mammalia; order Chiroptera; family Vespertilionidae; genus Cnephaeus; species Cnephaeus nilssonii. The sequence goes on from NC_137071.1 coordinate 94,903,533, forward strand.
CATCCAGGAGGACCATGGGTGGGACAAGGAAGTATAATTACACAGGGGTCTCCACCAAGCTTCCCTTTTGTATGACACAAAATCAAACCACCGCCCCTTTGTATGTAAAATTAAAGAGAGGTTTCTGGTTTGTGTGGACACCAAAGGAAGGGATTGTCACTACTTGCTCCTGGGAGAGGTGCAGAAAATGTTACTAAGACCTTGTCTATACAAAAAAAAAATTGACAGCCAGTTTGAAATGGAATTGCCATGGCCTAGAGCAAAGAATATCCTTACATGATATTATTCAACATTGTCATTATAAATTTCTCCAGATTTGTGTTACCCCCATACGTATAATAGTACCTCGCACCCTTGGGAATCAATAAAAAATCATCTTTTTGGTGCTTGGAAACAAAGGTAACACATTTCTTGATATTTTAGAATTACAACAGCATAATATACAATTATCCCAAACAAACATGGAAACTAATTCTTTGAATGTCTGGCAGCAATTTAAAAAGTATATGAAAGGATTTAATCCCTTCCATTGTGTAGAGGGCCCCCTGGGAATGCACCCAAGCATTCTATATTGGCCCCTCTTGCCCTTTTGGCCAAGAGGAACCCTCTTTTCACAATCCAATTGCCCACAGCTGTTGCCTGAGCTTTCTGTTCATGTCGAGGTTGAAGCCTCGTGATGACTGGTACCATGGATCTGTCTCTCGCCCAGTGGGTGAGCTGGGCATTCCATGGAGAAGAAACCCGGGTTCCCCAAGATATGTGATCAGTGCTGGTGCCGCGCCAGCCGGCGAGGGGACCCCAAGGCAGGTGCTCTGCGTGGAGGCCAAGGGAGCATAGGCTACCAAGGAGACAGAACCTCACCTCACATCACCCTGCTTGGCCCCGGAGGATGGCTGGTTAGCCAGAGACCGGTAAGATTCCTCAGGGAAGGAACTAACATAAGACAGGCACATTCACAGAGGGGTCATCAGGAGACAACTTGGGGGTCAAAAGAGGTGGGGCACAGACCCTCACCCCCCCAACTTTGCAGGGGCCTGAACCCTCACCCTTTCTGAGGGAGGTATCCTGCCCCCATGGCTGCTTAGCTTCCCATGCCCAGCTCAAATCTGGACCCAGGTAACAAACAGACTTGGCCGACAGCAGCTGCCCTCTCACTGCAACACTTGTTTGAGTTGTCTTGTACCCATGGTGTGGGGAAGTGGGTTTTTGATACCTAAATCCAACCTAGTACCAGGAATGCTCAGGGCCTACTCAAGAAGGCAAATAATCCTTTCCACTAATATTTACAGGGTAAAATAAGATTGTTGTTAGAGTATTAAATTTGACAGTAAAACAGTAGTCAAGTTTTCAGGCTAATTTAAGTTGGCTAATTGAAATAAGTGAACATTCTGGATAAAAACAGTTAACACTGTTCCTAAAGTGTTAACTAAATTTTTATTGGTAGTTCATCTCATGGTAAAATTGTGTAACATGTAATGAACCTAAAGCAGTCATATTTTAGTGCAAAAAATTAAAATTTAAAAGCTATCAAGACTACATTATAAAATTTCCAAAAGCCTCCTAATATTTAAATCAAAAAAGAGGGGGTAGTAGAAGAATACCATGTAAGGAAAAATATCCTGTAAGTAAATTACATCTAGAAAATTTTTACTTTAGTAAATTAACTTTCATTTGTAATGCTAACAACAAGACATCCATATAATACATACATGGTGTCAAAACAAGCCAAAGGTAAATCGTTTGGGCCTAAAATGAAAAAGGATCACAAGTCAAATTTATAGAAAAGATTCCTTTATTAACTTTTGGTCGAGAATATGTTTGTATATTTTCAGAAAACAACTCTGAGACCATGTGGATTCATGACAACAGAGAGGAATTGACAGGAATGCTCCAGCCATGAAGACAGAAGAGAAACAGTCCAGAGATGAAAGACGCTGATGACGCCTTGCCATACTAGCAGTCAGCAGCTGTGTGTCACTGCAGGTTGCGCAGGACCAAACCAGAGAGGGTCGAACCTGCATTACAACCATTTGTCCACCATCCAGAACTGAAATATCATTGCTGACATGTACACACAAGGAACTGTTTGACATTGAAATTGGGACTCAAAAGAACTGTTGGCCCTGAAAGAAACTCACTATAGATTGATTCATTTGCCTCTCAGCATAACCATTATTGCTTGTCTCATTTTCGGTTATTATAAGTGTATTTCTAGTAGCACATGATCTCACTCATCTAGGGGAAATGATGAACAACATAGACTGTTGAACAAGAACAGACCCGGAGACAAGGAAGCATAGATCAGACTGTTGGATCTCAGAGGGAAGGTAAGGGAAGGTGGGGTAACAGGGAGAGATCCACCAAAGGACTTGTATGCATTCATATGAGCCTAACCAGTGGTCACGGACAACAGAGGAGTGTGGGCATGCGTGAGGAGGTATTTGGGGTGGGAATGGGAGGATGAGGACAAATATGTGATACCTTAAGCAATAAAGAAATTAAAAATAAATAAATAAATAAATAAAAATAAAAGAACTGAAAAAATAAATAAAAATTATACTACAAGGCCATAGTAATCAAGACAGCATGGTATTGGTATAAAAACAGACATATAGGTCAATGGAACACATTAAACACCCCAGATATAAACCCATGACTCTATAGTAAATTAATATTTGACAAAGGAGGCAAGAACATGCAATGGGGTAAAGATAGTCTATTCAATAAATGGTGCTGGGAAAATTGGACAGATATATGCAAAAAAAGTGAAATTAGACCACCTTTTTACATTATACACAAGAATAAACTCATAATGGATTAAAGACTTAAATGTTAGACTCGAAACCATAAAAATCCTAGAAGTGAACATAAACAGTAAACTCTCAGACATTTCTCATAGCAATATTTTTTGTAATATACCTCTTAAGGCAAGAGAAACAAAAGAAAAAAAATTGAACTAAATCAAACTAAAATTTTTTTTTCACAGCAAAGGAAACCATCAACAAAATAAAAAAAAATCCACTGTAAGGGAGAACATATTCACCATTAATACATCTGATAAGGGATAGTATCCAAAATTTATAAAGGACTTATACAACTCAGCACCAAAAACTAAACAATCCAATTAAAAATTGGTCAAAGGACCTGAAGAGATACTGCTCCAAAGATGATATACAGATGGGTAATAGACATATGTAAAGATGCTGAATGTCACTAATCATCAGAGAAATGTAACTTAAAACTACAATGAAATATTTCTTTACACCTGCCAGAATGGCTACCATCAATAAATCAACAAACAAGTGTTAGCAAGGATGTGGAGAAAAGGAAAGCCTCATGCACTGTTCTTGGGAATGCAGATTGGTGCAGCCACTGTGGAAAGCAGTATGGGGTTACTTCAAAAAATAAAGAATGGAACTGTGTTATGATCATGTGACTCCACTTCTGGGAACAACTGAAGAAATCTGAAACAATAATCAAAATAATATATGCAACCCTATGTTCATGGAAGTGTTATTTACAATAGTCAAGATTTAGAAGCCCCTCAAGTGTCCACCAGTAGATGAGTGGATAAAATAGCTGTGGTACATTCATACAATGGAATACTACTTGGTTGTAAAAAGGAAGAAAATTTCACCTTTGGTGACAGCATGGATAGACCTGAAAAGCATTATGCTAAGTAAAATAATCCAGTCAGAGAAAGACAAGTGTCATATGATTCCACTTATGTGCTCAATATAATGAAAAAAAAAATCTAGCAAGCAAATAGAAACAGACTCAGAGATCCAGAGAACAGACTGACAGCTCTCAGAGGGGAGGGTAGTTGAGGGGCTTCAGGAAAATGGTGAAGTGATTAAGCAAAAACAAAACAAAACAAAACAAAACCAAAAAAAAAAAACCGACTCATAGACACAGACAACAGTATGGGATTACCAGTGGGAAGTAGTGTTGGGGTGAGGTAGAAGAGGGTAAAGGGGAAATAAATGGTGATTGAAGGAAACTTGACTTGGGTTGGTGGACACACAATACAATATGCTGATATGGCATTATATAATAGTACACCTGAAACCTATATAACTTTATTAATAAAGTAGGGGCTCAGTTCATGAATTCATGCACCTTGAAAGGAACTGTGGGCCGTGAGGCTGCAGTAGGCACAGGAACGGGTCTTGACCCATCCTCCTGTCCCCGCCTGGCCCCCCCCCGCCATGGCCCCCACTCTCCCATCTGCCTGCAGCCCCTCTCCCGCTGCCACTGCTCACACCCGATGACGGCGCCAAGTGATTGGAACTGGTGCCGGGCACCGGCATTGGGTACGAGTGGTGGCTCTGGCGCCAGCAGTGGGTGCGAGTGGGGCCATCACCGGCAGCAGATGCAAGAGTTGGCTACCGGCCCCAATAACCCCTCAGGAGCAGGAGGAGGTGGACAAGTCCTGAGAGGTGATCTGGACCAGCAGCCACCGCTCTCACCCACTGATAGCATGGAGCAATTGGGGCCAGCACCAGGCACTGGCAGTGGGTGCTAGCAGCAATTTCAGTGCCAGCAGCAGGTGTGAATGCCTGGTGGGAGTGTGGCACACAGGAGCAAAGAATTTTCAATAACCACCAGAGGCTCACCCCTATGACAGCAACTGGTGCCCTGTAGAGGGCCCCCTGGGAAGACACATGGACATTCTTTAGATTGTTGTTGACTGAGCCCGAGACATTGGCAGAGTCATGTCGGTTGCAACCCCCCAGGAGTGCGGGGGTGTTGTCAGTTCCTGGCTTGCCTTTGTCCAGGTTCCGGAAGAGGGCTATGAGATGTGGAACCAGTCTGGCGCTGGAAAGGAGGGAATGAGTGGGACCTGGGCCCTCCCAAGCTCCTTTGATCCTAAGTTTTCTGGAAAAACCCCCTTGTTTATTGGAGGATAAATAAATGTGCTGCGTGGCTCAGGGCAGTCGTCTGTCTCTCCAGCAGAAGAGGTCAGTGACCCACCCAGGACCCAGCTTGAATCTATTTCTGTGTCAACTCTCTTTATTTCATTATTTCTCAATCCCTGGCCGCCTCTACCAAGAACCAATTTCATCTCTCTTTCTGTGCTGGCCATGGAAAAGGGAGATCCCCACCGCATCTGGCCCCAGCATATTGGCACCCAACAAGGGGCAAGAGGCAGGGGATCGCTCCTAGAAGTGTGTGCACACCACAGACTTAAGGTAAGAAGGAGTGGATTGTTGTAGAATTTGAATCTACCGGGTGTAAAATATGGGTAATTCAGGGTCTCAGGAAAGAGATCTCTACTCACCCCCACCTTCTGCGCCTCCTCCACCTTCCCTGCCTCCACCCACTGCTCCTGCCGCTGTTCTGCCATTTATGGTTAAGAGCCTGCCTAACAAAGATTTACCTCCTAAATATGAGTGGGAACCAGAGCTTGAGGAAAAGGGAGGCAAGCATCACCGTGAGCGGGAAGATTCAGATGATGAGAAAGATGTTGCTCACAGTTTTGCAAAAATGGCCCTCGCCACCCGGCCTTTATGGCTAGAAGCAGGTGCACAGCCAAATGTGAAAACTTCAACTTCTGCGCCAATACTGTTCCCTTTACAGCTGACCTTAAGGGAGGCAAGACGAGCAGGAGAGGATATTACAGGACTTTCAGTGTATCCAGTCATAGAAAGGCCAGACCCTACCAACCCAAGGCAGATACTGAGAGTGCATGAGCCTATTCATTTTAAAACCCTTAAGGAGTTTAAAATCTCTGTTTCCGTGTATGACCCCACTTCTCCATTTGTCTTGGGCTTGCTTGACACTGTAACTAGTGAAGCTCTGCCTTCTCTCAACTGGCAAACACTGGCTAAGGCATGTCTTTCCCCTGGAGATTATTTAATGTGGAAATCCAATTGGACTGAACTTAATGCAGAGCAGGCGGCTAAAAATCAACAACATGGTGTGCCTATCACTCATGAAATGTTAATAGGTACCGGGGCATATCACAGCTTACAGGCTCAGATGATGTTCCCTTTGCAAGCTTATCAGCAGATAAATGTTTGTGGCACTAAGGCTTGGAGGGAGTTTCCCACTAAGGGAGAAAAGACCATGGACATTACAAAAATTATACAGGGGCCAGAGGAGCCCTATCAAGACTTTGTGGCAAGGTTGCTTCAGAATGGTTGGAGATCCCTATGTGATATCCCTACTAGTGAAGCAACTGGCTTTTAAGAATGCCAATAGAACATGTCAGGAGGCTCTACACCCCTACAGAAAAAGGGGGTCAATTTCTGAGTTCATCTGTATTTGTGCTGATATTGAGCCTGCCTATGTTCAGGGAGTGACTTTGGCTGCTGCATTGATGGAGTCTCTGCAGAGGGACCATTCAGGGAGCAAAGAAAAAAGGACTTGTTTCACTAGCGGGAGACCAGGCCACTTTGCAAAGAATTGCAGGCAGCGGGCTGCCTTAAGGGGACAGGAAAGTTCTCCTAGTCTCCCTGCTCGGCAGCCAAGTCTTTGTCCTCGCTGCCGCAAGGGGAAACACTGGGCCAGTGGCTGCTGCTCCCAGACAGACATTGATGGCCGGCCTATTGACCCACATCAGGGAAATGGCAAGTGGGGCCGACCCCGGCCCCGCCAAACAATAGGGGCACTGTCACTCACCCCGGCACAGCCGTACCATACAGGCCTGCTGATTGGCCCACTGTCAAAGAACTCTACCATGCCACTCCAGGAAGTGCAGGATTGGACTCTGTCCCACCTCCAAATATGTACTAACTCCAGATATGGGGCCACAAGCAATCCCTACAGGGATTTATGGACCATTACCTAAGGGCACCATGGGACTTATTTTAGGGAGAAGTAGTTTAACTATGAAAGGTTTTCAGGTTTTACCAGGTATAATAGATCAAGACTATACTGGTGAAATTAAAGTTATAGCACAAACAACAAATACCATAATTCAAATTTTTCCAGAAACTAGGATATCCCAGATTATAATTTTGCCATATTGTACAGAAGGGAAACTTCTCTCCACAGAGCTTCGGGGAGAAGGAGGATTTGGATCCTCTAATCAAAAGTACTGGGTGCAGCTAGTTAAAAGAGGGCGCCCAGAGCTAGAATTAAAATTAAATGGGAAAGTTTTCCTAGGAACAATAGATACAGAGGCACATGTTTCTATGATTGCCTCCAGGCACTGGCCCCCTGCATGGCCTCTTAATACAGCCACTGCCAATCTACAAGGCATTGGCCAAGTCTTTGAGCCTCAACAGAGTGTGCAGCTCATCAAATGGGAAGATTTAGAAGGAAATATAGGATATTTTACACCTTATGTGCTTAATCATTTACCTATTAACTTCTGGGGAAGGGACATTCTAGAGCAAATGTGAGTATTACTAATGAGTCCCAATGCTGCGGTTACAGCTCAAATGTTAAATCAAGGATTTTATCCCGTTAAAGGACTAGGCAAAAGGCAGCAAGGCAGATTATCTCCTATCCTCATGTCCACCCTGCAAGGGAGAAGAGGGCTAGGATACAGGGAGCCACAGCCTTTTCATTAAGGGCCTTGGTCGTCTCTCCGACCCAGAAGACTGCAGCAAAAATTACATGGCTCTCTAACGACCCTGTTTGGGTTGACCAATGGCCCTTAACTGGAGAGAAGCTTCAAGCAGCACAGCTTCTAGTACAAGAACAGCTTGAAGCTGGTCATATTGAACCTACTTATAGTCCTTGGAATACACCTATTTTCGCAATTAAGAAAAAATCAGGTGGATGGAGACTTTTGCAAGATCTCCGAGCAATAAATAAACCCATGGAGGTTATGGGCCCCCTTCAATTGGGGCTGCCCTTACCTACTGCTATTCCTCTTACTTATAAACTACTCATTCTAGATTTAAAGGATTGTTTTTTCACTATACCTTCGCATCCAGATGACTGTAAACGATTTGCATTTAGTGTCCCTGCAATAAACTTTAAAGAGCCATCAAAGAGATACTACTGGAAAGTGCTGCCGCATGGAATGGCTAACAGTCCTACGTTATGCCAGGATTTTTGTGGATGCAGCTATCCGCCCCATAAGGCAGCAGCACCCCCCAGGCATACATCATCCATTATATGGATGACATCCTATTGGCTCATGAGAATGTGGACACTCTTCATAAAGCTTTTGCAGACTTACAACGCTCTCTCTTAACTATGGGACTGTGTATTGCACTAGAAAAGGTACAGAAAAGTTCTCCTTTCCAATATCTAGGCAGTTTAATTGAAGGACATACTGTGCATCCTCAATGCTTACAAATTCGGACGGATTCATTAGTAACTTTAAATGATTTTCAAAAGTTACTTGGGAACATTAATTGGGTCCGTCCTTCCTTAAAATTGACTACTGCAGATTTAGCTCCTTTGTATAGTATTCTTCGAGGAGATTCCTCACCATCTTCTCCTAGACAATTAACTGCAGAAGCTGGTATTGCTTTAACCAAAGTAGAAGCTGCCCTTCAAGCTGCTCAGCTTGCAAGAGTAGATTTAACTAAACCCCTTCAGGTATTAATTTTCCCTACTATTCACACTCTCACGGGAGTCATTTGGAAGGACCCAGGAATAATAGAATGGTTCCACCTGGCCCATTCTCCAACCAAAGTATTAACACCTTTTCATGATTTGGTTTCTCAGATCATAGCGAAAGCATGGTACAGACTAGTTCAATTAGTAGGGCAAGAACCTTCCCTCATTACAGTGCCATTTACCATAGCACAGCAGAATTGGCTATGGCAATACTCTATTAATTGGCAAACAGCTCTTTCTAACTATCCTGGTCAAATTGGAAATCATTATCATGCTAATAAGATTTTACAGTTTTTGTCTGTTACAACTTTTATCTTTCCAAAAATAGTTAAGCAACAACCTCTCCCCCAAGCACTAACCGTCTTCACTGATGGGTCCAGCTCAGGGAAAGCCGGATTTCATAGTGTAAAGAGTTCTAAAGTAATTCAGACAAATTACTCCTCTGCACAATGAGTAGAAATCCAAGCTCTCATTTATGCTTTAGAAAACTTTGCCTCTGAACCTGTCAACATCTACAGTGATAGTGCTTATGTAGTTGGAATGGCTACAATTATTGAAACCGCTACCATTGGGCATACAAACTCTGAAGAGCTATGCCATCTGTTTATCACCTTGCAAAGAGTTATTCAAAAACGGCAATTCCCGTGTTTTATTGGCCATATTAGATCCCATTCTGGCCTTCCAGGTCCTTTGGCTGCAGGTAATGAGGAAGTAGATCGTCTCGTTGCCTCAGTAGAGGAGACCACCCCATTTTCCATGGCACAGGCCTCGCATGCCCTGCATCATCAAAATGCCTCTGCCTTGCGCAAGAAATTCCATATTTCTCGAGAGCAGGCTCGCCAAATTGTCAAGCAATGCCCTCAGTGTGTTATCCACCTCCCTGTGCCAGCATTAGGGGTAAATCCCCAAGGACTTAAACCTAATCAAATCTGGCAAATGTATGTTACTCATGTGCCTGAATTTGACAGATTTCGGTGGGTCCATGTCTCTATAGACACATGCTCACGTTTCATTTTTGCTACTCCCCGAACAGGGGAAAGTGCAAAGCATGTAATTAACCACTGCCTAGCAGCTTTTCCAGTCATGGGACTGCCCCTAGAAATAAAAACAGATAATGGACCTGCATATACTAGCTCCTCCTTTCAGCAATTTTGTAAGCAATACCAAATTATGCATAAAAAAGGAATTCCCTATAATCCCCAGGGACAGGCAATTGTAGAAAGAGCTAATCGAACCTTAAAAACTCAATTACAAAAACAAAAAGGGGGAGAGAGGTACAATCCTACTCCACAGAATCAGTTAAATCATGCCCTTTACACTTTAAATTTTTTAAATTGTGTCGATGAAGGTCACACAGCAGCAGAGAGACATCAAACTCCTGGTGCCGTGGCATCTGCCGGTATGGCACAATGGAAGGATTTGCAAACAGGACAGTGGGAAGGGCCAGATCCAGTAATGAAGTGGGAAAGAGGCCACGTTTGTATCTTCCCCAAAGGTGCTTCTAACCCCATCTGAGTGCCAGAGCGAGCAGTGCGTCACCACCATGGACCTGGAAGTACAACTCATCCCACCATTCAAGAAGCTGAAGATCACACCTCCAGTGATGATGCCAGCCCAGCCACCAGCCCCAAAGAAGGAGAGAAGAGTAAGGCAGCAGGCTAAGACCACCTGAGAAGCTAGTGTCCCCACATGGGGTCAACTGTAGAAGCTGACCACTGATGCCCAGCAAGTGGTGAAAGAACAGGGGGTTCAGGTAACCCCCTCCAACCTTTTTCTTGCTATGATGGCACTTGTCAGCTGCCAGGTAAGTATGGCTGCAGCAGAAACTTACTGGACTTATGTTCCAGACCTTCCTATGGTCAATCCAGCTACCTGGACTGGAGATTCAGTGCCAATATTTACTAACAACACCAATATGGTCGGGGGTAGCTCCGACAAGCATATAACTCCTTCTTCCCAAGGTGATTATACTTATAATGGCTTTAGGGGGAGCTCCCTATTTGCTTATCAAAAAGGGGAACTTCAGGATGTTTACAGCTTAGTCAAGAGAATAAGACATCCTATGGTGGCACAAACATTGCTAACATTGAAGGCCTCTGGGAATGCACATGGATATTCTTTAAATTGATGTCCATGGCCTAGAGCAAAGAATATCTTTACATGATATTATTCTACAATTTCATTATAATTTTGATATTTTACAACAGCATATTGTACAATTATCCCAAGCAAACTTACAAATTAATTCTTTCAATGTTTGGCAGCAATCTAAAAAGGACATGAAAGGATTTAATCTCTTCCACTGTGTGGAAGGCCCCCTGGGAAGGCACCCAAGCATTCTATATTGGCCCTTTTTGCCAAGAGGGACCCTCCCACAGCTGTTGCCTGAGTTTTCAGTTCATGCTGAGGTTGAAGCCTCGTGGTGACTGGTACCGTGGATCTGTCTCTCGCCCAATGGCGAGAGCTGGGCCCTCCATGGAGAAGAAACCTGAGTTCCCCAAGATATGTGATCAGTGCCGGGGCCCCGCCAGCCAGCGAGGGGATCCCAAGGCAGGTGCTGGGCATGGAGGCCATAGGGGCATAGGCTACCAAGGAGACAGAACCTCACCTCACATCACCCTGCTTGGCCCCAGAGGATGGCTGGTTAGCCAAAGACGGGTAAGATTCCCCAAGGGAGGAACAACCTAAGACAGGCACAGTCGCAGAGGGGCCATTAGGAGAGAACTTGGGGGTCAACAGAGGTGGGGCACAGATCCTCACCCCCCAACATTGCAAGGGCTTGAACACTCGCCCCTTCTGAGGGCCAGACCTTCTGAGGGAGGTCTCCTGCCCCATGGCTGCTTCGCACTTCCCATGCCCAGCTCAGATTGGGACCCAGGCAACATACAGAGACTTGGCCCAGCTCAAATCGGAAAGAGACCCAGATAACAGAAAGAGACTTGGCCCAGCTTAGATTGGAACCCAGGCAACAGAGAGTTGGCCCATGGCAGCTGCCCTATATCTAAATCCAGCCTAACACCAGGAATGCTCAGGGCTTTCTCAAGGATGCAAAATAACCCTTTCCAATAATATTTACAGGATAAACTAAGATTGTTGTTAGAGTATTAAATTTTGACAGTAAAATAGTCAAGTTTTCAGATTAATTTAAATTTGCTAAATGAAATAAGTGAATATTCAAGAAAATTTAATTGTACAAAAAGCTGTTCCTAAAGTATTAAGTAAAATTTCTATTGGTAGTTCATTTCATGGTAAAATTGCTTAACATGCAATGAACCTAAAGCAGTCGTATTTTTTGTGCAAAAATTTAAAGTTATCAAGACTGCATTATAAAAATTTTCCAAAAGCCTCCTAAAAAATTAAATAAAAAAGGGGGATAGTGGAAATATATTATGTAAGGAAAAATATCCAGAAAAATGTTTTACTTTGAAAACTAATTTTCATTTATAATACTAAGAGCAGGACACCTATGAAAAAACACACATGGTGTCAGAATAAGCCAAAGGAAAATCACTTGGGCAAAAAATGAAAAAGATCCCAAGTCAAATTTATAGAAAGGATTGCTTTACTAACTTTTGGTCAAGAATATGTTTGTATATTTTCAGAAAACAACTCCAAGACCATGTGGATTCCTGCAGGAGAGGAATTGACAGGAATGCTCCAGCCATGAAGACAAGAAGAAAAACAATCCAGAGATGGAAGACGCTGATGACACCTTGCCATGCTAGCAGTCAGCAGCTGTGCGTCACTGCAGGTTGCCCAGGACCAAACCAGAGACGGTTGGGCCTGCATCGCCACCATTTGTCCACCATCCAGATATCATTGCTAACATGTACACATGAGGAAATGTTGGACATTGAAATTGGGACTCAAACATTTTTTTTGTTCTTATATATTTATTTTTGGTCTGTAAATGCAAGATTTTTTAAAAAATTCAAAACGGGGGAGATGTAGAGGGCCCCCTGGGAAGACACATGGACATTCTTTAGATTGTTGTTGACTGAGCCCGAGACATTGGCAGATTCATGTCGGTTGCAATCCCCCAGGAGTGCGGGGGTGTTGTCAGTTCCTGGCTTGCCTTTGTCCAGGTTCCGGAAGAGGGCTTTGAAATGTGGAACCAGTCTAGCACCGGAAAAGAGGAAATGAAATGGACCTGGGCCCTCCCAAACTCCTTTGATCCTAAGTTTTCTGGAGAAAACCCCTTGTTTATTGGAGGATAAATAAATGTGCTGCGTGGCTCAGGGCAGTCGTCTGTCTCTCCAGCAGAAGAGGTCAGCGACCCACCCAGGACCCAGCTTGAATCTATTTCTGTGTCAACTCTCTTTATTTCATTATTTCTCAATCCCTGGCCGCCTCTACCAAGAACCAATTTCATCTCTCTTTCTGTGCTGGCCATGGAAAAGGGAGATCCCCACCGCATCAGGCCCCAGCAGTGCCCCACCTTGGTCTGGTGCCCCCACTCACCTGCTTCACCATCCCTCCATGGCAGATGCCCACCATGTTTTGTGCTCTGCCACCTGCTGTCGACGCCCTGGTGACCTCCTGGTGGTCAGCATACGTCTTAGCCACTGGTTGTTGGGTTGTTCAGTTGTTCTGCTGTTCAGTCTATTTGCATATTAGGGTTTTATATATATAGATGTCATGCCAATACATTCAATAAAGGAAAAGAAAGGAAAAATCATCTGGAAATTGAAAAGTTTCTGCATTAATTTTGTGGTTTTCATTTTCTATAATATATTATTTTGTGATTTCAGCTCTTATAATCTTGTTATTATCATGTGATTCATGCATAATACATAAGTTATAAATATGGAAAGATTTGATTTGGGAAGTTGGATTGAGGTATCAAATGGAGAATAAAGAAAATAAACACAAGTTCTGTGATATTATTCCTTCTTCCTACTGAGGGAGCATCAAAGTTCTCTCCATGACTATGGTGAGATAAATAATATTGTTCCATACCTATATCTCATTATCTCTGAGCCAGATTCTACAGATTTAAGTTTTAAAATTCTTAGAGATCTTGTTTTTTCCAGTTTTTGTCAAAACTCTTTCTGTGCCTATGTGCCTTCATTGTAGGCTAGTGCTTGTCTACAGTGATAGAAATACAGAGTATACATCTTATACCACATTTAGGGTATTATGGCCACTCTAAGTTGCTACATATTTACAATAACACCACCACCAACAATACAACAATCATACTTAACAATTATTGTTATGTGGCAGTCAATTATTGACTATGTGCCAGTCACTGCTATAAATGATTTACATACAGTATATATCAACTCATTTAATTCTCAAAAGAGTCTATATCTCTCTTATGGTCTTTTTTAAGAGCAAAGAAAACCTTCCAGGCAACCTCCATCAGATTTACACTAAAGTCTTATTGGCCAGAATTACATCATTTTGTCAAAACCAAATTAAGCATTACCAAGAAATCCTTGGCTCAGAAATTCTAATCAAAAGTTGTTACTTAAGTATGGGGAAGGGCATTGCAATTCAGAAGAGGTTTAACAAAACCTGGGTTATGCTATGAAGGAAGAAGGGAAAGGTAAGGGTATTGGGTAGGAAACCCACAGTGTTTAACACAGTAGTCAGGGAGAAAGGAGTAGATAGCAAGAGACTCCAATTTGGAGACATTCTTCAAACACTAAATATTGAAGTGAAAATAAAATTCTGTTAGTATTTGTACCACTTAAATATAATGCATATCAAGCAAAATAACCACAAATTTTCTGAATATCTCTAATTTCTTCTTGATGGTTTGGAATGTAACTCCAGGCACCTTCAGTTAAATATTTGGCATTTCTTCTCTCAATATGACAACCCAATAATGAGACTTTTTTAATTCAAGAAACTAGAAGTGTCATTTTGTTTTCTTAGGCCATCAGAGATGTTCCCAAATTGATCTATTTTACTTCCCCATTATCAGGATCCAACAAAAACAAGAAGAAACTGTTAGGTCTGATCAAAGAATGAATTGATACCCCCTTCCTGGGAACTGACCTTTAGACCACTTCACAATGAACATTCCACTTGCCTAGACCACATTCCACTTGCTAAGACCATTATCTCTCCCCTCCAGAGTTTCCAGGAATCCAGACCTACACAGAGATTTCTCCACCTAGAATATTTTAACACCTCTGACTCCCAACTTTGGGTGCTGGTGCCATTTTGGGGCTCAGCCCATCTGGTATCCAGATGACCTAATAAATTCATAATTCTTTACCCCTTTTAGCCTCGAGCATTCCTCCTTCAGCAATCCTAACAAAAACATTTTATTTTTTTAAATTTTATTTTATTCATCACCTGGGGATATTTTTCAATTGATTTTTAGAGAGACTGGAAGAGAGAGGGAAAGACAGAGAGAAACATTGATGTGAGAGAAACACATCAATTGCTTGACTCCTACATGTGCCCCCACCAGGGCCTGGATTGGAAAGAAGCCTGCAATCGAGGTATGTGCCCTTGACTGGAATCAAATAGAATCTGGGACCTTTTGGTCTGCAGGTTGATGCTCTACCCATTGAGCAAAACCAGTTAGGACCAGGAAGAAACATTTTAGTAACCAATGAAAGCATTTGGGAAGACATTTAACACTCTACAACAGAGGGCAAAAGAGCTTGATACCCACAGGCACTTATGGGCAACACCTCTGTATAAACTTCCTTTGCCCAGATTTGGAGTACAATCTTCTTCCTTCCCTACTGTGTATTATTTCATGCAGTTAACATTACATCAATTTTATCCCAGTCTTTCCAGACATCTGGGACCACCACCACTTTGAAAAACTGTGGGAGTACCTGTGAAATTTGGCAATCTTGTGGATGTGTCTTTATTTCAGAAAAACTGATAGATTTTTTTCCATCTGTAATATGTATTGTTGTGGAAATCATAAACTATACCAGGCGTCCTCAAACTACCGCCTGCGGGCCACATGCGAGTGTTTTTGCCTTTTTGTTTTTTTACTTCAAAGTAAAATATGTGCAGTGTGCATAGGAATTTGTTCATAGTTTTTTTTAAACTATAGTCCGGCCCTCCAATGGTCTGAGGGACAGTGAACTAGCCCCCTGTTTAAAAAGTTTGAGGACCCCTGCACTATACAATTATTTCCTAATTTTTCACTTAAAATCATTCATAGCTTATAACTATGTTAAATTTTCCATAAATCTTCTTGGACTTTTATCTCCAACTAGAGGCCCGGTGTACAAAATTCGTGCACGGGGGGTGTGTGTGTCCCTCAGCCCTGCCTGACCCTCTCCAATCTGGGACATCCCTCTCACAATCCAGGACTGCTGGCTCCCAACTGCTCACCTGCCTGTCTGCTTGATTGCCCCCAACTGCCCTCCCCTGCAGGCCTGGTCATCCCCAACTGCCTTCCCCTGCAGGCCTGGTTGCCCCCAACTGCCCTCCCCTGCTGACCATCTTGTGGTGGCCATCTTGTGTCCACATGGGGGTGGCCATATTTGACTACATGGGGTGGCCATCTTGTGTGTTGCAGTGATTGCCAATTTGCATATTACCTCTTTATTATATAGGATATGTGAGTCTTGCCTTGTGGCCTCTGCTGTATGTACATTCCACCTCCCTTGCCTGCCACTACTCCCAAGTTCCTTTTCTTTTATGAGTCCATCTCCCTTGCTCATCAGTGATCAATAAAGCACCAAAATATGATTCTGTCCTCAAGAGTGAAAATTGACAAAAACAATGTCCCAAATTGTGCAAAACTTTCTACTTTATTTCTTGTAAACACCATACATGTCTTCTAGCCATTTTGAACAATTGTAGCTTGCAATCATATTCCTAACTATTTTTACAGGAGCAGATTTCATTATTTTCTCATCAGATGTTGCTTTTTTTTTTATAGTATATTTTATTGATTTTTTTACAGAGAGGAAGGGAGAGGGATAGAGAGCTAGAAACATCGATGAGAGAGAAACATCGACCAGCTGCCTCCTGCACACCCCCCACCGGGGATGTGCCCGCAACCAATGTACATGCCCCTGACCGGAATCGAACCTGGGACCTTTCAATCCACAGGCCGGCGCTCTATCCACTGAGCCAAACCGGTTTCGGCCAGATGTTGCTTTTGACTCAAAGAATAATACATTGATCATTCATATATTTATTTATTTATTTATTTTTAATAATTTTTATTGAATTTAGAGAGGAAGGGAGAGGGAGAGATGGAAACATCAACGATGAGAGAGAATCATTGATCGGCTGCCTCCTGCATGTCCCCCACTGGGGATCAAGCCTGCAATCCATGCATGTGCCCTTGACTGGAATAGAACCTGGGATCCTTCAGTCCACAGGCAGACACTCTATCAACTGAGCCAAACAGGCCAGGGCTGATCATTCATATTTTTAAATCAGATTTAGCTTCTAATGGCATCTGATTTTTTCTGAAAATTTACCTTCAAAGGATGATGACCAGCTAATGAATATTGAAAACTAGAGGCCTGGTGCACAAAATTTGTGCACAGGTAGGGTCCCTAGGCCTGGCCAGTGATCAGGGCCGATCTGTGGGATGACAATCAGGGTGATTAGGGCCCCTGCTCCCACCTGCCTTGTCCTGGAGCCACCCACTCGCCAGCCCCGTCTCCCGCCGTCGCTGCTGGTCACCTCCCTCTGCGGGGCAATCGGCAGGGCTATCATCAGGGCACCCCTGCTCGCACCACTGCCACCTCCAGTTGGGGCCTGCAGGCTGAGGGTAGCTCCTGTGTTGAGCGTCTGCCCCCTTGTGGTCAGTGCCTATCATAGCGATTGTTCGTTCCACTGGTTGTTCTGCCATTCAGTCTACGTATTTGCATATTAGGGTTATATATATATATATATATATATATATATATATATATATAGATGCTTTTTTAAAAAATAAATCTTTATTGTTCAGATTATCACAGGTGTTCCTCTTCCCGCCCCCATAGCTCCCCTCCACCTGATTCCCCACCCCACCCCATGCCCTTAACCCCTGCCACTGTCTTCATCCATAGGTGTAAGATTTTTGTCCAATCTCTTCCCACACCCCTCAGACCCCCTTCCCCCAGATAATTGTCCATCCCCTCCCTTTCTATGTCTCTGATTCTATTATATTAACCAGTCCATTCTGTTCTTTAGATTTTTTATTCACTTGATTTGTAGATTCACTTGTTGGTAGGTATGTATTTGATGTCTTTTTGTTCATAATTTTTTGCCTTTACCTTTTTTTTCTTCTTCCTCTTCTTAAATAATACCCTTCAGCATTTCATGTAATCCTGGTTTTGTGGTGATGTACTCCTTTAGCTTTTTCTTGTCTGTGAAGCTCTTCGTCTGACCTTCAATTCTGAATGATAGCTTTGCTGGGTAGAGTAATCTTGGTTGTAAGTTCCTGCTGTTCATCACTTTGAATATTTCTTGCCATTCCCGTCTGGCCTGCATAGTTTCTGTTGAGAAATCAGCTGACAGTCGTATGGGTACTCCCTTGTAGGTAACTAACTGTTTTTCTCTTGCTGCTTGTAAGATTCTCTCTTTGTCTTTTGCCCTTGGCATTTTAATTATGATGTGTCTTGGTGTGGTCCTCTTTGGATTCCTCTTGTTTGGGGTTCTGTGTGCTTCCTGAACTTGTAAGTCTATTTCTTTCACCAGGTGGGGGAAGTTTTCTGTCATTATTTCTTCAAATAGGTTTTCAGTATCTTGCTCTCTCTCTTCTTCTGGCACCCCAAAAATTCGGATGTTGGTACGCTTGAAGCCGTCCCAGAGGCTCCTTACGCTATCTTCACACTTTTGGATTCTTCTTTCTTTCTGCCTCTCTGGTTGGGTGTTTTTTTCTTCCTCATATTCCAGATCTTTGGTTTGACACTTTGGGTATGGTGATCTACAGTTGAGTTTCTGTATATTCTTTATTTCAGACAGTGTATGCATAATTTATGACTGGTCCTTTTCCATATTTTTGGTATTCTCATTAAGGTCCTTGAAGGTCTCTTCAAGTTTCTCAGAGGTTTTTAGAAGATTCTTGAGTAACCTTATAAATGTGGTTCTGAACACTGTGTTGTCCATTAGTTTACTTTCCTCCATCTCTTCTATTTGTGACATACTTCGGTGTCTCCGCATTTTGGCTGCCTCCCTGTGTTGATGGAGTGGCTTTGTGTGGTCAGTGACCTATAGGGGCCGGTAGCTCAGCTTCCCCAATCACCCTAGGTGGTCGCTCTTGGTACACCTCTTTGTGGGCTGAGTGGAAAGTCTTGGTGTAGTTAAAAGCCTTGATTGCTGTTGGTACACTGGGAGGAATTGACTTCCAGGCCAATTGGCTGTGAGGACCTGCTGTGTCTATAATGGAAGCACTGCTGCACTGGAGACACGCTTGTGGTACAGGGCTTGTTTGAGTGGGGCTTTGGTGCTCACTGAGTCCGCCTTCCGAGTGTGTCACTTATGGATGTGAGGAGTTGAAATCTGGTGCCTCACCCTGCCCACTAGGTGCATTGGCTTCTGGATCTCCAATGGGGTGCAGTTCAGTTGCTGTCTGAGGCTACCCTGCAGGAGCGACAGCTAGAACCGAGGCCTTCTCCTCCCTGCTTGGAGCTTGGAGGCCTTGGAGCTGTCTATAGTGTTGCAAGTTTACTAGTTTAAACTGCAATAGAGAAGGCCATTCATATGCAAAAGCCGCTGCTAGGAGCTTGGGTGTGTTTGTGTGCGGGGCGGAGTCTCAGGGCTTCACTAGGCTAGGGCGTGTCAAACAGCAATGGCTGGCAGTGAGCTGCCTCCAAACGAGTCCCGCAATTGTGTCCCCGCCATCTCGCATGCCCCGGTGCAGCCAACAATTCTACCTCCACGCAGCTCTGCTAGTAGCCACCCTCACTCTGACCCGATGGCAGACAGCCCAGTCTCTCCCAGAAACTGGATTTCAGAGCGATTGGGGGCTTGTCTCTCTTCAGATTGAAGAAAGCAACACCCACCTCTAGCTGGGCTCCGGCGCCAGCTCGTAACACATGCGTGCTCCCCTGTACTTCAGTTTTTCAGCGTTTGTGTCCTTTTTTTTTTTTTAATGAATCTTTATTGTTCAGATTACAATTGTTTCTCCTTTTCCCCCCCATATCTCCCCACCACCCAGTTCCCACCCCCCTCTGCCCTTACCTCCCCCCCCCCCACTGTCCTTATCCATAGGTGTATGATTTTTGTCCAGTCTCTTCCTGTACTCCCCACACAGACACCCCTTTCCCCCTGAGAATTATCAATCCACTCCCATTCTATGCCTCTGATTCTATTAAGTTCACCAGTTTATTCTGTTCCTCAGATTTTTAATTCACTTGACTTTTAGATTCACTTGTTGATAGATATGTATTTGTTGTTCATAATTTTTATCTTTCTTCTTCTTTTTCCTCTTTTTAAAGAATACCTTTCAGCATTTCATATAATACTGGTTTGGTGGTGATGAACTCCTTTAGCTTTTTCTTATCTGTGAAGCTCTTTATCTGCCCTTCAATTCTGAATGATAACTTTGCTGGGTAGAGTAGTCTTGGTTGTAGGTTCCTGCTATTCATCACTTTGAATATTTCTTGCCACTCCCGTCTGGTCTGCATGGTTTCTGTTGAGAAATTAGCTGATAATCGTATGGGAGCTCCCTTGTAGGTAACTAACTGTTTTTCTCTTGCTGCTTGTAAGATTCTCTCTTTGTCTTTTGCCCTTGGCATTTTAATTATGATGTGTCTTGGTGTGGTCCTCTTTGGATTCCTTTTGTTTGGAGTTCTGTGTGCTTCCTGGACTTGTAAGTCTATTTCTTTCATCAGGTGGGGGAAGTTTTCGTTCATTATTTCTTCAAATAGGTTTTCAGCATCTTGCTCTCTCTCTTCTTCTGGTACCCCCATAATTCTGATGTTGGTTCGCTTGAAGTTGTCCCAGAGGCTTCTTACACTATCTTCAACTTTTTGAATTCTCTTCTCTTCATGCTTCTCTGGAGGAGTGTCCTTGGCCTCTTTGTATTCCAAATCTTTGAGTTGATTCTTGTGATCCTCTAGTCTGCTGTTGGATCTCTGTATAATATTCTTTATTTCAGTCAGTGTATGTTTAATTTCTAGTTGGTCCTTTTTCATATCCTCGAGGGTCTCATTGAATTTATCGGCCTTTTCCATGAAATTCTTGAAAAACCTTATAACCGTGGTTTTGAACTCTATGTCCAGTCGCTTGTTCTCCTCCATTTCTTTGGTTTGTGATCTGTTTCCTTGCCTCCTCATTTTCGCTGCTTCTCAGAATTGGTAGGGTAGCTTTGTGTAGTAGGTGTCCTATTGGTTCAACGGGTCAGCCTCCCAGTTACCTGAGGTGAACACTCTTGGTGTACCCTTGTGTACTGTGTGTCCCCCAGCAGGAGCTACAGCAAGAACTAGTTTTCTCCTCCTTTGCTTGGGCGGTTTTGGAGCAGTATGACTGGAGCTGCAGTTTATTTGGTTAAGCTGCCACCGAACAGGCCATTTAAATGCAAAAACTGCTGTGTGGAGCCTGGGCGGGTTTGTAGAATGTGCGGGGCGGGGTCTCAGGGCTGGGCGGGGTCTCAGGGCGTCACTAGGCTAGGGCGTGGCCAACAGCGGTGGCTGGCGTCAGCCATCTATGCCTTTCCGTGTTTCCAAGTCCCTGCGCCCCACGTTCCAGCGCAGTAAAACAATGATTGCTGGGCACACCTCTGCAGAAAAGTCACTCTCACTTTCCGACCCGATAGCCGAGAGTCCAGCTTCTCCCCGTAGGTGTCTGGGTCCCCCGATTGTCCCCAGAAACTGGATTTCAGTGTGATCAGGAGCTTGTCTCCCTGAGGGTTGAAGAAAAACCGCGCACCCAGTCGCCCGCCGCCAGCCCGATTCACGTGCCTCCGTACCTCAGCTTTTCAGCGTTTGTGCTCCTTTCTCTCCTTTGTTGTAAATCATTCACTCAGCCAGCTTTCCCTGTGGTACTGGGTGGTAGACGTTTTGTCTTTTAGTTGTATTTTTGAAATTGTTGTGTGAGGCAGCAGATTAGTTGTTTAACCATGCCGCCATCTTGGTTCTCTCCAGCGTTTGTGTCCTGATTGTGCCCGTCTCTTTCAGTCTAGTTGTAGAGGTTCCGCTCAGCCAGCTTTCCCGTGGTTCTGGGTGATAGATGGTCTGTCTTTTAGTTGTAGTTTTGGAAATTGTTGTGGAAGGCAGCAGCTCAGATGTTTATCTATGGCGCCATCTTGGATCTCTCCGGGAATGACCTATAGATGCTTTTTAATAAAGAATGCTGCAGACATTTTCTTTTATTTTTCTGTAGACATTTTCAACTGACTATTATATTTAAGAGAGATGGAGACTGGAATTTACTCATTGTGAATGATTCGGTTTAAATTCAGTCTCCCTCCATAAAGCAGTCCCTAATCATTGCTAGAAGTGATATTTCTTTCCTTGGCCCTGTGGATTGTTCATAAGGTACTTGATAATTTGTATGCAAGGTTTCATGAAAAAGCAAAGCTAATCACTGCTAGCTGACCTAAATATTCAGCAGCTCTCCACCTTTATGCTAAGCTGCAGCTGCAGAAGCAGAACTCACAGGAAATACTCACATCTGAATACTCCAGAAGCTATTTTGTAAGTGGATTTTATAAATAACCACAAGGTCTTCTTATCTATCAAATCTTGACACTTGTCCTAACCCTGTGTACCCAGGAGAAGTGTGAACTCCCTAGATGAGCCAGAAAAAGGACACAAGAAAGCCTTAACATTCACTCCTTTGACTCTTTAACCCTGAGCTGCCAATGTTTGCATGTGTCATGATAGGTAACTCCAGGTTACTGACTGAACTCCTTATCTTAAAGAAAAAAGTCAGAATTGAGTTTCCCTGCATTGCACTTTATCTGCATTTCCAGAAATAAAGTGTGCTTCAGGGAGGAAAAAAAAGGTCATTAGATCATATTCATTATCAGGAAAAGAAAATTGTAAGAGGAATTCTTGATCATGGTGCTATTCAAACTAATTTTTGAGCAAGAATAACAATTTTTCCTTTATAATATCACATATTTTATTTTATTTTTTTTTCTGTGTTTTGTTTTGTTTTCCACAAAATATATCTTTATTTTATTTTATTTTATTTTTCTTTCCAATTTTTTTTATTAAGGTATTATATGTGTACATATCTTACCATTGCCCCCCCACCCCACTCCCATATATGCCCTCACCCCCCAGAATTTTGCGTCCATTGGTTATGCTTATATGCATGCATACAAGTCCTTTGATTGATCTCTTATCTCCCCCATCTCTCCCTAACCTTCCCCCTGTAATTTGACAGTCTGTTTGATGCGTTACTGTCTCTGTATCTATCTTTTTGTTCAATTTTATAATGTTCTTTATTATCCATAAATGAGTGAGATCATGTGGTATTTTTCTTTCATTGACTGACTTATTTCACTTAACATAATGTTCTCCAATTCCATCCAGGTTGCTGCAAATGATGAGAATTCCTTCTTTTTTATGGCAGCATAGTATTCCATTGTGTAGATGTACCACAGTTTTCTGATCCAGTCATCTGCTGACGGGCACCTAGGCTGTTTCCAAATCTTAGCTATGGTGAATTGTGCTGCTATGAACATAGGGGTGCATATATCCTTTCTGATTGGTGTTTCTAGTTTCTTTCGATATATTCCCAGGAGTGGGATTACTGGGTCAAATGGGAGTTCCATTTTCAGTTTTTTGAGGAAACTCCATACTGTTCTCCACAGTGGCTGCACCAATCTGCATTCCCACCAGCAGTGCACGAGGGTTCCTTTTTCTCCGCATCCTCGCCAACACTTGTCGTTTGTTGATTTGTTGATGATAGCCATTCTGACAGGTGTAAGATGGTACCGCATTGTTGTTTTGATTTGCATCTCTCGGATAATTAGTGACGTTGAGCATGTTTTCATGTGTCTCTTGGCCTTCCTTCTGTCTTCTTTTGAAAAGATTCTATTTAGGTCTGTTGCCCATTTTTTTATTGGATCATTTATCTTCCTTTTATTAAGTTGCATAAGCTGCCTGTAGATGTTGGAGATTAAACCTTTATCAGTGATGCCATTTGCAAATATGTTCTCCCATGTAGTGGGCCTTCTTGTTGTTTTGTTGATGGTTTCTTTTGCTGTGAAAAAGCTTTTTATTTTTATGTAGTCCCATTTGTTAATTTTCTCTTTAGCTTCCACTGCCCTAGGAGCAGTGTCAGTGAAGAATTTCTTTTGGCATATGTCTGAGATTTTGCTGCCTGTGGATTGCTCTAGTATTTTTATGGTTTCCCGTCTTATGTTTAAGTCCTGTATCCATTTTGAGTTTATTTTTGTGTATGGCGTAAGTTGGTGATCAAGCTTCATTTTTTTGCATGTATCTGTCCAATTTTCCCAACACCATTTATTGAAGAGACTGTCTTTATTCCATTGTATGTTCATGCCTCCTTTGTCAAGTATTAATTGAGCATAGTGGTTTGGGTCAATATCTGGATTCTCTATTCTGTTCCATTGATCTATATGTCTGTTCTTGTGCCAGTACCAGGCTGTTTTGAGAACAGTGGCTTTGTAATACAGCTTGAAATCTGGTATTGAGATCCCTCCTACTTTATTCTTCTTTCTCAGGATTGCTGTGGCTATTCGGGGTCTTTTTTTATTCCAGATGAATTTTTGGAGAGTTCTTTCAAGGTCTGTGAAATATGCCGTTGGTATTTTAATGGGGAGTGCATTGAATCTGTAGATTGCTTTGGGTAGTATGGACATTTTAATGATGTTGATTCTACCAATCCATGAACATGGTATGTTCTTCCATCTGTTTACGTCTTGCTCTATCTCTTTTTTCATTGTCCTATAGTTTTCCGTGTATAGGTCTTTTACCTCCTTAGTTAAGTTTATTCCTAGGTATCTTAATTTTTTTGGTGCGATGGTAAATGGGATTGCCTTTTTAGTCTCTCTGTCTGTAAGTTCACTATTGGTGTATAGAAAGGCCATAGATTTCTTGGCGTTAATTTTGTATCCTGCTACATTGCCAAATTCCTTTATTAAGTCTATTAGTTTTTTGACGGAGTCTTTTGGATTTTTTATGTGCAATATCATGTCGTCTGCAAATAAAGACAGCTTTACTTGTTCTTTTCCAATTTGGATGCCTTTTATTTCTTCTTCTTGTCTAATTGCAATGGCTAATACTT
The DNA here is from genome assembly GCF_951640355.1 of Cnephaeus nilssonii. Taxonomy (NCBI): domain Eukaryota; kingdom Metazoa; phylum Chordata; class Mammalia; order Chiroptera; family Vespertilionidae; genus Cnephaeus; species Cnephaeus nilssonii. The sequence continues at coordinate 94,928,190 of NC_137071.1, forward strand.
CCAGTACTATGTCAAACAGGAGTGGTGAGAGTGGGCATCCCTGTCTTGTTCCTGTTCTTAGGGGAAATGGTTTTAGTTTTTGTCCATTGAGTATGATGTTTGCTGTGGGTTTATCATATATAGCTTTTATTATGTTGAGGTATGAGCCATCTATTCCCACCTTGTTGAGAGTTTTTATCAAGAAAGGGTGTTGGATTTTGTCAAATGCTTTTTCTGCATCAATTGATATGACTATGTGATTTTTATCTTTCAATTTGTTTATGTGATGTATCACGTTTATTGATTTGCGGATATTGTACCATCCTTGCATTCCTGGGATAAATCCTACTTGGTCATGTTGTATGATCTTTCTGATGTACTGCTGGAGCCGATTTGCTAGAATTTTGTTGAGGATTTTGGCATCTATGTTCATGAGGGATATTGGTCTGTAATTCTCTTTCATTGTGTTGTCTTTATCTGGTTTTGGTATTAGGGTGATGCTGGCTTCATAGAAGGAGCTTGGAAGTGTTCCTTCCACTTGAATTTTTTGGAATAGTCTGAGGAGGATAGGTTTTAGTTCTTCCTTCAATGTTTGGTAAAACTCTCCTGTGAAGCCATCAGGCCCCAGGCTTTTGTTTGCCGGAAGCTTTTTGATGACTGCTTCAATTTCGTCCATAGTTATTAGCCTATTGAGCTGTTTAGATTCTTCTTGATTGATTTTTGGAAGGTTATATTTTTCTAGGAATATGTCCATTTCCTCCAGGTTGTCCAGTTTGTTGGAATAGAGTTGTTCGTAGTATTTTGTAACAATCCTTTGTATCTCAGCAGGGTCTGTTGTTATTTCACCTCTTTCATTTCTGATTTTGTTTATTTGGGTCCTCTCTCTTTGCTTCTTGGTGAGCCTGGCTAGAGGTCCATCAATCTTATTTATCCTTTCAAAGAACCAGCTCTTGGTTTTGTTGATCTTATGTATTGTTATTTGGTCTCTATGTCATTTATCTCCGCTCTGATCTTTGTTATTTCCTTCCTTCTGGTTACACTGGGCTTTTCTTGCTGGGCTTTTTCTAGCTCTTTGAGTTGTAGGGTTAAGTAATTTATTACCATTGTTTCTTGTTTTTTGCAATAGGCTTGTAGAGCTATGAACTTCCCTCTCAAGACTGTTTTCGCTGTGTCCCATAGATTTTGGATTGTTGTGTTTTCATTGTCATTTGTTGCCATGATGTTTTTTATTTCTTCCTTGATCTCTCTGGTGACCCAGTCCTTGTTTAATAGCATGCTGTTTAGTCTCCATGTGTTTGATTTCTTTGGATTGTATTTATTGTAGTTGATTTCCAGTTTTATGCCACTGTGATCTGAGAAGATGCTTGATATAATTTCTATCTTCTTGAATTTGAAGAGATTTTGCCTGTGACCCAGCATATGGTCTATCTTTGAAAATGACCCATGTGCACTTGAGAAGAATGTATATTCTGTGGCTTTGGGGTGAAATGTTCTGAAGATGTCAATTAATTCCATCTGGTCTAGTGAGTCATTTAAGATTGCTGTTTCTTTGCTGATTTTTTGTTTAGTGGATTTTTCCAGTGGTGATAGTGGGGTATTAAAGTCTCCTACTATGATTGTATTGCTATTAATCTCTCCCTTGATATCCTCCAGGAGTTTTTTTATATATTTGGGTGCTCCTATATTGGGAGCGTATATGTTTACCAGAATTATTTCATATTGTTGGATTTCTCCCTTTAGTATTATGAAGTGGCCTTCCTTATCTCTTGTTATGGCATTTACTTTGAGGTCTATTTTGTCAGATATAAGTATTGCTACTCCTGCTTTTTTTTTCATTTCCATTTGCCTGAAAGATATTTTTCCATCCCTTCACTTTCAATCTGTGTGAGTCTCTTGTTCTGAGGTGGGTCTCTTGTAGACAGCATATACATGGGTCGTGTTTTTTTATCCATTCAGCTACTTGATGTCTTTTGATTGGAGCATTTAGTCCGTTTACATTTGAAGTTATTACTGAAAGGTATTTGTTTGTAGTCATATCTATTTTTGTGTCTGTATTCCTTCTTACCTGTTTATTTCTTCTTTTTACAGTATTCCCTTTAGCAATTCTTGCATTGCTGGTTTGGTGGTGATAAACTCCCTGAGGCTTTTTTTGTCTGCAAAGCTCCTGATTTCCCCTTCAATTTTGATTGATAGTCTTGCTGGATATAGTATTCTTGGATTCAGTCCTTTGCTTTGCAACACTTTGTATACTTCCTTCCATTCACTTCTAGCTTGTTGTGTTTCTGATGAGTAATCATTTGACAATCTGATGGGTGTTCCTTTGTAGGTAACTCTCTGTCTCTCTCTTGCCGCCTTTAGGATTCTCTCTTTATCATTTATATTTGCCATTGAAATTATGACATGACTTGGTGTGGGTCTTTTGGGGTTGATCCTGCTTGGGACTCTCTTTACTTGCGTAACTTTTATCTTTCCCATATCCGGGAAGTTTTCTGTCATTATTTCTTCAAATAGATTTTCTAAACTCTGCTGCTCTTCTTGTCCTTCTGGCAGCCCTATTATACGCATTTTACTTCCTTTCAGGTTGTCCTGAAGCTCCCTTAGGCTTTCCTCCTGCTTTTTAATTTTTTTCTCCAATTGCTGTTCAGCTTGAGCTTGTTTCTGTACCTGATCTTCTAACTCACTAATTCAGTCCTCTGCTTCTTGTAGTCTACTGTTGAAACTTTCCATGGTGTTTTTGATTGTAGCTATATCACTCTTCATTTCTTCCTGATTCTTGCATAAGTTGTTGATTTTCTCATCCATCCGTTGTATAAATTCCACGACCATTACTCTGAACTCCTTTTCGGTCATGTTGCAAGCTTCAGTTTCACTAATTTCCTTTCTTGGCGACTCCACATTTTCTTTCCTCTGTGAGATATTTCGTTTCCCCATTCTGGCTATTACCAGAGAGCTCAAGTTTCCGTTTGCGTGGACCTGGGCCGTGTGCTGTGGGGACTTCGCTCCACCCGAGTTTCACTGGAGTGCTCTGACACTAGGACGTGTGGATGCCTTTGGTTGGTGGGAACCAGACTTGCCCAGGGTCAGTGTCCCCAATGTTCTGTGTGGTCTCGTGTGCACACTTGGAATCAGGGGCCCTGTCTGTACCACACTGTTGGTATGCGCCGAAAATGAGATCCTTAGTATGTGCCAGGAGTCAGAGTTTCCCTGTGTCTGCACCAAGACTCTAGTGTCAAAGTCTCTGTTGCCTTGTGAGGTTTCTCGTTGAGAATCAGGGTCCCTGTGTGTGCATGCACCAACAATTGGGGTCGCTGGCTCTTAGTGTGAATGCGCTGTGAGTCAGGGATCCCAGGCAGCTGTGTCCGGCGTGCCAAATTCCCTGAAGTGGAGCTGCGTCCTGTGTGTGCTCTCTCTACTGAGCCAAACCGGCTAGAGCGCACATTCTTAAAATCCTGAAGGTGAGCTGACTCTGTGGTGCACTCTCCCAAAGTCCCGGAAGGGGGGCAGAGTCCGTCCTGCGCGCCAACTTCCCCGAAGGGAAGCCCTTCTGTGCACGCTCTAAGATTCCCAGAAGGGGGAGCTGTGACCCGCAAGCCAAATTCCCCGAAGGGGAGCCCTCTGTGCGCACTGACAGATTTCCCGGACAGGAAGCTGCTTCTGTCCCGTGCCGCGCCAAATTCCCTAGTGGGGAGCGCGTCCCTGCGCAAAGCTCGGCAGCTTGGGCGAGGGGTGGGTCTATCAGTTACTGCGCTCTCGGTGTGCCTGTGAGTGCTCAGCAGCTTGGGGGAGGGGCGGGTCTATCAGTTACTATGGCGCTCGAGCGCCTGCTGGGAGTGGGGTAGGCTCTTTGACTCACGGAATTCTGCTGAGAAGTCTGGATTCTTGTTTGTTGGTCTGAAGCTGTGATAGCAGTTCTCTGTGCCCAGTGGCTGCAGGGTCCTGGTTTGTGTCAGAAGCCAGGATCCGCGTCTCAGGCAGCTCTGTTTCCCAAGATGGCGTGGTCTCCGCGTCCGCACCAGCCGCTGAGAAGTGTCCGCTTTGTGCGCGGGGCTGCGCCATCTAGGACTGCCCAGTTAGGGAGCCCCTTGGAAGACGTGCAGAATCTAACTGACCCTAGCTCACACACACACACACACACACACACCACACACGTCTACACTCTCCTCTATGGGTTCCTCACTCACACTCTCTCCCTACCTTCCAGCCGGTCGCCATCTTTTTTCCCCTAATATCACATATTTTAAACATACTCTTGAGGTTCTTGATGGCAAAGAGGGAGAAGGAGAATGGGTCCCTCTAATCCAAAGATAATGAATACTCAGGTTGCCAACCACTTGGTCCTGACCCACATGTCCTAGTTGTGTGTTATGGATGTGTACTGCAAAGTAATATATGATAAACTCTCCAGGTTAAATCTTATCCCAGCCATTTCTCAGACTCTTCCTAGTTATCTAAATAGCTCATGATCTCTCCTGCCCAGAGTAGACTTTCTGCAGCACCCCAATTCTAACAATACTTTTTAAACTGCCTATCACCTTTGTTTAGCTTTCAAAGACTCTTCTGACAAATATTCAGAATGGCCCCCATGTGTCAAAAGAAAGACAGTCTTCCTTCCAGGGGGAAGGGAGGATGTTAGTGGATTGCACTCTTGGATGGAGCTTTTTATTGTTTTGCTCTGTGTTTTGTTTTGTCTTTTAATTTATTTTTGTCCCCCAGTGATTCATATAAAGATTCAGAGTAACCTAAAACTCCTCTTCTTTCTCAGGCCATAACATCTATGGGAAGACCCCTCTCCAGGCATTCCTACCTCATTTTGAGAGGAATTCTCAGAACTTTCAGAGCCTGTGCCATGGACACCAGCACACTGGGTAGAATTCTGGAGAATAGAAGAAAGTGGCAGACTCGCTTAGCAATTCCAAATGCATTTCTTTTCATAGTTATCATTATTGTTACTTCCTTTTTTCCCCATGCTATTTGGGATAGGGTTTTCAATCTTATTTCCTTAATCAATCCCATCTCAACTGCATTTTACTATCTTTCACCTTGGATTTCTAGTCTTCTACCTGCTGCCTTTCTGATTTCTCTGGCACTGCAAAAGCACCCAGCCTCCCCCCCCACCAAATATTTTCATTAATTTCAAGAGGACCTTAGGAGGGAAGAGAAGTAGATGTCTGTTCATCTCATATTTTAAAACATGAAGCCTAGATTCCTCTTTTTTTCTCTTTTAAATCATCTATTTGTAGAAAGGTACTTCATGTTTTATCTCAGACAGAAAGAAGTCAACCTTGTTAACTATTCTAGTTTAAGGAGCATCTTAAGCACTTTGCATAAATTATTAGCCAACTTATCTGATGACATAATCATCATCTGAGCTAATGGCCTTTCAGTCAGCCTCTCTTGGAACTCAATGGCTGCTCTGTGGGACTTATTTCTCATTCATGCCAAATACTGATTGTTTAACTTTCTGTGGTGATTTCTGCCCCATCCTCTTTGGTGATGTCTTTTCTAAATATCATATTTATAGAGATAAGTTACAGTATTTAATTTGAATACAAAATGTCATAAAGCCATCAATTTTCTCACCATTGCTTCATTATTGTCTTATTGATCATAGAGGTGTGGAACATTGATGGTTACTGAGGTCAACAAGGAGATTTTAAAGGCAAGTTGAGCTGAAATCTCCCATTAAAAAAAGCATTCTTTTTCCTTACAATAGCAATTATTTTTGGATACACAGATAAAGCCAAACTCATTTTATCCCCACTCTGCCCAGAATCCCCCCCCCAAAAAAAGGCTATTTCTGCAACATTCTATAAAGTATTCTTTTCTATTTCCTCCTTCCACTTGAAGTTACTTAAGCCATGGGCACCCATGGGATTTTTTATTTACACAATCTTATGCTACTGAATGTAAATAACATGTTGGAAAATATCAATAATTAATTAAAATGAATCAATGAGGGCTCCACTCAGTGTAACTACATTTGTACGTGCATAAGAGGACTGCACATAAAAAGAAGAAAACTGCTTACTGGACAGAAATCTTGCTTCTTAATTAAAATCACCAAATCTGGAAACACTGGAGTCATCTTCAACTCATACACTAGTTACTCACTAATATATTTTCTAGATGTAACAGTCTATTTTAAGCTGATACAACTTAACTTTGATTGCATACAAAAGCTCTACTTTCTTTTTTTAAATTTATTTTTTAAATTTTATTTTATTAATTAAAGTATTACAAATAGTAGTACATATATCTCCTTTTTTCCCCATTGACCTTCCCCCAGCCTCCCCTACCCCCTGTCGCATGCCCTCATCCCACCCCCTCCCAGTGTCTTGTGTCCATTGGTTGTGCTTATATGCATGCATACAAGTCCTTCAGTTGATCTATTTCCCTCCCTCCCCAACACTCCCCAACACGCCCCAGCCTTCCCGCTGTAATTTGACAGTCTGTTCGGTGCTTTACTGCCTCTGCATCTATCTTTTTGTTCATCAGTTTATGTTGTTCATTATTTTCCATAAATGAATGAGATCGTGTGATATTTATCTTTCTCTGCCTGGCTTATTTCACTTAGCATAATGCTCTCCAGCTCCATCAATGTTGTTGCAAATGGTAAGAACTCCTTTTTTATTGCAGCGTAGCATTCCATTGTGTAGATGTACCACAGTTTTTTAATCCATTCATCTGCTGATGGGCACTTAGGCTGTTTGCAAATCTCAGCTATGGTGAATTGTGCTGCTATGAACATAGGGGTGCATATATCCTTTCTGATTGGTGTTTCTAGTTTCTTGGGATATATTCCTAGAAGTGGGATCACTGGGTCAAATGGGAGTTCCATTTTTAGTTTTTTGAGGAAACTTCATACTGTTCTCCACAGTGGCTGCACCAGTCTGCATTCACACCAGCAGTGCACGAAGGTTCCTTTTTCTCCGCATCCTCGCCAGCACTTATTGTTTGTTGATTTGTTGTTGATAGCCATTCTGACAGGTGTGAGATGGTACTGCATTGTCTTTTTGATTTGCATCTCTCAGATAATTAGTGACTTTGAGCATATTTTCATATGTCTCTTGGACTTCCTTCTGTCTTCTTTTGAAAAGTATCTATTTAAGTCCATTGCCTTTTTTTTATTAGATCATTTCTCTTCCTTTTATTAACCCTTTGCACTCGCTTGCTTTTTTCTTGATTCCTTTATTCTAATGCTAACCTTGTCGAGTCACACTCGACATCCGAGTGCAAAAGGTTAAGTTGCATGAGTTCCCTGTAAATGTTGGAGATTAAACCTTTATTGGTGATAACATTGGCAAATATGTTCTCCCATACAGTGGAGTTTCTTGTTGTTTTGTTGATGGTTTCTTTTGTTGTGCAAAAGCTTTTTATTTTGATGTAGGCCTGTTTGCTTATTTTCTCTTTAGTTTCCATTGCCCTAGGAGTGGTATCGGTGAAGAAATTGCTTCGGCATATGTCTGAGATTTTGCTGCCTGTGGATTACTCTAGTATTTTTTAAAAATATTTTTTATTGAGTTTTTACAGAGAGGAAGGGAAACGGATAGAGAGTTAGAAACATCAATGAGAGAGAAACATTGATCAGCTGCCTCCTGCATGCCCCCCAATGGGGATGTGCCCACAACCAAGGTACATGCCCTTGACGGAATCATACCCAGGACCCTTCAGTCCATAGGCTGATGCTCTGTCCACTAAGCCAAACTGGACAGGGTCCTCTAATATTTTTATGGTTTCCTGCCTTATTTTTAAGTCCTTTATCCATTTTGAATTTATTTTTTGTATAGTATAAGTTGGTGGTCTAGTCTCATTTTTTTTGCATGTATCTGTCCAATTTTCCCAACACCATTTATTGAAGAGACTGTCTTGACTCCATTGTATGTTCATGACTCCTTTGTCTAATATTAATTGAGCATACTGGTTTGAGTCGATTTCTGGGTTTTCTATTCTATTCCATTGCTCTATACGTCTGTTCTTGTGCTAATACCAGGTAGTTTTGAGAACAGTGGCTTTGTAATACAGCTTGAAATCTGTTATTGAGATCCCACCTACTTTGTTCTTTCTCAGTATTGCTGCAGCTATTCGGGGTCTTTTTTTTTTATTTTTATTCCAGATGAATTTTTGGAGAGTTCTTTCTAGGTTTGTGAAATATGCCATTGGTATTTTAATGGGGAGTGCATTGAATCTATAGATTGCTTTGGGTAGGATGGACATTTTGATGATGTTGATTCTACCAATCCATGAACATGGATTGTTCTTCCATCTGTTTATGTCTTCCTCTATCTCTTTTTTTCAGTGTAGTGTAGTTTTCCGCGTATAGGTCTTTTACTTCCTTAGTTAAGTTTATTCCTAGGTATCTTAATTTTTTTGGTGCGATGGTAAATGGGATTGCTTTTTTAGTCTCTCTTTCTGTAAGTTCACTATTGGTGTATAGAAATGCCATAGATTTCTTGGCATTAATTTTGTATCCTGCTATATTGCCAAATTCATTTATTAAGTCTAATAATTTTTTGATGGAGTCTTTAGGGTTTTTTATGTCCAATATCATGTAATCTGTGAATAAAGGCAGTTTTTCTTTTCCAATTTGGATGCCTTTTATGTCTTCTTCTTGTGTGATTGCAATGGCTAGTACTTCCAGTACTATGTCGAACAGGAGTGGTGAGAGTGGGCATCCCTGTCTTGTTCCTGTTGTTAGGGGAAATGGTTTTAGTTTTTGCCCATGATGTTGGCTGTGGGTTTGTCATATATGGCTTTTATTATGTTGAGGTCTGTTTCTTCTATTTCTACCTTGCTGAGAGTTTTTATTAAGAAAGGGTGTTGGATTTTGTCAAATGCTTTTTCTGCATCAATTGATATGACTATGTGATTTTTCTCCCTCAATTTGTTTAAGTGATGTATTACATTTATTGATTTGTGGATATTGTACCATCCTTGCATCCCTGGGATAAATCCTTCTTGGTCATGGTGTATGATCTTTCTGATGTACTGTTGGATCTGATTTGCTAGAATTTTGTTGAGGATTTTGACAACTATGTTCATGAGGGATATTGGCTTATAATTCTCTTTCATTGTGTTGTTTTTATCTGGTTTTGGTATTAGGGTGATTTGGCTTCATAGAATGAGCTTGGAAGTGTTCCTTCCTCTTGAATTTTTTGGAATAATCTGAGGAGGATAGGTTTTAGTTCTTCCTTGAATGTTTGGTAAAACTCCCCTGTGAAGTCGTCTGGCCCTAGACTTTTGTTTGCTGGAAGCTTTTTGATGACTGCTTCAATTTCTTCCATAATTATTGGCCTATTGAGATGTTTAGATTCTTCCTGATTGAGTTTTGGAAGGTTGTATATTCCTAGGAATATGTCCATTTCCTCCAGGTTTCCAGTTTGTTGGAATAGAGTTGTTCATAGTATTTTTTAACAATCCTTTTTGTTTCTGTGGGGTCTGTTGTTATTTCTCCTCAATCATTTCTGATTTTGTTTATTTGGTTCCTCTCTCTTTGCTTCTTGGTGAGCCTGGCTAGAGGTTCATCAATCTTTTTTATGCTTTCAAAGAACAAGCTCTTGGTTTTGTTGATCTTTTTTATTTTGGTCTCTATGTCATTCATTTCTGCTCTGATCTTTATTATTTCTTTCCTTGTGCTTACACTGGGTTTTTCTTGTTGCTCTCTTTCTAACTCTTTGAGTTGTAGGGTTAGGTAATTTATTTCCATTGTTTCTTGTTTTTTTGCAGTAGGCTTGTAGAAGTATGTACTTCCCTCTCAAGACTGCTTTCGCTGTGTCCATAGATTTTGGATTGTTGGGTTTTCATTGTCATTTGTTGCCATGATGTTTTTTATTTCTTCTTTCATATCTCTGGTAACCCAGTCCTTGTTTAATAGCATGCTGTTTAGTCTCCATGTGTTTGATTTCTTTGGGTTGTTTTTATTGTATTTGATTTCCAGTTTTATTCCATTGTGATTTGAGAAGATGCTTGATATGATTTCTAACTTCTTGAATTTGAAGAGACTTTGCCTGTGACCCAATATATGGTCTGTCTTTGAAAATGACCCATGTACACTTGAGAAGAATGTATTTTCTGTGGCTTTGGGGTAAAATGTTCTGAAGATGTCAATTAATTCCATCTGATCTAGTGAGTTTTTTAGCGTTGATGTTTCTTTGCTGATTTTTTGTTTAGAGGATTTGTTCAATGGTGATAGTGGGTTATTAAAGTCCCCTACTATGATTGTATAGCTGTCAATCTCTCCCTTGTTATCCTCCAGAAGTTTTTTTTTATGTATTTGTGTGCTCCTGTATTGGGTGCATATATGTTTACCAGAGTTATTTCTACTTGTTTGATTGCTCCCTTTAGTATTATGAAGTGGCCGTCCTTATCTCTTTTTATCACTTTGAAATCTAATTTGTCAGATATAAGTATTGCTACCCCAGCTTTTTTTTTCATTTCCATTCACCTGAAAAACCTCTTTGCATCCCTTCACCATCAGTCTGTGTGAGTCTTCTTTTCTGAGGTAGGCTTCCTGTAGACAGCAGATATATGGGTCATGTTTTCTTATCCACTCAGTTAGCCTATTTGTTTTGATTGGGGCATTTAATCCATTTACATTTAAAGTTATTATTGAAAGGTACTTGTTTGTTGCCATTTTTATTTTTTATGCCTGTGTTCCTTCTTTGCTTCCTACTTCTTCTTTTAACAGCAGACCCTTTAGCATTTCTTGCATTGCTGGTTTGGTGGTAATAAACTCCCTTAGTCCTTTTTTGTCTGTGAAGCTCCTGAGTTCACCCTCAATTTTGGTTGATAGCCTTGCTGGGTACAGTATACTCGGATTAAGACCCTTACTTTGCATGACTTTGTATATTTCATTCCATTCCCTTTTTGCCTGATGTGTTTCTGTTGGGAAATCATTCACTAGTCTAATGGGGGATCCTTTGTAGGTAACTTTCTGTCTCTCTCTGGCCACTTTTAAGATTCTTACTTTGTTGTTGGTATTTGCCAATTTAATTATAATGTGCCTTGGCATCAGTCTTTTGTGGTTCATTTTGCTTGGGACTCTGTGATCTTCTTGTATTTGTGTGAGTTTTTTCTTCCCTATATCAGGGAAGTTTTCTGTCATTATTTCTTCAAACAGGTTTTCTATTCCTTGCTCAGTTTCCTCTCCTTTTGGACCCCTATTATGCGGATGTGGTTTTGTTTCATGTTGTCCCAAAGTTCCCTTAGGCTCTCCTTCTGCTTTTTAATTTTTTTTCTAGAAACTGCTCTAATTAGGTATTTTTCCCCACCTTGTCTTTTAGCTCATTGATGCAGTCCTCTGCTTCTTCTAGTCTGCTCTTGATGCTTTCTATTGTGTTCTTTACAACAGCAGTGTCATTTTTAATTTCTTCTTGATTCTTCTTCATTTCCTCTTGGTTCTTACTCATATTCTCGATTTTTTCTTCCATTCTTTTCATCCACCTTATGACCATTTCTTTGAATTCTTTCTCTGACTGGTTGCTTGCCTCCATTTCATTTAGTTCCGTTTCTGGTGATGCCTCCTTTTCTTTCATATGCGGGCTGTTTCTTTGTCTCCCCATGATCTCTCTTCTCTAGGTGTCTGGTTATGTAGTTCTCTCTCTCCGTTTCCTTTGTGAAATCTGACCTTTCTGTGAGAAGGTGCAGGACTCCTCCAAATCCACGTGTTCATGCTGCTGTTTGGGCACCAGTGTTCCTGGGTTCACAGCTGTTCGCTTGGTTAAAGCTTTACTTTCGTATTACACCCTATGGTTATGTTTTTGATGTCATAGTTTACCTCTTTTTATATTATGTATCATTTAAAAATATTGTAACTATAGTCATATTCAATTCTTTTGTACTTAATCCTTTATACTTGGGTTAGGTGATTGATACACAATATTATAGTTTTCTGAATTTGACTATATTCTTATCTTTATCAGTATATTTTATATTTTCATATGTTTTCATGTTACTAAATAGTGTACTTTTGTTTCTACTTGAAGAACTCCTTTCAGCATTTGTTGTAAAGCTGGTCTCATGATGGTGAACTCCTCAGCTTTTGTTTGTTTAGAAAAGTCTTTATCTCACCTTTATTTCTAAAATGTTTCACCTGGTAAAGCATTCTTGGTTAGCAGGTTTTTTTGTTTTTTTTTTTTTAATATAAGTGCATAGAATATACATTTCACTCTCTCTTGTCCTGCAGAATTTCTGCTGATAAATATTATGATAGCCTTATAGGTATTCTCTTATATGTGAGGATTTTTTTTCTTCTTTTAAAATTCTCTTTTTGTCTTTGGTTTCAGATAGTTTTATTTTAATGTGTCTTGGAGAAGATAACTTTTGGTTAGCGTTTTGGAGTGACCTGCTACTTTCATGAACTTGATTGTGAAAATCTCTCTCCATATTTGAGAAGTCCCCAGCCATTATTGCTTTAAATAAGCTTTCTGTCCCTTTCTCCCCTCTTTTCCTGGGAATTCTAATAATGCATAGATTGCTTCTATCAATGATATCTCATAATTCTGTAAGCTTTATTCACTTTTTTTCATTTTGCTTCTCTGACTAGATTATTTCACATGACCTTTCTTCCCAATTAACTATTCTATCTTCTGCTTGGTGAAGTCTGCCATAGAAGCTGTCTATTGAATTCTTCAGTTCATTTATTATATTATTTATCTCTAGGATTTATGGGTATTTTTAATGGTTTCTATTTAATTGTTGAACTTCTCATTTTGTTCATGCATTGTTTTACTAATTTCAGTTAATTGTTTACCTGTATTTTCTTGTAGTTCATGGAATTTCTTTAAGAACATTATTCTGAACTAGAGGCCCGGTGCACAAAATTCTTGCATGGGTGTGTGTGTGTGTGTGTGTGTGTGTCCTTCAGCCCAGCCTGCACCCTCTCTAATCTGGGACCCCTCGAGGTATGTTTGCCTGTCCATTTAGGCCAGACATCCATCTCACAATCCAGGAACACTGGCGCCCAACCGCTCACCTGCCTGACTGCCTGATTGCCCCTAACCGCTTCTGCCTGCCAGCCTGGTCACCCCCTTACCACTACCCTGGCAGACTTATTGACACCTAACTGCTCCCCTGCAGGCCCAATTGCCCCTAATTGCTCTCCCCTGCCAGCCTGGTCACCACTAACTGCCCTCCCCTGCCAGCTTGGTCACCCCTAACTGTCCTCCCCTGCAGGCCTGGTCCCCCCCAACTGCCCTCCCATGCATGCCTGGGTCTCCCCCAACTGCCCTCCCTTGAAGGCCTGGTCCTTCCCAACTGCCCTCTCCTGCTGGCCTGATCACCCACAACTTCCCTCCCCTGCCAGCCATCTTGTGTCCACATGGAGGCAGCCATAATTGACCACATGGGGGCGGTCATCTTGTGTTTTGGAGTCACGGTCAATTTGCATATTGCTCTTTTATTAGATATGATGATTCTTTGTCAGACACTTCATAGAACTCAATTTCAGGATCTGTAATGGGAGTTTTATTAGTCTCCTCTAGTAGTGTCATGTTTTGTTGATTATTCATGATCTTTGTAGCCTTGTATTTATGTCTGCCCATTTAACGAAGTAGGCACCTTTCCCCAGTCTTTATAGACTGGCTTCAGCAAGCTCTTAATTGGTTAGCTTGTTTAAGAGATTCTGAGTGGGCCATCTGGTGATGTCCATCTATTAAAGTCATTGAGGAGGCAGGTCAGATGACTTCTACTTTTTTGTATTCTCAAGTAATGCTGAGGTGCTACTGTGATCATGTTAAGTAATGTTTTTAGCTCTTTGTTTCATGAGCTTCCACCTTTTTAAGTCTCTTTCTGGCTTCACAGATTGACAATGGGGACAACTCTCACCTTTGCCATTAGGAATGGATTTGACCCTCCAGATACCATCACTACTCAGCACTCCCTGGGAAGGATGAAAAAAAATCTATATTTAGTTCTAGGCAGTCTAAAGACAAAAGGTTTATCCTCCCTGATTTTGCTGGCCACACCCTATAGTCTTCTTTCTGTTTATGTAGTCACAGTCCTTTCTTTTTCTTATTTATTGGGTGCCAAGGCCTGCCAGCACCTTGTTGTCTTTCTTAAACCTTTGAGTCCTAATGCAGCATCAGTCAGGACTCAACCCTCCCCTAAAGTACCTTCTTTCTGTGCTTTCTTGATATGTTGTCAACATCAGAATAAATTTTAGAGGTAAATTTGAAGACTTATATCCTTGGGGATATTGGGATAAGAAGGAATATAAAATGTACCCGGCAAGTACGGCTGTCATATTTTGTGACCAATCTAAGATTATATTACATTTTCCTTGCAATTTTTTATAAATACAGAGAAGGAAAGACTACTCAGAAATGAACCACACAGTGAAAAAATACTGCATGGTATTGACACCTCATAAAATTGAATTAATAAACAAGAAGACAAATTTGAGAAACTCCTAGAACACATAAAAAAAGAGAGATGAAACTCATGATAGTAAATATGGTAGAAAATTTCAATAGAGAGGAGTTACAAATAAAGACAATTAGAAGACAGGTGAGAACATATGAAACAGAAGGAATATTGAAGAAAAACAATGGGAAAAATGTTTCTGATTTCAAGAAAGGCATTAAATCTAAAAAGTAAGAGCAATCACTGGGCTATACAAAAAATTAATAAAAACATTCATGCCAGGTTAAAATGCTAAATGTCACAAACAAAGAATCTTAGTTGTCAAACCTCCATAGCCCACAAAAATAAAAAACAAACTATTAACTTAATAATAATTATCTACAAAAGAACAAGATTAGACTATTTAGTCTTCTCCAAAAAGACAATAGATGACCAACAGCAGAGCTGAGGGCAAAGGATGTGAGTTAATAATTCTAAATTAGATGAAGGTACCAATTTTTCATTAGTCTTATATTTTTCTATATATCTATCATCTATCTATCTGTCTATCATCTATCTATCTATCTATCTATCTATCTATCTATCTATCTATCTATCATCTATTTATTATCTATCTATCTATCTATCTATCTATCTATCTATCTATCTATCTATCATCTATCTATCCTAAACATGTATAGATCCAGGATTTGTGCAGCTAGAAGTTTTTACAAATTAAGGGACTTATTTAGGAAAAAAATAAAATTTACACTTTGTGTGAATGTGAATATTTATTTAGGTTTAGAAAGTACAACAAATTACAAAGCTGATAAATACTACAAATATAATTGCATTTTCAATAATGTGTTGACAATTTGCAATCACAGAATATACTAAACGGATCATAAAGGGAAGTCAAATATATTATTTTGCTAATGACATTACTTGTGAGATCCAATGATCACTTCATTAGCTTCCTCTTAATTGCTCAGGAGCATTGACTCAGTTGACTACTTCCTACATAGTGAAACACTTTCTTCTGTCTACTATGTCATCATGCACTTCTGTGCTTTCTTGTACTTCACTGTCTGATCCTTTCCAGTCTCATTTATTGGCTTCTCCTCTTTTATTGGCCCTGTAGAAAAAGGAGTGTCCCAAGAATTTAATCCTGGGCCACTTTTCTGTTCTTATTTTAGTCAATCCCTAGGTGATTTCATTTTGCTCCATGATTTTAAATAACAAATATATTCCAAGGACCCCAAATTTGTATCCTTCCCTGATTACTCTGCTGAGTTTCTGATTCAGTATACTTCTATATACAACTCCTACACAGTATCTCTACTTGGATGCCAAATATGCACCTCCAATCCAGCACATGAAAACCAGACCTTTTGATTTCCCTCTAAGTCTGTACTTCCCCTAGTTTTTCTTAGATCTCAGGAAATAGTATCACAACTAATCTAATTGCTTAACCCAGGACCTCGAAATAATCCTTGATTTCCCCTATTACCTCAACTCCTTGAATTCAATTCATCAACATATTCTCTCGACTCTGCTTCCAAAATAGCTTTTGAATATGCCCCCTTTCTATTTGTTCTACCAACAGTCCTGTCTATATCACCATTATATTGTGCTTAGACTTCTCTAATTCCTTCCTAACTGATCTCTCTGCTTTCATTCCACAATGTCTCACTTACCCACAGTAGCCAGAATGATATTTTAAAAATATAATTCTTATAATGTCACTGCCATGCTTAAAATTTTTCAATGGCTTTCCATTTTACTTAGAATTGTTTAGCCTGGCTTAAAAACAAAGCCCTACACAAACTGGACACTCCTCCTCTCCAAGATCAATTCCCAATAGTCTCTTGTTAGCTCCTATGCTTCAGTCACCCTGGTTTTCTTTCTATCCATAGAACAAGCCAATCTAGTCTTTCCTTGTTTTCTTTTTTACCAGTTCATTTCCCTCTTCACCAAAATTATACATAATAGTCTACTTCTCATCATTCAGGTCTCAACATAACTTATCTCCTCAGTGGGACCACCCTTTAAACTCTTATTTGCATAGCAATCTCCTCCTAGTCTTTATCATATTCTCTGATTTTAATTCTCTCCAGTACAATTATCCTTATCTGATATTTTATTTTTTATTTATACTTTAAGGCGCCTTTATTTCTCTCCACCATAATGTAATCTCCATTTGGGCATGGATTTTTCCTATTTTTAATCACTGCAGTTTCCTTAATACCCAGAACACAACCTGGCACATAGTAGATACTCAATACATGTGTTGAAAAAAGAATGAATGTTTAAGTGTGCACTATTAACAAAAAGTATGTGCCTACCATTCAAATCATGGAAGAATATGAAAGCAATTGTATGAAGTACATTGAATTGAGAGTACTTGTACAATGTGATAAAAGATTTTTTGTTTTCTTTTCATCCACTATTCCTTTAAATCCAACTTGTGGAATATTTTTTGATTCCATGAATGACATTTCACACCCATATCAATGGAGGATAATCCTCATAGATTAACCACTCAATCTTAGTTGGCAGAAAGTCCTCTGGTTGTTTTCCTTTGTAATAGTTTCATTTTAGTAGTGAATATGTATAATCCAGGCTAATAATCAAAACTTTGAATTCCAATGTTAAGCATTCTATCTTTGATGTGCATATCTCTCCCTTACACATCTACTCCTTTCTTCACTCTTTACCCTCCACATAAGCATGTGGTTAGTTTCTGATCTCTCCAGAATAGAAGACGGGTAGGAGGGGAGGTCAAAGTCAGGAAATTTCTACTTTGACCAGAACTTAAGGTATCTGGTGTTAGTGTCTCTAGTCTTGGCAGATATTCAAAGCCTCTCTCTGGGCTTGATGGATGACAAAATCTGACTCCTTTCCTTAAGAACATATGCGAATTCTTGGGAGATTCCCCCAATGGCAATAATCAATCAACACTACTTACCTCCCTTTTATCCTGAGAATTTAGCATTCTTATCTTCTACTAGGGTCACTTTACTCTGCTAAGCAGTCTGCTTGAACAAGAATTTTTAAAGGCTTCAGGTGAATTGCTTTCTCTACCATCTGGTTCATATCTTATATTTGGTCCATGAGAAACACTCCTACATCCGATCACCCATTTGTTGATTACACAGCTAGGACCTAATATTGATTGTTTCCTCTGCAATGCCATCTCAGGCCAATAGTCATGACCTCTCTTGATGTTAGATTCATCAGGTCTACTCTGCTCACCCTCAATCCTAATTTCTAGCTCTAGTTTGTTTATAACTAAATAAATATGTGAAAAAAGCATAACATATATTCCTAATATTAATATACAATAGGTAATTAACATTATACAGTATGAAGTTATATTGTTAATATACTAGAGGCCCAGTGCATGGATTCATCACATTGAAGGGAAATTAATTAGAAGGTGGCCAGCAGGGTGGGACTGGGTGAGATGGGCCCTGGAGCCAACCTCCTGTGGTCCCTCCCCAGCCTGGGGTGGTGCTGGGGCTCAAAGGGTGTCTGTGGGGTGAGCGGGATCACTTTGGCAGGTGGGGTCCTTTGGCCTGGCCTGTGGGGATCAGGCTGAAACCAGCGGTCTGACATCCCCCGAGGGGTCCCAGCATGCAAGAGGGCACTCTACAAAGTTGCTGTTGCTCAGCAGCTCCTGCGTTAAGCGTCTGCCCACTGGTGGTCAGTGCATGTCATAGCTACCAGCCAGTCAGCCAGTCAGCCAGTCAGCCAGTCGCTTAGCCTTTTATATATATACTAGAGGCCAGGTGCACAAAATTCGTGCATTGGGGGGGTGTCCCTCAGCCCAGCCTGAACCCTATCCAATGTGGGACCCCTCAAGGGATATCTGACTGCCCGTTTAGGCCTAAATGGGCAGTCGGACATCCCTCTCACAATCCAGGACTGCTGACTCCCAACTGCTCGCCTGTCTGCCTGCCTGATTGTCCCTAACTGCTTCTGCCTGCCAGCATGATCACCCCCTAATCACGCCCCTGTCAGCCTGATCGATGCCTAACTGCTCGCCTGCCAGCCCGATTGCCCCTAACTGCCCTCCCCTGCCAGCCTGGTCACACCTAACTGCCCTCCTCTGCAGGCCTGGTCTCCCCCAATTGCCCTCCCCTGCTTGTCTGGTCAACCCTAACTGCCCTCCCCTGCAGGCCTGGTTGCCCCCAACTGCCCTCCCCTGCTGACCCAGTCACCCCTAACTTCCCTCCCTTGCCAGCCTGGTCACCCCTACCTGCCCTCCCATGCCAGCCCAATTGCCCCTAACTGCCCTCCCCTGCCAGCCTGGCCAACCCTAACTTCCCTCCCCTGCCAGCGTGGTCGCCCCTAACTGTCCTCCCCTACAGGCCTGGTCCCCCTAAACTTCCCTCCACTGCAGGCCTGGTTGCCCCCAACTGTCCTCCCCTGCAGGCTTGGTCTCCCCCAACTGCCCTCCCCTGCAGGCCTGGTCACCCCTAACTGCCCTCCCCTGCTGGTCTGATTGCCCACAACTACCCTCTCCTGCCGGCCATCTTGTGGTGGCCACCTTTGACCACATGGTGGTGGCCATATTGTGAGAGGTCGTGAGGGTCAATGTTCATATTACTTCTTTATTATATAGGACTAGAGGCCCAGTGCATGAAAATTCATGCATTGGATGGGGGGTCCCTCAGCCCAGCCTTCCCCCTCTCACATGCCGGGAGCCCTCAGGGACGCGAGACAACCGGGCCATCAGGGGAAGGCAATGCCACATAACACCTCTGCTGCTGCCACTGCCAGAAGTGCAAGCCTTGGCTGGCCCTGGTTACCTGAGCCTCAGGCAGCCCTGGGCAGCTGATCAGCCACCATCCGAGGCTCGCCTGCACTTTGGGCTGGCCCTGGGTGGCTGGGGGGCTGAGGATACTGGGGGACTCTGGAGGCAGGCGCACAGAGCGGCTGGCCATGTGCCTGCCACCCTAGCGGGGCTGAGGGGACTGGGCGCCACCATTTTGTGGCTATGGGCACCGCCATATTTGAGGGTGGGGCAGTCAATTAGCATATTCCTTCCTTATTGGCTGTGGGCGCTGCCATCTTTGAGGGTGGGAAAGTCAATTAGCATATTCCCTCCTTATTGCCTGTGGGCACCGCCATCTTTGTGATGATGTGAGGGTCAATTAGCATATTCCCTCTTTATTAGCTAGGATAGATTATTTCATCAATAGTTTATATAGTATATTAAAAATAATTTATTTTCTACATAATATAGTACAGAACATTCTGATAAACCTGAAGCTCAACTGGGAGTTAATTCATGAAAACAAAGCACATTTCTTTTCAATATTTTTTCATATCAGTCATATTTTGCTAAATTAGCCTATGGTAACAAATATCCTACAAATATCAGTAGCTTCCAACAATAAAAGTTTATTTTTCACTCACCTCTCATAGCCTTTATAGGTCAAGTGCAGTTCTATTCTATATCCTCTTCATTCTGAGAACAAATCTGAAGGAGTAGTCCCTTTCTGAGACAAGCTGGTCTTAGGAAAGAGGGAAAAGTGAATAGAAGAGGAGGAAAAAAAATGGCGACGGAATAGAGTCCTGTTTGGAGTCTGGTCCTGGGGCGGAGAGTAGGAGCAACAGAGGTTCGCATGGGGATTGTATATTGGCAAGCCAAGGGACAGCTAACTACAGGAGAAGGCGGGGGAGTGCTGGCCAGGGCTCCACTGACCTTGCAGCACCCACAGGGGCTGGGTCTCCTCCCGGAGCTGCGGGCTCACCGGGCGCCTCGCCATCTTGCAAGGAAAGGAGGACTTTATTGGAAACCTGACTTTCTGCGACAACTGCAAACACTGAACAGCTGCGAGTACCAGAACACCGGTCCCCTATAGGCGCAAACATTCGGATTCAAAGGAACTCTTCACTGCACCACGGAAAGGTCAGATTTCGCCTGAAATAAGGTGTGGTTTCTAATCCCTGCGGTGGGAGGGAAGCGCGCGAGCCGCAAGACCGGCAGGAACCAGGAGGTCTGTGCCTAGAAAAATCGGCGGCAGTTGGAACTGCCGGGATCCATGAATGTGGAAGGGGGTCCTCTGAGCTGCTAACAGAAGTGACCTCTTAAAAGCAACTCATTTTAATCTGACGAGGAGGATCAGACTAAGAATTTTCAAAGGAGTGCAGGCTACTTAGTCTGGCGCACAGACCCACTGTCCGCACACTTGGGCTCTTTCCGACTCTGATTACTAAGCCCAATACATAGGAAAACACAGGTGGAAAAACCCTGAAAGACTGCAAGGGGAAGCTGTTTTTTCGGAACCTGGGAACAGAGCTGGGTGTGACCATCGGAGAGGCAGCTCTGAGGCGCACACCTCCACAAACCGGTAGTGAGTGCCATAGAGGGGAAAAAAAAAAAAAAAGCTAGAGAGGCCCGGAATTCAATTCAGAAACACTGCCACCCAGGGTCTGAAAACGCTAATTGTCTCTGGTGTAATCAAAAATAAATATGAGAAATTAAGACACGGCCGGCTCAAAAAGCAGGACTGGCTTACAACACTGAGAAGCAGTGTAATGAAGCTGAACTGAAATACCGCCCAGACTGGGAAACAGGCATACCAAACAGAATATTAGAGGAAGTGAATGACAGCTGCTACTGCACATTTTAGTCTTCCTATTTTTTAATTTTTTATTACATTTACAATTTTTTTAAAATTTTTTTATTCTAATTTTTTTATTTTCATTTTTTGCATCTTTTACTTAAGAAACTAATTTTTTTCTTTTTCCTCACTCGATTTTCACCTTTTTAATTATTACATTTTTATTTTCAATCAGCATTATTATTACTATTTTACTTTTTTTTTTTTAATGTCATTTGATTTTCCTTTTCTTGTATTTTGGGATTAGTGTCCTACATTCTATTTGCATCTTTCCCTTACCCTATCTCAACGCTAACATTTTGCCATCACTCTCCTCCTAACCTTTCCCCTTTTGGTCTCCTGTTTTTCTTAACCCTTTCTGGCTATAGATTTTCCCTACTTTTTCAGTTTACCCTCTGCTAAAATTTCACCCTACTTATATATCTAATTCCCAACCCCCTGCTCCAAATCCATACATACCTCTCTCTACGCTACCTTAAAAAAATTATTTTTCTCTTTGGCCGTTTGTTGTTGTTTGCTTGAATGTTGATTAGATTGAATTTTTATGCTTTTTTATGAGATTGTTTTGATTATTCTTTTTGTTTGTTTGGCTGGTTCTTTTGTTTGCTTTGTTTTTGTTTGTTTTTTACTTTTGTTTTCCCTTGCCTCACTTGATATTAGCTGGTATTGCAGTTTGTATTAATCTCCAGGCTCATGTTGCTGGAATTTGCTGGGATTAGTGGTTGTTCTAGTGGAGTCTACTCCCCATATATATAGTTTGTTCCCCTTTTCTCTCTTAGTATTGTTCTTGTCTCTCTTACTTTTTTTCTTTTCCTTTTTTTTCTGCTTTTTTCCCAAGTTCAGATTCACACTCTTTTTTTTTTGTTGTTGTTCTTTCTTTTTACTCTCCCTCTTCCACTCCTATACTCTAATTTGTCTTTCTCTGGTGGTTACCTTTATTGGAGGTTATTAATATCGTGAATACAATTCTGTTCAGTGCCTTGTGTGTTGTGCCTGGTTGTATTGTATTTTGTACCTTTAAATCAACGCCAGAGAGAGAGAACTATATAACCAGACATCCGAAGAAGAGAGACCATGGGGAGACAAAGAAATATCCCCCATAGGAAAGAGAAGAAGGCATCACCAGAAAAGGAAGTAAACGAATTAGAGGCAAACAACCTATCAGAGAAAGAATTCAGAGAAATGGTCATAAGGTGGCTGAAAAGGATGGAAGACAAATTCGACAATATGAGTAAGAACCAAGAGGAAATGAAGAAGAACCAAGAAGAAATGAAAAATGACATCACTGCTGTAAAGAACTCAATAGAAAGCATCAAGAGTAGACTAGAAGAAGCAGAGGACCGCATAAGTGAGCTAGAAGACAAGATGGAAAAAAATACCCAATTACAACAGCTTCTAGAAACAAAAATTAGAAAACATGAGGAGAGCCTAAGGGAACTTTGGGACAACACAAAACAAAACAACATCAGGATAATAGGGGTACCAGAAGGAAAGGAAACGGAGCAAGGAATAGAAAACCTGTTTGAAGAAATAATAACAGAAAACTTCCCTGATATAGGGAAGAAAAAACCCACACAAATCCAAGAAGCTCACAGAGTTCCAAGCAAAATGAACCCCAAAAGACCGACACCAGGGCACATTATAATTAAGTTGGCAAACACCAACGACAAAGTAAGAATCTTAAAAGCGGCCAGAGAGAGACAAACAGTTACATACAAAGGAAGCCCCATCAGATTAGCAACTGATTTCTCAACAGAAACTCATCAGGCCAGAAGGGAATGGAATGAAATATACAAAGTCATGCAAAGGAAGGGTCTCCATCCAAGAATACTGTACCCAGCAAGGCTATCAATCAAAATTGAAGGTGAAATCAGGAGCTTCACAGACAAAAACGGGCTAAGGGAGTTTATCACCACCAAACCAGCAATGAAAGAAATGCTAAAGGGTCTGCTGTAAAAAAGAAAGAAAGAAAGAAAGAAAGAAAGAAAGAAAGAAAGAGGAAGCAAAGAAGGTACACAGGGGTATAGAATAAAAATGGCGACAAATAAGTGCCTATCAATAATAACTTTAAATGTAAATGGATTGAATGCCCCAATCAAAAGACACAGGGTAACAGATTGGATAAGAAAACAAAACCCATATATATGCTGTCTACAGGAAACCCACCTCAAAAAAAAGGACGCATACAGACTGAGAGTAAAGGGATGGAAAAAGGTTTTCCAGGCGAATGGAAATGAAAAAAAAGCTGGGGTAGCAATACTTATATTTGACAAATTAGATCTCAAAGTGAAGGACATTACAAGAGATAATGAAGGCCACTTCATAATACTAAAGGGAGAAATCCAACAAGAAGAAATAACTCTGGTAAACATATATGCACCCAATACAGGAGCACCAAGATACATTAAAAAACTCCTGGAAGATATCAAAGGAGAGATTGACAGCAATAAAATCATAGTAGGAGACTTCAATGTCCCACTATCACCATTGGACAAATCCTCTAAACAAAAAATCAGCACAGAAACATCAATCCTAAATGACTCACTAGACCAGATGGAATTAATCGACATCTTCAGAACATTTCACCCCAAAGGCACAGAATATACATTCTTCTCAAGTGCACATGGGTCATTTTCAAAGATAGACCATATGTTAGGACATAGGCAAAGTCTCTCCAAATTCAAGAAGATAGAAATCATATCAAGTATCTTCTCAGATCACAGTGGCATAAAACTGGAAATCAACTACAATAAAAACAACCCAAAGAAATCAAACACATGGAGACTAAACAGCATGCTATTAAACAAGGACTGGGTTACCAAAGACATCAAGGAAGAAATAAAAAACATCATGGCAACAAACGACAATGAAAACACAACAATCCAAAATCTATGGGACACAGCGAAAGCAGTCCTGAGAGGAAGTTCATAGCTCTACAAGCCTACTGCAAAAAACAAGAACCAATGGTAATAAATTACCTAACCCAACAACTCAAAGAGTTAGAGAGAGAGCAACAAGAAAAGGCCAGTGTAAGCAGAAGGAAAGAAATAATAAAGATTAGAGCGGAGATAAACGACATAGAGACTAAAGAAACAATACAAAAGATCAACAAAACCAAGAGCTGGTTCTTTGAAAGGATAAACAAGATTGATAAACCTCTAGCCAGGATCACCAAGAAGCAAAGAGAGAGGACCCAATTAAACAAAATCAGAAATGAAAGAGGTGAAATAACAACAGACCCCGACGAAATACAAAGGATTGTTACAAAATACTATGAACAACTCTATTCCAACAAACTGGACAACCTAGAGGAAATGGACATATTCCTAGACAAATACAACCTTCCAAAACTCAATCAGGAAGAATCTAAACAGCTCAACAGGCCAGTAACTATGGAAGAAATTGAAGCAGTCATCAAAAAGCTTCCGGAAAATAAAAGCCCGGGGCCAGACGGCTTCACAGGAGAGTTTTACCAAACTTTCAAGGAAGAACTAAAACCTATCCTCCTCAGACTATTCCAAAAAATTCAATAGGAAGGAACACTTCCAGACTCCTTCTATGAAGCCAGCATCACCCTAATACCAAAACCAGATAAAGACAACACAATGAAAGAGAATTACAGACCAATATCCCTCATGAACATAGATGCCAAAATCCTCAACAAAATCCTAGCAAATCGGCTCCAGCAATACATCAGAAAGATCATACATCATGATCAAGTAGGATTTATCCCAGGAATGCAAGGATGGTACAATATCCACAAATCAATAAATGTGATACATCACATAAACAAATTGAGAGATAAAAATCACATAGTCATATCAATAGATGCAGAAAAAGCATTTCACAAAATCCAACACCCTTTCTTGATAAAAACTCTCAACAAGGTGGGAATAGAAGGATCATACCTCAACATAATAAAAGCTATATATGATAAACCCACAGCAAACATCATACTCAATGGGCAAAAACTAAAACCATTTCCCCTAAGAACAGGAACAAGACAGGGATGCCCACTCTCACCACTCCTGTTTGACATAGTACTGGAAGTATTAGCTATCGCAATTAGGCAAGAAGAAGAAATAAAAGGCATCCAAATTGGAAAAGAAGAAGTGAAGCTGTCCTTATTTGCAGACGACATGATATTGTACATAAAAAACCCAAAAGATTCCATCACAAAACTAATAGAATTAATAAATGAATTTGGCAATGTAGCGGGATACAAAATTAACGCCAAGAAATCTATGGCATTTCTTTACACCAATAGTGAACTTACAGAAAGAGAGACTAAAAAAGCAATCCCATTTACCATCGCACCAAAAAAATTAAGATACCTAGGAATAAACTTAACTAAGGAGGTAAAAGACCTATACACGGAAAACTACAGGACACTGAAAAAAAGAGATAGAGGAAGACGTAAACAGATGGAAGAACATACCATGTTCATGGATTGGTAGAATCAACATCATTAAAATGTCCATACTACCCAAAGCAATCTACAGATTCAATGCACTCCCCATCAAAATACCAACAGCATATTTCACAGACCTAGAAAGAACTCTCCAAAAATTCATCTGGAATAAAAAAAGACCCCGAATAGCCACAGCAATCCTGAGAAAGAAGAATAAAGTAGGAGGGATCTCAATACCAGATTTCAAGCTGTATTACAAAGCCACTGTTCTCAAAGCAGCCTGGTACTGGCACAAGAACAGACATATAGATCAATGGAACAGAATAGAGAATCCAGATATCGACCCAAACCACTATGCTCACGTAATATTTGACAAAGGAGGCATGAACATACAATGGAGTCAAGACAGTCTCTTCAATAAATGGTGTTCGGAAAATTGGACACACACATGCAAAAAAATGAAACTAGATCACCAACTTACACCATACACCAAAATAAACTCAAAATGGATACAGGACTTAAACATAAGACGGGAAACCATAAAAATGCTAGAGGAATCCACAGGCAACAAAATCTCAGACATATGCCAAAAGAACTTCTTCACTGACACTGCCCCTAGGGCAATGGAAGCTAAACAGAAAATTAACAAATGGGACTACATAAAAATAAAAAGCTTTTTCACAGAAAAAGAAACCATCAACAAAACAGCAAGAAAGCCCACTGCATGGGAGAACATATTTGCAAATGCCATCACTGATAAAGGTTTAATCTCCAACATCTACAGGCAGCTTATGCAACTTAATAAAAGGAAGATAAATGATCCAATTAAAAAATGTGCAACGGACCTAAACAGAATATTTTCAAAAGAAGAAAGAAGGAAGGCCAAGAGACACATGAAAACATGCTCAAAGTCACTTATTATCTGA
Organism: Cnephaeus nilssonii; assembly: GCF_951640355.1. NCBI lineage: Eukaryota > Metazoa > Chordata > Mammalia > Chiroptera > Vespertilionidae > Cnephaeus > Cnephaeus nilssonii. Next base: position 94,954,478 of record NC_137071.1, read on the forward strand.
GAGATGCAAATCAAAACAACAATGAGGTACCATCTCACACCTGTCAGAATGCCTATCATCAACAAATCAACAAACGACAAGTGTTGGCGAGGATGCGGAAAAAGGGGAAACCTCGTGCACTGCTGGTGGGAATGCAGACTGGTGCAGCCACTGTGGAGAACAGTATGGAGTTTCCTCAAAAAACTGAAAATGGAACTCCCATTTGACCCAGTAATCCCACTGCTGGGAATATATCTGAAGAAACTAGAAACACCAATCAGAAAAGATATATGCACCCCTATGTTCATAGCAGCACAATTTACCATAGCTAAGATTTGGAAACAGCCTAGGTGCCCGTCAGCAGATGACTGGATCAGAAAACTGTGGTACATCTACACAATGGAATACTATGCTGCCATAAAAAAGAAGGAATTCTCATCATTTGCAGCAACCTGGACGGAATTGGAGAATATTATACTAAGTGAAATAAGCCAGTCAATGAAAGAAAAATACCACATAATCTCACTCATTTATGGATAATAAAGAACATTATAAACTGATGAACAAAAAGATAGATACAGAGACAGTAAATCAACAAACAGACTTTCAAATTACAGGGGGAAAGTTAGGGAGGGGGGGAGATAAGAAATCAAATGAAGGACTTGTATGCATGCATATAAGCATAAACAATGGACGCAAAACTCTGGGAGGTGAGGGCATGTATGGGTGTGGTGTGGGGGGGTAATGGTAAGATATGTACACATATAATACCTCAATAAAAAATCATAAAAAAATAAAAGTGAATAGAAGAGATACATGCCACACGGTAGCTCTGAAAGTTTCTGCATAGAAGTGGCACATGACATGTTAGCTCATATTTCATTGGCCAAATCAAGTTACATGAAAGTCTGGTGAGAAGTATAATTTTCCTGCAAGGATGGCCCAATAGTGAGGTTTGGGGACTGGGGGCAGTAAATATTTTAACAATACTATTTAGCACATATGGGCTCTCAAGTACAAAGCTTTTATTTGAGACTAGTGGCCCGGTGCACAAAATTCGTGCACATTGAAAGGGAATTAATTAGAGGAAATATTTTAATATTGCTATTTGCCCTTTCTCTATAATAAAAGTGTGAGAGATAAAAGGAAATGAGTACAATGTATATGAAATTAATACATAATTTTATTAATAAATAAACAACAAAATGATATAACAACAATAACAAACTTATAATATAAAAACAACATTGATGCAAATAATGACTGATAAAGTGATTAAACTTATTCTAATATCTCCGTGTATACCACATTAAGAGTGAAAACACTTTCAGAGTGCTTGACTAATTTCCCTTGAGATAAAGTATTTACAACTTTAACTTTAACATCACATCCTCTTCGAACTCGGGAGAAAGCAACATATAATTGACCATGTGTGAAAACGGATTCAGGTAGGAATATTCCTACTCTGTCAAGAGCAGGCGTCCTCAAACTACGGCCTGTGGGCCTCATGCGGGTGTGTTTGCCGTTTTGTTTTTTTACTTCAAAATAAGATACGTGCAGTGTGCATAGGAATTTGTTCATAGTTTTTTTTTAAACTATAGACCAGCCCTCCAATGGTCTGAGGGACAGTGAACTGGCCCCCTGTTTAAAAAGTTTAAGGACCCCTGGTCTAGAGTTTGTCCTTGTGATTTATTAATAGTCATTGCAAATGCTGGCATCATGGGAAACTGCCGTCGAATTAATTTAAATGGGAGGCCAGTGTCAGATGGGGACAAATCAATTCTTGGAATCAGAACAACCTCTCCCTCTGCAGATCCTGTTAATACTTCAGCTTCAATAATGTTAGGTAGCAATCTTTTGATAATAAATCTGGTACCATTACAAAGACCCCATTTACTATTAAGATTTCTCAATAGCATGATGATTGCACTGACTTTCAATTTTAATTTATGACACAGCATTCCCGAAGGAGTAATACTATTAAGAAATTCAATGGGAAAATTTTCCTTTTCAGCATCATCTGTTGAGTCAATGGATTCATCACTCAAATAGGTGTGAAAATCTCCATCAAGTATATCCAAAATTTCTTCATTTAATTTTGGAACGTGCTCATTTTTTGGACAAAGAATTGCACATTTAGATATATTTTTAGTATTATCTATAGATATACTATTTCCAAAGGTGGCTTCAATAATAGATCCATTAAAATCATTTCAAGGGGAATTTCAATAATATCCATTCCTAAATGAAAACTGCTATCAAGTTTGCCATCTCCAAGTTTGCTTTTTTTAAAATATATTTTATTGATTTTTTACAGAGAGGAAGAGAGAGGGATAGAGAGTTAGAAACATCGATGAGAGAGAAACATCGATCAGCTGCCTCTTGCACACCCCCTACTGGGGATGTGCCCGCAACCAAGGTACATGCCCTTGACCGGAATCGAACCTGGGACCCTTGAGTCCGCAGGCCGATGCTCTATCCACTGAGCCAAACCGGTTTCGGCACCATCTCCAAGTTTTACTAACCATTCACTATAACCAGAATCCTCTGATCTCATATTTGTTTTAAGAGACAACTGTCTGAAATATCCCCAAACACTACAGTACTTTAAACTCGTTTGTACTATGGCCAATCATATAGCATGGCGACACAAAAATCCCCTCTGAAAAGAACTTTCCCACCAAATGCAACATTCAAATTAGCACCAGCGAGAGCTTTATATGTATGGCACGTGTGCAAGTCAAAGTTTATTTTTAAATTTCCAGTGTGTGTCATAGGTACCGGTTGGTTGGATGGATGGACAAATGTCGGTCATTTAGCCTTTTATCTATACCAATTATGAGCCATGATTTTACCTTTTTAAAAAATTATCCTTTAATACCTCCAAAGCACAATGAATAAGAATCTGAAGGTTTATGTGGCTTCTATATGGTTTCTAGGACAAAGTTCTTTCCTTTACCCACCACTCCTCTCCTTTTACTCTTGAATGTTAATTGCAACATAATTTTTGTAACACCTCTTGAAAAGGATCCCACCAAGTTTTTGATAGTCCAAATGATAAAACCTACAGAAAAATACAGCATGAGACTTTCATTCTCTCACTAACTTCTTCATATAACTGTAATTCCGCAGCCTCTAAAGAATGAAAATGGAAAATAAAAGTGCCTTCTCTCATTCTAAGGCCTTTCTCAGTCAGGCAACCACAAAAGGAAAGAATGAGCCTACAATTCATGGCATGTAATCTCTATCAGGCATAATTCAAATCAAATCCCATCAGGCAAAGTCTGGGATAATTAAAATGTGTAAGAGAACAGTGGTGACCTGGGGGAGAACTTATGAAACCTTGTCTCATGCTTTTGCTAAATATTCTTTTTGTTATGCTAGACTCTAAGCCCCGATAGGGGACCTGGTCAGGCAGCTGCGGGTGCTAACCCATGCTGCCTGCCCCGGTCCATGATCCATTATTGGGGACTTGGGCAGGCGGCTGTGGGCACTAACCCACGCTGCCTGACCCGATCCGTGATGCGTGATCGGGGACCTGGGCAGGCAGCTGCGGGTGCTAACCTACACCACCTGCCCCGGTCCGCCATCTTGGCTTGGATCCTGTTGGTGGTGATGCTGTCCCCTTCCCCCGCCATCTTTGCTGGGTTAATCTGCATAGCCCCCTGATTGGCCATGGGCATAGTGAAGGTACGGTCAATTAGCATATTACTATTTTATTAGGTAGGATAACTACAGAATATCTGAAGCTGATGTAAGACAGCTATAGCTTGAATGAAATGGTATAATTGATATGCAATTAAATAATTTCTGGGTTCTCTTTGGTTCTCTTTGGTAGTATATTACCAAAATCTCTTTTTCTGTCTTAGTATCTTAGATGGCTTTCTGATTGCAGAGATGCCTCCCTTCAGCTATGATGAAATGTTATATCCTCCAATTCTTTAAAGGGTCTAGACAAGAATGGCCTATTTGTGAACAGTGCTTCTGTGTCTTTTGTAGAGTTATAGTAGAAAATATTGTCCACTGTACTTCTTGGTGCTTCTTACACAGGGACACATGATATATCAGATTTTTTTCTGCAGAAATAAAGCTTGTTTCTGTAAGCCAATGTGTGTGCTTTTTTCAAGCAATGATGAAATAAAAGATCCATGGTGCTTCCCTTTTTGGACTTTCATTGCCAGGAACCTTGGTATCCAATTCAGTGCCAAACTGCAGTCATTGACTTGATTCAGCTGTCTGGTAGAATTTTCTCTTTCTGCTGACTTTAAATAGTTCCTGTTCCAGTTAATCCCCTGATTGTCCAGATTTATGTTCTCTAAAACTTCTAATCTGTCTCAAATGTTTTGGGGAACAGTTAAAATACTAAATCCTGAAAGAATAAAAATGTGAACCATAATTATAAACAAAGAATAAAAAGTTCCAGTTCTTGCTACCATTTATCTACAGAGAGATGGGCCATATTATGATCAACCTTTTTGTTTGTTTGCTTCATACTACTTTAGTTGGGGGGGTCCCATTTTCACTCCTCAATAGATTTAATATATTTTTCATATGCTTCTTCGTTCATTAATTCATCTAGTTCTGAAGGGTTACTTAATCAGTGTCATCTTGATCAGCCAACCATCTTCATAACAAGATTTGTTCATAAGTCCTGGATTTTCTGCAAGTGCTTCCTTAATTTCAGTAACTTCTCCTTATAGAGGAGAATAGAGTTCACTAACAGCTTTAACACTTTCCAAAACAACAAACTTGTTTGTTCAATTTTGTCCTAATTTCAGGCTGACTGCAGTAAACAACATCTCACAAACATTCCTGTGCAAAACAGCTGATTCCCACTGCTCCAATACCATTTTCTGTTGTTATCCTTTCATGATTCTCTGTGAATTTGCCCACTGAGAGTAGATTGGAGCTAGTGCCCAGTGAAGGTGCCAGCCCTGTGGCCCCAGGGCTCAGGCGAGCAGGGCGTGAACCGTCTTGGTATGCATGCTGCAGGCCACCACATGCTCTGCACCACTCTGAGAGACATGTTTTCAGGATTGGGTTGTGTGTTTATAACCAACCTTTAATTCACTGTGAAAACCCTTATCTCTTAGGCCCCAAAGTGCAAAAAAATAAATAAAAATGATATTTATGTATCACAGAGGGCTCTATGTAAATGCTTTGCTGTATTGAATTCCCCAGCTAGAATGTGAACCTGATGAAGACAAGCTTCATGTCATATTTGTATTTCCAGCATCTGCCATGTAGCCCCAAAGGGAAAGAAGCATTTCCTGCATGAATAGCACTTGCTTTGTGGTGGAACTCAGTAGGTTAAGTAACTTTTCTCAGGTTAAAGAGCTAGGAAGTGGCAGAGATGGAATTAGAACTAAGTGCTGTATGATTTCAGAATCTGTGCTCTTTGCATTATACCAGGATTTCACAAAATAAAGTGACATTTAAAATTGGTGAACCATGAGATGTTTTGGGGTGGTAATGTAGGAATCTTTTAAATTTGAAATGTATGCATTTATTTTCATGCTTGTCAAAATATAATTAGCATAGAATACCTCTGATTTTATGGGTATTATGAACTAAGATAAAGCACAATTTATTCGTATAAAAATATGGGTCAATTACAAGAATAATGTTATTTAAGCAATAAAATTGTTGGTATAAGGGATATGGTAAGTAGCCGGTGTCTTAGGAATGACTGATGTCTGGGAAACAGTATATTACGCCCTGCTTCTTAACTGTTATCTCAGTCCAATTGACACATTTACCATATAACATTTATATCATGATACAACATATTTAATCTAAGATATGTTGAGCCTCTCCTACATGCCAGGCACTTAGGTGAGTACTGAGAGTACAAAGATTAATATATATCTGGTTTTCCCTCATTAAGCTTTCAGTAAGCACCTGAAAGACACCTGAAATCAGCCATATCTATTGTGGATGGATTTTTTTAAAGCTACAAACATTTATGCCTAGAGATTCTAATAATGTATTTTCAAATTCTTTTCATTATAAGTTTGGTTTATCTTTTATTGTGTGGAAGTTTTCTTTTTCTCTTTAAAATAGCAATTTTGATGTGAGTTAATTGACTGTGCTGTTCACACAATGTTCAATTATCAGCTCTGATTAAATGGAGTGTTGTCTCTTTGCATTTGTGATACCAGCTTGAAAAACCAAGATGCCAGAAACCCAAATATCAGGTGAATCTGTGCCCTATAAGTAGAAAAGATAAGAAGTTACTTCAGCTTTCTGTTAGTAAACTTTATGTCAGGGTCTTGACTAAAATTATAGGCATTTAGAATGTCTGGAAGGGGAAAAAAACTTATTATGGTAAAATAGCATAGACTTTCCTTCTCTGTAATAGTTTTGAGTTTTTTCCTCACTTAAAACAACATGATTTTCTGTGCTTATAATACATGCTGGAAATTAAGTGAAGCGCTGCATTTGGCAGTTCATTAAGTATTGATTACATAAGTATTTCTGGGTGAAGCATCATTTGAATTTTCTTCTGAAAGCAAAACTGATAGTTTTTCTCCATCATTTTTGTTATTATTTTCTCAATTATGTATTTGTGAAGTGCATGATTACTCTTAGTTATTCTAACTAATATTTATATTCATATTTTAACAATCTTAGGTCTAAAAAGTTTTGCAAAAGAAACAATAGTGAAATCTATGTACTGTTACCTGGAATAGCACTTTTAATATTTTAGTTATTATTTCTATAGCCAGCTTTCATTATCACTACATTGTTTTTTCTATTATGTCTTAATCTAAAAGTACATTACATGAATTGATTTAGTTTTAGCTGGAGAACACTTCAAACAAGGTTATAGCTTTGTTATTGATAGATCCATATATAAAGCAATTGAGGAATGATGGTTGAATCTTGGGCTAACACCAATTACTCCCACAGCTTCCCCAGAAGAGTAGATATTTAGGACTGGAGGGAGTGGAGGGAGAGATACTAGTATTTCAAACAAATAATGTAGTTTAAGTAACCTAGGTATATTAGTTTGGGTCCAATCAAGAGCTAGAAACCACACTGATTTTGGAACTGAGAGGCAATCAATCAATACTGGCACATTGGTTTTGTCTTTCACCACCTTTGTGATGTTTGGTCCCTCTGCTTCACCCCTTATTCCCCAATTCCAGTATATTGTGAATATAGCAGCCAAGTAGAATCTATTAATAGAGAAATTAAGATGGAAATTAGGTCATGTCACTCCTCTGCAAAATCTTCAAGTGGCTCATATCTTTCTCAGAGAAGAAGCTAAAGTCCTTAAATCTGGTAATAGTCAGTGTCTCCCCTTTATCTCCCTGAACTCACCTTCTACTACTCTTCCCCTCTCTCATGTGCCACTTCAGTCACAATGGTACTCTTGCTGTTCCTCAGACATGCCATGCCACCCCTGATTCAAACCTTGGCACTTAGTGTTCCCTCTTGCTAGAGTGCTCTTCCTTGCATAGCTTATGGAGTGTTCCTTTACTTTCTTTACTCAAATGCCACTTTCTTAGTGAGGCCTTTCCTGGATACTATCTCATGTTGCAGCTTGCTCTTAACTCTTCATATCCCTCTTGTATGCTTGTTGTTTTTTTTCCCTACTCCACACCTGGACTTCTATATAACCATAATTAGCCATACCAGGGTTAATACTGGTACCAATTTTGCAGGAATATTGTAAAGATTATATATATATATATATATATATATATATATATATATATATATATATGAAAGATTATTTGTCTATCAATCATCTATCTATCTATCACCTATCATCTATCTATCTATCTATCTATCTATCTATCTATCTATCTATTATCTATCTATCTATCTATCTATCTATCTACCTATCTATCTATCTATCTATCATCATCTATAGTGTAGACCCTGATGAATGGGGGACTCAAGAAATATTACCTACATATAGCCAACAAGCCATAGGAAGGATGATCTATGAAAAATTATGTGTGATCTTTGGCAATCCCTTTTTGCTTAAAGGCAACATTGAAAGCTGGCCACGTCCTGAACCCTCACCCCTTCTGAGGGAGGTCTCCTGCCCCCATGGCTGCTTAGTTTCCCATGCCCAGCTCAAATAGGGACCCAGGTAACAGACAGAGACTTGACCAACAGTAGCTGCCCTCTCACTACAACAAGACTTGTTTGAGTTGTCTTGTACCCATGATGTGGGGAAGTGGGTGTTTGATATCTAAATCCAGCCTAGCACCAGGAATGCTCAGGGCCTACTCAAGAAGGCAAATAATCCTTTCCACTAATATTTACAGGGTAAAATAATATTGTTGTTAGAATATTAAATTTGACAGTAAAATAGTAGTCAAGTTTTCAGGCTAATTTAAATTGGCTAATTGAAATAAGTGAATATTCTAGAAAAATCAATTGTACTGGACAAAAAGCTGTTCTTAAAGTGTTAACTAAAATTTTTATTGGTAGTACATCTCATGGTAAAATTGTGTAACATGTAATCAACCTAAAGCAGTCATATTTTAGTGCAAAAATTAAATTTTAAAAGCTATCAAGACTACATTATAAAATTTCCAAAAGCCTCCTAATATTTAAATAAAAAAGGGAGGATAGTAGAAGAATATCATGTAAGGAAAAATATCCTGTAAGTAAATTACATCTAGAAAATTTTTACTTTAGTAAATTAACTTTCATTTGTAATGCTAACAACAAGACACCCATGTAAAACATACATGGTGTCAAAACAAGCCAAAGGTAAATTGCTTGGGAAAAAAATGAAAAAGGATTGCAAGTCAAATTTATAGAAAAGATTCCTTTATTAACTTTTGGTAGAGAATATGTTTGTATATTTTCAGAAAATAACTCTGAGACCATGTGGATTCCTGCAACAGAGAGGAATTGACAGGAGTGCTCCAGCCATGAAGACAGAAGAGAAACAGTCCAGAGATGGAAGACGCTGATGACGCCTTGCCATACTAGCAGTCAGCAGCTGTGCATCGCTGCAGGTTGCCCAGGACCAAACCAGAGAGGGTCAGACCTGCATTACCACCATTTGTCCACCATCCAGAACTGAAATATCATTGCTGACATGTACATATAAGGAATTGTTTGACATAGAAATTAGGACTCAAAAGAACTGTTGGCCCTGAAAGAAACTCACTATAGACTGATTCATTTGCCTCTCAGCATAACCATTATTGCTTGTCTCATTTTCGGTTCTTATAAGTGTATTTCTAGTATCACATGATCTCACTCATCTAGGGGAAATGATGAACAACATAGACTGATGAACAAGAACAGTCCCGGAGACAGGGAAGCATCGATCAGACTGTCGGACCTCAGAGGGAAGGTAGGGGAGGGTGGGAATAAGGGAGAGAGATCAACCAAAAGACTTGTGTGCATGCATATGAGCCTAACCCAGTGATGGCAAACCTATGACACGCGTGTCAGCACTGACACGCGTAGCCATTTCTGATGACACGAGGCCGCTGAGGCGGCCGCATGCCGAGGATGAAACATTTGCTGCTCCTGAGGATGAAACATTTGTGAAATAATGTTTTTTCCTCAAAGTGACACACTACCCGAGTTATGTTCAGTTTTTTGGTGAAGTTTGACACACCAAGCTCAAAAGGTTGCCCATCACTGGCCTAACCAGTGGTCACGGACAACAGGGGGATGGGGGCATGCGTGGGGAGGGGTTTGGGATGGGAATGGGGGGGATGAGGAAAAATATGTGATACCTTAATCAATAAAGAAATTTTAAAAAAAGAAAGCTGGCCACGTGGCCACCTTTTCCCACACTCAAATATAAACTCCCAAGACCTTAACTTTCTGATGTCAAGAAGAGGCAAGTAAGACAGACATAAGGAAAAATGTACCAAGGGAAATATAGGATATGGCTCTCTGGCTAGACATTGCCAAAGAGAACACACCAACAGGAGTTGGCCAGGATATAAGGTCATTATGTTCTAACTACTGGGATTGGCAGAAGAGTATACGTAAGTTCTGACAGTATCTATACTAATAAAAGGGTAATATGCTAATAAGACCGGGAGACCTTCTGGACATCCTTCCAGACAAAGCCATGGTGGCGGGGCTAAGGCAGAGGCAGTTAGGGGCGATCAGACCGGGAGGAGAGGGCAGTTGGGGGTGATCAGGCTGGTAGGGGGGTCAGTTGGGGGGAGTAAGCCAGCAGGGGGGCAGTTGGGAGTGAGCAGGCCGGCAGGTGGGGCAGTTGGGGGCAAGCAGGCTGGTGTGGGGGGGCAGTTGGGGGCAAGCAGGCCGGCAGGGGAGGTAGTTGGGGGCGATCAGGCCAGCAAGGGGGAGCTTTGGTGGTGAGAAGGCCTGCGGGGGGTGGCAGTTGGGGGTGAGCAGGCTGGCAGGCAGAGTGGTTAAGGGCGATCAGGCAGGCAGGCAGGTGAGCGGTTAGGAGCCAGCAGTCCCGGATTGCGAGAGGGTACAGGCCTTGCACTGAGCCACTAGTCATATTATAAGCAGCCATTTGAGATGTTGTGCCCTAGTGCAGGCACAAACACCATCCTTCCCCAGGCACACACTCCACACTGATTTGGTTTTTGCACCATTTCCATCCATCCATATGATAGATTTTAGGCATTTGAGATACCTTCTTCCTTCTCTGCTTCTCCCTCTGTTCATTTCCAAGATCAGGGTTGCTTGCTTGTGCTACCTCCGTTTTATTCCCACTACTCTAGTTTATGCCTCAGCATTTCTCAGTTGAACTTTTTTGTAATTGCATCTTAACGAGTCTTTTAATTTCCCTAATCTAGCATTCACAGTGCTTCCAGTTATCCTGATTCTGACATCATGCACTGAGAATTTACTATATTTCATACATTGTTTTAAGTAGTTCACCTTTGTCATTGATTTAATGCTCTCATTTTGAGCATAGGACTGGTGATAGTTCATATTATAAGTGCAGAAGCAAGTTCAGAGAGGTTAAACAGCTTACTCTGTGTCTTTCAGCTAAACAGTGGAAAGGTTAAATCTCATGATTTCTATACCACCTCATACCTGCCTCTCATAAATCTTCCTATAACACAGATCCCTTTGTAAAATGTAATTTTTAAATCTTGGCATTCAAAGATCTTCATAATATAACCTTATCCTACTTATTAATCTATCTCTCATCTAATTGCCCCTGACAATTCATGCTCCAAGTTAACCAGGTGACTGCTTTCCTCCCAATATTCTAGGGATGATGATGCTCCTATAATGTTGCATGTACTTTTTCTCTGCCTTGAGTACACATTCATCCTTCTTGGTCTATCAAAAATCTTACAGTTTTTCAGGCTCAGGTTACTTGCTACTTCCTTCATGAAAACTTCCCCAATGCCTCTTGGGCAGCATTCATGTCATTTTTCTCTATATTTTCTGCATTTTTTCTAATATGGTATTTTAAAAACTGCCTTCTATTGCAGTTATTTATATATGTGTCCTCTACCTCAAGATTAAAAGTTCTTCTTGGCAGGGACTATGTCCAATTTATCACTAAATATTCATCACCTATCATAGTGCTTGGTACATATAGTTTTATAAGAAAGGTCTGTTGAATGTGAAATAAATATTGGAGTTCTCCAAGATGGTAATAGTTCTGAGTTATAAGCATAATCCATGCATACTGTAGTTATTATGTGCAGCCAGGCCCCTCTAGTTAGGGTTAGTAACCTTTCCTTCAGTATCTCAAGATGTTTTGTGTACTTTGAACATTGTATTGTAATTATCTGTTTATATATCTGCCTTCCCTGCTAAACTGCCTGAATTACAGGAAACATGTGTGAAGCTCAATTACTGTGATTCAGTGAGTGGGTTTTGAGTGAATAAATAAAAGCAGGCTGGACCTATACGGTGTCTGCTACTCTATGTGTGCTGAAGGGATACCCTTCTGATGCTAAACCATTTGAGCCAGTCCAAATAAGTCACAGTGTGATTGGCAGTAAAATGGGCAAGTCAATTATTCTTTAGGGAAAATAGACAACTATGGAACAGTTTGATCATAATGATGATCAGAATAACTAGACCTTTGTTGCTCCTGCTGTTTTCCCTTATAGACCTAGCCTAAAGTAAATAGACTAGATATTTGTACAGATAGCACATCCATGGTCAAGGTAATAGTAAAAATGAATATCTACACCCCATCTGCTGTTAAGGCAAGTCTATCTGTTTTGTCTAACTTTCGATTTCAATAATATCAAATTGTGGCAGTCAGTTTCAACAAAATTCAACAGGAGATTTTATATCCTACCTAATAAAATAGTAATATGCAAATTGACCGCACTTTTGCCACGCCCAATCCACGCCCACCATCCAAAGCAATGCCCACCAGCCAATCAGGGTGAGTATGCAAATTACCCAACAAAGATGGCGGTTAACTTGCATACGTGGAGGGAGGGAGGAGTGAAGACTGAAGACAACTTAGAAGGAAGACGGAGGAAAAGCGGAAAGCAAGATGGCTCCTAGAGGGAAAGCCCAGGCGGGACGGGGCAGGGCGGAGTGGGGCGGGTGGCAGAGGCACGCAGGGTGCAGGCGCGGTGGCAGCGGCAGCGCATGCAGCTGCAGCGCCGCTTGCAGGATTTTTCCTGCAAATGGGCTACTAGTTTTACAATAATAAGTACTTGGAAAAAAAACCCAGCAGAACTGAACAATGTCATGAAGGATGGCATTATCAACATAATGCCTTGACCTTAGTTATTCAATCTCTTGTTTGAAAAATACAAAATGTTTGCATGTATAGACCCTTCAATAATAATTCTTTCTTTTCTGATATCAACCCTGATATTTTGTAAACTAGGTGACTGATTCTCACAAACATGGCATTTTAGTGATCATAAGAATACAAAAATATATATCAGTGCCAAGGTATCTTAAATATTTTCTATCAAACTGTGATGTTTTGTATTCAAAATAATATTTGAATCTTCCCCCCCCCTCGCGTTCACAAAGCCTACTGAGAAATTTAAATGTTATAATCTGAAATGTAAAGGTATGTTTAGTAAAATTGTTTAAACCCAGATGTTTATTCAGGGATGCAACAGCTAGATAGAGTTGGTTATTAGAAATGGAACTTCAGGATCCTCGGTTAGTTTGTCTGAATCACCTTCTAGATGAGTGAGGCCATAGGACAGATCAAATGTGTTCATAAAAAAGAATATCAAAAGGAGTTGGAAGAGATCTATGAGGGGTTAGATTATAGTTCACGGTATTTGGAGAACATTTGCCCCCTCTTCCGGGAGTGGGCAAAAGTGTTAAAGGTTCCTGGATAATATGCATCATGGAATGTCAACTTTATCCCCTTCTGTAAGCCCTTTGAAAGGTCTGAGCATATCTAATTAAAGCATCCTAGCCCCATTACATTATCTCAAACTGTGGCACAAGTAACTGGGCAAAGTACCATAAAATAAGAATGCTATATCAGGGAAGGTGTGTCTTACCCTCTTCCTCACTGCAGAACCCACAAGTCTGACATAAGGAACAAAGTGATTCTATTACAATAAGCAACTCAAGAGAAATACCTAAGGGGTAAATGTAACCAATTTCTTTTCTTAAACAGGATAAGAGTTCTTCACCTTCCTTCTTGGCAAATTACTTCTCATCTATTAGAATGAAGCCTAAATAGCCTCCACAAAGAAAGCCTTGCTAACTTCTCTGGTAATAGTCATACACTCCTCTGGGGTGCCTTCTTTTGCCAGACACTATGTGAAGCAGAGATGTAAATACAAGACCTTTACTCTCAAAAATCAACTTAAAGCCCAAAATATTATAGTGAGATGCTGCTTTAATGGAAATATCTACAGAATCCTACCTAATAAAACAGTAATATGCAAATTGACCGCACCTTTGCTACGCCTAAGCCCCGCCCACCAGCCCCGCCCACCAGCCAAGCCATGCCCACCATCCAATCAGAGCGAGTATGCAAATAAACCTGACCAAGATGGCGGATAATTTGCATACATAGGCGCCCAGAGCTGACCCCTGCCATCGGAGGCGGGGAGCTGGGTGTCCGCTCAGGCTCCAGGAGGCTTTTGGCCTGGTGCATGAGTGGACCCCCTGTTATCGGAGGCGGGGAGCTGGGTGTCCGCTCAGGCTCCAGGCCAAAAGCCGCCGGCCGCAACTTTGGCCTGGTGCAAGAGCGGACCCCCTGCTATCGATTGCAGGGAGCTGGGGGTTTCTTCAGCCTGGTGTACGAGCGGACCCCCTGCAATCGATCCCAGGGAGCTGGGTGTTGCTTCGGCCTGGTACACCAGTGGACCCCCTGCGATTGATCACCTGGGCAGGAATCTGGGGGTCTGCTTTTGGCCTGGGCAGGAGCGGACCCCCTGTGATTGATTGTAGGGAGCTGGGGGTCTGCTCCTGCCCAAGAGGCTTTCGGTCTGGGCAGGCCTGGGCAGGGGCTGAGCCGGTGATCAGAGGGAGCTGGAGGTCCCCTTCCCAGGCCTAAAGCTTCGGCCAGAGGCTTTAGGCCTGGGCAGGGCCCAGCCCTCCATTGGTGTGAACTACAGAGGAAACACCTTTTCTGACTGCACATTGGCTAAGCTTCCTGTATGCCACTGGTAATATTCTTAGTAACTTGGGTAATAAGAATCCAAAAGGGTGATTTAGGGTTTTTCCACCACACTTCTGGAGAAAAAAACGAAGGTCTGCTGCTGGAGGGGCTTAGAAATATCATATCCTGCCCTAGCCGGTTTGACTCAGTGGATAGAGCCTCAGCCTGCAGACAGCAGGGTCTGGGTTTGATTCTGATCAAAGGCATGTACCTAGGTTGCAGGCTCCTCCCTGGCCGGGGCCCAGATCAGGGCTCATGCAGGAGGCAACCAATCAAAGTGTTTCTCTCTGTCTTTCCCTTTCTCTTCTACATTCTAAAAGTCATTGGAAACATACCCTCAGGTGAGGATAAAAAATAAATAAAGAAATCCATATCCTATGAAAGACACATCTTGAAAATGCCTAAAGAAAGTTGTCATTTTTTCTTGGTGAAGGGACTGGAGTCCGTGTTGATGAAAACACCTTGGTGGCTGCGGTGACTGACAGTGGCTGCAGCAGTGGGGTGATGGGGCTGGTGCCTTCCCCTGACCAGCCCAGTTGCCTCCAACAAAGGAAGGCCAGACTGCAGCTTAGGTACACTCCCTGTGGGGCGCGGGCCTAAGCCATCAGTAGGACATCCCCTGAGGGCTCCCAGTATGTGAGAGGGGGCAGGTTGGGCTGAGGGACCTCCGACCCCCAGTGCATGAATTTCGTGCACCAGGCCCCTACTGTAATAATAAAACAGTGCCTTAGTTTGCCTGGGAAAATTACAGAAGACTTTTGTGGGATGATAAAACTAACTTTTGATCTTAAGCAAAAAAAAATGATGTATTTAAATATTTCCAAATGTATCTCAAAGATTCCAAGAACAAGGAATATCTTCTCTTCTGGAACTTGCATTGCAGATGATAAGACAAACAAAATGAGTATATTATACAGTGCATTACAAGGTATTACGTGCCATGGAAAAAAGTAAAGGGGTAAAGGGGGATAGCAGGACTGAGGAGTTACAATTTTAAATAAGATGATCAAAGAAGGTTCCACTGAGAAGGCTGAGACAGAGTTATAAGAATATCTGAAGGAAGGTTCCAGGCAAAGGTAAAACAACAGAGAAGTGCTTGAGGCAGGAGTGTGTTTGGTATTTTTGAGGGACAGTGTAAAGTCTCATGGTCAAAGAGGTAAACAGAGTAGCCAATTTATGAATAGAATTGCAGGCCATTTGGAGGACTTCGTCTTTTACCCTAAATGAAATGGAAAGCTATCAGAGGGTAACTCTGTTAATACCTACCTTGTTAAATGAAAAGTTTGATTTTTATGTTCAATTGTGCATATTTATTATAGTTTCAAAGGTAAAGTGTGTGCATTTGTGAGTAAACAGAGTGTGAGGGACACAATAAAAGTACTTCTGCCTTAGCTAGATCTGCACTCATTTCCCAAACTCTCATCTTTTACTTAGCATTTCCTTGCTTTGTAGCAATAGTTACCAGTTGTCTATCACTGCTCTGGTTCATGCCCTCCTTATTTCTTTTACACCATGGGAAAGATCTCATAAGACTTTTAGCCTGCCTCTTTTACCCCTCAACCCTCTACTTCACAGGACTGGAAGAGTGGATTTTCTCAACTACTGTACTATGCATAGTTACTCACCCCAGCTAAAATTGGTACTTCCAATGAACCATAAAATGCATTCACCATTGCCTGATGCCTAAGAAGGGTTGCCTTAAAACTGTGCCTTTCAAAAAAAATGTACCTGGAGTCTATTATCTTAACTCTCCATAGAAATATCTTCATTATAATTTAATTTTATTTTTAATATTTTTATAGAGTTCTGGGTAAGAAAATCCTTGTAAAGGAAACACTCGTGTTTTTTTTTTATCAAAGTGTACTCACAAAGTTTGTCTAAAATAGTGTTCAATATTCTTTATAGAAGCATATACTATATACTTTATATACATAAACTAAGTCCATGTATGTTAGTTTGAGGAGTTAAGACATTGGCACAGTGATTCTCAAAGAGTGGTGCCTGGACTGGTATCAGTAGCACTTCACAACTTAAGAATGCACATTCTCAGACTCCAATCCAGGCCTACTGAATCAGAAAGTCTGGGGTTAGAACACAGAAATCTGTGTTTTGACAAGGCCTCCAGGGGATTATGATGTGTGCTAATGTTTAACACTGCTTTAATAGATGCCTCAGACTCTAGGAAAAATGATGGGAGATGGCATATCAGCATTTTTTTCCTGGATACATTCCTTTTCCAGCTGCCCAGTGCTCTTGTGTTTCTTTTCTCACCTCATCGCCACCACCTCATGCCATGTTCTTCTTTGCCCAACTCTTCTCCTTTTCCTTCCCTAGTACACATCAAACTCCTTCCTGACTTAGAACATTTACTCTAGTTGTTCTTTCTTCTTGTGGCACTCTTCACTGTGGCCTTCAAGTGATTGTCACCATCTTGTCATTCAGATTTCAGTTTATGTGACAGCTTTTCAGATAAACCATCTGTGAGCAGCTAATTTTTAAAGAAGTAGCCAGTCATTCCATAATGTTACTTTATTTCTCTCCATAGTACTTATCATCATCTTCCACTCTAAAAATTTCTTTGCTTGTCTGTCTCCCCCACTGGAAGGTAAGCTCCATGTGGATAAGGACTTTTGTCTGTTTTGTTTACATTTGTATACCATATACCTACATTATTGCCTGGTATATAGTAGTAGCTCAGCAAATGCTTGGTAAATAAATAAATAATTAGTTAAAAACATAACTAGGAGTCAGGAAACTGGGAATTGATAAAGAAAAAAATAAATTGTTTGAGCAATTGTGACCACATTTTTTTCTAAAGGAGTTTATGTCCAGAAGTGAGTGTGAACTGAGAGTCTGGACACTTAGTTGGTCTCAGTTCTCATTTGCTGCAAATGAATTGAGGATGTGGCCATGCTGCATCCAATTTTTAGACAATATGACTTTTATATTGAAGCCAAACTACATATTCTGGTGCTCAATCAAAAACAAAAACAGAAACCAACAACAACAACAAAAAGAACAACACAGCTATTTTCCAAATCTGGAGAAAAAAACAAAACAGTTGTGGTGGACTTATTTAGGGATGGTATATAAGTCTTTAAGATGATAGTATCTTAAAAGATTTTCAAGTGTGAGTTTGATGATACTTGATTTTCACCTTAAACTGACTTTGTAACTTTTCTCTTGGGTAATATGTAAGTTTACTATAACTGTACTCTATGGTCCTTTCAAGTAACCTTAAAAATTACATTTATTAAAAAAACCCTTTCTTCTTTCACCCCCTCCTTGTCTTCCTCCTTTGTAAAAAAGCAATTAGGCAAACTTGAACGTAATGGGAAGGTACTCCAGTAGTAGCTGAGGTCCATTCAAGGAGAATGTGCAAGCTGTGCAGAGGCTTGGTAGGGATAGGAAATCTGATATATGTACAAGGAGTTCAAGCAAATGAATAAATATATTAAGTAAATATTTTAAGAAAATCAGTAAATATGCTGAAGCCAATGGAAGCCTTTTTTTTTTTAATGTTCAAGAAGGCAGTTAAAAATATGTAAAGAGTCGAAACCGGTTTGGCTCAGTGGATAGAGCATCAGCCTGCGGACTGAGGGGTCCCAGGTTCGATTCCAGTCAGGGGCATGTACCTTGGTTGAGGGCACATCCCCAGTAGGGGGTGTGCAAGAGGCAGCTGATCGAGGTTTCTAACTCTCTATCCCTCTCTCTTCCTCTCTGTAAAAAAATCAATAAAAATATTTTTTAAAAATATGTAAAGAGGTAAAGCTAGACTGAATCTTAAGATGTTGGGTAGAAATTAGAGGTATTGATATAAACTCATTGTATATTTAACATATACAATGTAGAAATAAATATAAATGTAAATGTGTGTACATATACTTTTATACATACACACACATATACTCATACGTATATACACATATATCTCCTAACTCTATTTATTGAGCAGTCCTGGGAGCAGTGATACCCTGGTAACAATAAACACACTTAGTGTCCAGATATTGGTTTCTAAGTACCACATATTTTCTAATAAAAGGAGCGAGAGTGCCTTTGAGAAATAACTGCATCTAGGATTAGGGCAAGAAAAGAACCAGATGAACCTGAACCTGGAACCTTTTAGTGTTTCCAAAATAAGTAAGTTCTCTAAGAATAATGAGAATATGTTAAAAGGATACAAAGATGAACTTAAAGAGGCTCATACTGGCCATATCCAAAATAGTAATGGCTTATAACTCATTAAAAACGAAAACCCATGGATCCAACCACATGTAAATAAATGAATACATAAGTGGAGAAAAAGATGAAGCTCTATCTTACAATAGAAGTTTAACTAATAAATGAAGAAAGAATGATAAAATTAGTACATAACCATTTGACAACCATCATAGAAATAATTAATTCAGGTAAGATATAACAACAGATGCTAAGACTAGTGGGTGAGAATAGGATGAGTGATGGGATTTCTCATAGTTCCAAAATATCTTCCCTAAAACACTTATTCCTTATGAAGAACAAAAAGTTACTGCATAGTAGAAAAACAGGGCAGATACAATTTTAATCAAGTGACAAGATTTAACACCACCTTAGGCTGACAAATCAACATCATGTACCATCTGACAGGACAGAATGAGAACATAGCATCACTCTTGTGAAGAGCTTGTATCTAATCATGAGGAAAACTTAGGCAAACTCATAATAAAGGACATTCTCCAAAATGACAGGTGTAATCTTTAAAAAAATCATGATCATAAAAATCAAGGAAAATCCAAGGAATCATTTCGCATTAAAAGAGTCTGGAAACAAGATGCAACCTGTGATCCCAGATTGGATCCTTTTGCTAGAAAAAATAATATTATGGGGACAACTGGTAAAACTTAACTGGGATCTCTGTGGAAAGGGTGCAATAGTTCACCCTTATTGGTGGTTTGCCTTTCCATAGTTTTAAGTACCCATGGTCAACTATGGTCTGAAAATACTAAATGGAAAATTACACAAATAAACAATTGATATGTTTTAAATTGTGTGCTGTTCTGAGTAGTGTGTTGAAATCTCATACAGCCCAGCTCCATCTGGCCTGCAATGTTAATCATCTCTTTGTCCAGCATATCCATCCATTAGTCACTTAGTAGCTGTTCAGGTTATTCTTATTTTACTTAATAGTGATCCCAAAGTACAAGAGTGCTGGTGCTACCAGTTGGGATATGCCAAATAGAAGCTGAAACGTGCTAACGTGCTTGTTACATATCAACAGGTCCATAGTTGCCTACATCCTCACTTCATCTCATCACATAGGCATTGTATCATCTCATCAAAAAATAAGGATGACTAGAGTAAAATAAGATATTTTGAGAGAGGAGAACACATTCTCATAACTTTTATTATAGTATCCTATATAATAAAAGCTTAATATGCAAATTGTCCCCTCAGACGGTTGTTCCACTGAGAATTTGACAGGGAGACCCAGAGTTCAACCATTCGCTATGATGTGTGCTGACAACCAGGGGGCATCAGGGAGCATGGCTGGTGTCTGCAGAGCTGGCAGCAGCAGGCAATGGAGGCGCTGCCTGCCCGATGGGCCTAGAGGCCCTGAGGAGATCCGGACCATGGCAGGATAGTGCAGCAGGTGAGCGGGCAGTGCCAGGACAAGGCAGGTATGAGAGGGGGACAAGATCGCCCAGACTGATCGCCCTGCACCAGCTGCAGTGGAGGGGGACAGGGCCGCCGCCTGGCTCCCAGGCTCTGAGGGAGCTGGGAGAGGGGCCAGCCCTGATCGATCACCCCACAGGTGGTATGGTGGAGCAGGTGACAGGGAGGCGCCAGGCCAAGGTGGGGTGCCAAGCAGGGCTGTGGGGCTGTGAGGCTGGGGGCACAAGCTGGGGCCTGATCTCCGCACACCACGCCAAGGGAACCCATCCATGCACAAATTCGTACACGGGGCCTCTAGTATTGTTATAATTGTTCTATTTTATAACGCTATTGCTAATCTTTTACTATGCCTAATTTATCATTTAAACTTTATCATAGATATGTCTGTCTGTCCATATGTATGTATGGATGGAAAAGCATAGTATATATAGGATTCATTACCATTGCAGTTTTATGGGTATTGGAACAAATCCCCCAAGAAAAGAGGGGAACTGCTATATATGGGAGTTCTTTATAACTTTTTCTTGCTACTTTTATGTAGGTTTGGCATTGTTCAAAATGCAGTTTTTTAAAGGCTCTAAAATAATAAAGCATATACATATAAAACACTGTTTAATTTTGATTTAGATTCAGGAATCATTTTTGAGTATCTACTGTGCACAAGCCATCATGCTAATTATAATGATGGCTAGCATCTAATGATGGTTAATGTTATGTGACACATTAGAGTGATCATAGGACTAAACCCCATTGTTTAACTTCTCTCAGAGAACTCATTTCAGTGCTACCTGGTGTCCAATATTTGAAAACAGTTGTTCCATTTGTTTTTTACTGAATTTTTAAAATTTTTATTTATTTTTAGTTGTTTTATTTATTTTTGTCTAACTTACAAGTTGTCTACTGTATGAAGGCAAGTATGGTGCTATTTATTCCATCAAGACCACAAGTAGAAATTCTGTGTAATTTTATTTTCTACAGACATTTTGGAGAAATATTTGGTAGTTTTTCAAAGTTAAACATACACTTAACACAGAATCCAATTGTTCTACTCTCTAGATTTTTACCCTAGAGAAATCAAATCATATGTCTATGCTAAGATTTGTACACAGATGTTTATATCAGCTTTGTTGTAATAGCCAAAAATTGGAAATGCCAATACACGGAATGTCCATCAAAGAGGAATGCATAAAGGAATGACATACTGATATGTGCAATAATATAGATGGACCTCAAAACTACTATGCTGAGTGAAAGAAGCCAGATACAAAAGAATATATATGAAATTTATATGGAATTTGAAAACAGACAACACTAACCTATAATGACAGAAAGCAGATCAATAGTTGTCTGGAGCTGTGGTGGGGAAAATTATTTTAAATGAGCCAGAATGAACTTTGTGGCATAATGGAAATACTATTCTGTAGCTTGATTGTGGTGGTGATTACATGGGTGCATATATTTGTCAAAACACATTTAACTGGGCAGTTAAAATAAGTGTATTTTATTTTATGTAAATTGTACCTCAATAAAGTTTATTTAAAAAGAATAAACAGAACCCTAGCTGGTTTGGCTCAATGGATAGAACATTGGCCTGCATACTGAAGGGTCCCGGTTTGATTCTGGTCAACATCAAGGACACATATCTTGGTTGCAGGCTTGTTCCTGGCCCTGGTCAGGGCATGTGCTGGAGGCAACCAGTGGATGTGTCTCTCTCACATTGATATTTCTTTCTCTCTGTCTCTCCCCCTCCCTTCCACTCTCTCTAAAAATCAATGGAAAAATATTCTCCGGTGAGCATTAAAAAAAAAAATAGTCCTCCAAATAAGAACAAATAAAATAATTGCATAGGTAACCATCTAATTTAGAATTTAAAATTCAATTATCATTTGTTGAGCTCTTACTACACACAAGATATTATGATAACAATGATGGTTAACGTTTACTGAGTATTTACTGTGTGCAGACACTGTGCTAATGCTGTCCATGAATTTTCTTTCAATAAATATTTCTCAGGTGCTACTTTGTGCAAGGCCCTGTTTTATGTACTGGGATTACAACGAGCTCCTGCTTTCACAGCTTACAACATAATGGCAAGAGACAAACAAATTGCCAATGAAAAGGCAAGATGGGAAAGCATTAGTCTGAATTCTCAGATTAGGTCACTTTAAAATTTTTCTTTTCTTTATTGATTAAGGTATTGCATAGCATAACCAATGGGGTGGTGGGGGCTTGCCCGGGGTGGGAATGGCTGGGGGGGTCAATTGGGGAAAAAAGAGACATATGTAAAACTTTAAACAATAAACAGTTTTTTCTTTTTTGATTAAGATATTACATATGTGTCCTTATCGCCCCATTGCCCCCCCTACCCCCAACTGATGCCCTCACTGCTCCGTTGTCTATGTCCATTGGTTAGGCTTATATGAATGCATACAAGTCCTTTGGTTGATCTCTCCCCCTTACCCCTCCCGTCCCCTACCTTCCCTCTAAGGTTTGATGGTCTGATCAATGCTTCTCTGTCTCTGGATCTCTTTTTGTTCATCAGTTTATGTTGTTCATTATCTTACCTAATAATAGAGAAACATGTAAATTGACTGTACCTTCGCTATGCCCATAGCCAATCAGAGTGAGCTTGCAAATTAACCCAACAAAGATGGCGGTTAATTTGCATACATACCTGGGTCCGGGGAACCTCCTTGGCACCCAGGTCACTCCCAGCCAGCCATCAGGCAGAGGCTTTAGGCTTGGGAAGGGGCCGAGCCTGTGATTGGAGGTGCAGGTGGGGGAACCCCTTCCCAAGCCTAAAGCCTGGGGTGGAGGCTTTAGGCTTGGGAAGGGGCCGAGCCTGTGATTGGAGGTTCTCGGGGGGGAACCCCTTTCCAAGCCTAAAACCTGGGGTGGAGGCTTTAACCTTTTGCACTCGGATGTCGAGTGCAAATTACTCTTTGAATGTATTAATAATTTGAAATATTAAAAAATCCAAATAAATAAGTTTGTATGAAAAGAAACTCCAGTTTTTTATTCTACTGCCACGCTTTGTAAAATCTGGGGTATTTAAAAATTTTAAAAAATTAAATCCTGAGTAGAATAAAGGAATTAAGAAAAAAGCAAGCGAGTGCAAAGGGTTAAGCTTGGGGAGGTGCTGGGGGGAACCCCTTCCCAAGCCTAAAGCCTGGGGTGGAGGCTTTAGGCTTGGGAAGGGGCCAAGCCTGTGATCGGATGTGCTGGGCAGGGGACCCCTTCCCAAGCCTAAACCTGGGGTGGAGGCTTTTGGCTTGGGAAGTGGCTGAGCTTGGGATCAAAAGGAAGGGGAAAATATCAATGGAAACATATCCTCAGGTGAGGATAAAAAGAAAAATAAAGAAAGAAATGTCATATTCTATGAAAGACACATCTTGAAAATGCTTAAAGAAAGTTGTCATTTTATCATGGTGAAGGGACTGGAGTCCGTGTTGATGAAAATACCTTGGTGGCTGCGGTGACTGGAAGTGGCTGCAGCAGTGGGGTGATGGGGCTGGTGCCTTCCCCTGATCAGCCTGGTCGCCTCAAGCAAAGGGAGGCCAGACTGCGGCTTAGGTCCGCTCCCAATGGGGAGTGGGCTTAAGCCATCGGTAGGACATCCCCTGAGGGCTCACAGTATGTGAGAGGGGGCAGGCTGGGCTGAGGGACCCCTCCACAGTGCACAAATTTTGTGCACCAGGCCCCTAGTCTATATATATATAAAAGGCTAAGTGACCGTTGCATCCGAAACAACTGAATGGACGACCGAACAGGATGTGTGGGGTGACCAGGCTGGCAGGGGGGTTAGTGAGGGATTACCAAACAACTGAGCAGCAGGCTGCATGGAGCGACCAGGCTGGCAGGGATGGCAGTTCGGGGTGACCAGGCTGGCAGGGGGGGGGCAGTGAGGGGCAACCAGGCCAGGGGGGCATTTGTGGGCGACCATGCCAGCAGAGGGGGCAGTAAGGGGCAACCAGGCTGGCAGGGGGGCAGTTAGAGGCAACAGGCCAGCAGGGGGGCAGTTGGGGGTGACCAGGCTAGCAGGGGGAACCACTAAGGGGCAACCACGCCAGCAGGGGTGACAGTTAGGGGCCACCAGGCCAGCTGGTGGGGGCAGTTGAGGGCGACTATGCCAGCAGGGGGGCCAGTTGGGGGTGACCAGGCCAGCTGGGGGGGGGCAGAAGGGGCAATCAGGCAGGCAGCAGGTGAGCAATTAGGAGCCAGTGGTCCCGGATTGTGAGAGGGATGTCCGACTGCAGGATAAGGCCTCAACCAGCAGTCAGACATCCCCTGAGGGGTCCCAGATTGGAGAGGGTTCAGGCTGGGCTGAGAGTATACCCCCCACCCCCGTGCAAGAATTTCGTGCACTGGGCCTCTATTATTCCATAAATGAGTGAGATCATGTGATATTTTTCTTTCTCTGACTGGCTTATTTCAGTTAGCATAATGCTTTCCATTTCCATCCGTGCTGTTGCAAATGGTAAGAATTCCTTCTTTTTTACAGCAGCGTAGTATTCCATTGTGTAGATGTACCACAGTTTTTTAATCCACTCATCTGCTGATGGGCACTTAAGCTGTTTCCAAATCTTAGCTATGGTGAATTGTGCCGCTATGAACATAGGGGTGCATATATCCTTTTTGATTGGTGTTTCTGTTTTCTTGGGATATATTCCTAGAAGTGGGATCACTGGGTCAAATGAGAGTTCCATTTTTAGTTTTTTGAGGAAACACCATACTGTTCTCCACAGTGTCTGCACCAGTCTTCATTCCCACCAGCAGTGCAAGAGGGTTATTTTTTCTCTACATCCTCGCCAGCACTTGTTGTTTGTTTATTTGTTGACAATAGCCATTCTGATTGGTGTGAGGTGGTACCGCATTGTCGTTTTGATGCAGCTCCTAGGGCAATGGAAACTAAAGCGTAATAAACAAATGGGACTACATCAAAATAAAAAGCTTTTGCACAGAAAAAGAAACCATCAACAAAACAAGAAGAAAGCCCACTGCATGGGAGAACATATTTGCCAATGTTATCACTGATAAGGGTTTAATCACCAACATTTACAGGAAACTCATACAACTTAACAAAAGGAAGATAACCCAATCAAAAAATGGGCAACAGACCTGAATAGATACTTTTCGAAAGAAGACATAAGGAAGGCCAAGAGACATATGAAAACATGCTCAAAGTCACTAATCATCTGAGAGATGCAAATCAAAATGACAATGCATTACCACCTCAGATTAGGACACTTTTATAGTTAATACCCATGCTTGTACATATGCCAGTACACATGTGCATACATACATGCACAAATATACCCACCGGCACATAAATGTGTGCCAATATGGGCTGGCTTCTCGTGTTGCATACATACTCTGCTGTTGCTGGTCCAAGTTACTGCTGGTTACCCTGAACATTAACATGCAGATTTGTCCAAGCCTTATCAATTACTAGCACATACTCTTTGAAAGCCTTCAGGAAAATATTCTGTGTATGTATAGCTATTACACCCAACTCTTTCACTCAATTCTTTTGCTTCCTCTCCCAACAGATTGTTTTTTCTACATGGAGCCAAAACCTGTAGGCATTCTGCAGGACAAAAATAGCCTAGATCTCAAGACATTTGAAAAGACTCTTTATTGAATTTCAGCTATTAAAATGTTATGGAATGTTCATTGTGGCAAGCCCTTGGATTCAGAAAACAATGAGACCAATCCTTGTCCTGAAGGAGCCCATCAAGTGTTGTGTACTTGAAGGTGAATTATCACAGCTTTTACCATCATAATCTCCACCACACTTACCATTCTTGGAGAAACACAATTGAACCTCTTTGCCTCTGTAGTAAACAAACCATTCTCATAAAATGATGTTAGTTCCATTCAGCATCAGTATGTCTAAGCTGAGAGAGCCTCAGAGATCATTAAGGTCATTGCTATTCAATACCTGGTACATGGTATGGGGTTGGGTCTGGCACTGTTATCTGTCCACAGTGTGCTAAGTGCAGAGCATGAGTAAGCAATTATGGACTTTTAAAAATCACAAAACCATATGTTTTTAATTTTTTTCTTAAAATTTACATAACATAAAATTATACATTAACCATATTAAATCAACAGTTCAGTGGCAGTTAGTACATTCACAATGTTGTACAACCAATCATCTCTGTATAATTCCAGACATTTTCATCATCCCCAAAGGAAATCCATACCCATTAAGCAGTTGCTCCTCATTGTCCCATTTCCCCAGCTCTTGGCAATGACCAACCTGCTTCCTAACTGTATGGATTTTTCTATTTTGAAAGTTTCACATAAATAGAATCTCATATTATATACAAAACCTAACTCAAAATAATTTCTGGACTTTTAAAGCAATTTTAAAGCAATTTGGTATTGCAGTGTCATCCAAGAGTGTGATTTTGTATTTTACATAAGCATTGGTTTATGATATATTGGGATTAAAAGGTCGTTTATTATAGACTAGTGGCCTGGTGCACGAAATTCGTGCACATTAAAAGGGAATTAATTAGAGGAATATTTTAATATTCCTATTTGCCCTTTCTCTATAATAGAAGTGTCAGAGATGAAAGAAAATTAATAAAATGTATATGAAAATCTCCCTCCTGTCAGAGACTGGGGTGTGCCATGCGACCCAGAGTCAAGTCCCTGCCCACCCACACGCGCCTCGAAATCGCACGAGACCCAGACCTAGCTGGCCCCACACTGGTCAAGCCCTGCAGGGTGGGGGGCACAGCCTCAGGTCCCCTGACCCAGTGCTGGGTGGGGGGCACAACCTCAGGTCCCCTGTCAAGCCCCACTTGTGGCCTCAGGTCCCCCGGCCTGGTTTCAGGTCCCCCGGCCATGCCTCAGGTTCTCCAGCCGTATGGCCTCAGGTCTCCCAGCCCCGGCACGAGGACATGAGGGCTCGAGGGCATGAGGGTGTGATGACCATTTGCATATTAGCTCTTTATTATATAGCATAGTTTGAAAAGCAATAACTCCCTCATATCGCATCCATGGAAATTGAATTGCATAATGAGAAGTGATTTTTACAAGAGCTTCTGGCTCTCCCTTCAGGCCTATTGCCTATCATACTCCAAAATTTATTCTGAGCTCACTAGAGGCAGAAATCTGAATTGATACCAATGACAGATTAATGATGACTACCGTTTGTAGAGTATTGCCTATGTGTCAGACACTGCATGAGGCGGTGCTCACAAATTATCTCTATTCCTCACATATTTATTGTATGTATTATTATCACCACTTTGTGGATGATGAAATTAAGGCTCAGAAATGTAAATCAACATGTTCCAAAGTCACCCAGGAAAGAAGTGGTAGAACTAAGATTCAAACACACGTCTGTGCAGATCAAAGCTCTTATTCACTAT
Source organism: Cnephaeus nilssonii (assembly GCF_951640355.1). NCBI lineage: Eukaryota > Metazoa > Chordata > Mammalia > Chiroptera > Vespertilionidae > Cnephaeus > Cnephaeus nilssonii. Next base: position 94,982,036 of record NC_137071.1, read on the forward strand.
ACCAGTGATTTTCAACCAGAGTGCTGCAGTAATGTTTAAAGCATACAATACCTAACTATTTAGTCAGGGGCACTGACCTCTTTTGTCTTAGATTGCAAAATAAAAAAATGACAACAGCCAACACAACAATAGCTGTTCAGTGTGAATGAATTATAAGTATACCTATTTTTTGGTCAGGTCAGCAGGAAATATATATTTTTGGTATGCTGCAGAATTGTAGTAATTAGTTTATATGTGCCATGAGATGAAAAAGGTTGAAGTTGCTTCACTACACTATACATGGCTTATCACAGTAAATTCTCAAACCATCTTATGAGGTAGAGATGAATATTAACCTCATTTTACAGTTAGATAAACTAAAACTTAATAAGATTAAGTGACTTGCCTAAAATCATATAGTGAGTAAGTAATAGAGCTAGATTTAATGTGTCTGTTTGCTCTAAAACTCACACACTTTCCCACTATGCTATACTGACTTACAATGTTTAACTGAGAAATGTGAGCAAGATAATGGAATATTGTTCTCTTGGTATTGAAGCATATTGGTTTCATGGGAAAGGTCAGAAGGCTGGGGAATTTCGGAAGTCTAATCTGGGATGCATTCCAAGGTCTTAGTGCTGTCTGGTTGGCACATACTTAGACTGGGCATATATCAGTGTGTCACCAGTGTAGGCTATAGCTCATGTTGACTGTTTAGCTCCTTTTCTGTAGCCAAGTTTCAATGGAATTCTCTAAGATTTTTCTGGACTCTCTCTATCCAGGCAGATACCAGTGCTCTTTTTTTTCAGCCTGGAATGATCTTTTCCATCTTGTCACCTAGCTAATGCTTATTCATCATTCAAATACCAGCTTAAATTTTATTTCCTCAGATAAACCTTCAGGCATGCCTAAGGAAGTCGGATCTTCCCAGTATGCACCTTCATGGTATACTAAAATACTCAGTAGCATTCCACATAATTGTAAAGAGTTAATTATATAATTCTTATTTTTTTTATTTTTCTTAGTAGGATGCAAATTTTGAGAGTGCAGGGTTTTGTCTTGCTAACTCTTGCATCATCAGTTCCCAGCACAGTGGCAGGCATGAAAGATACTCAATTAATACTTTTGTTTTTTAAATAAAAGAATGGATGCACAGATGCAAATGTTGGATTCTTATGCAACCATGCCTGCTGTCTTCTCTGTTTTCAATCAGATTGGTGTTTCCTAAACTTGCTTGATTCTGAAAATTACTTGGAGTGTTTGAAAATATATATAGATTATTAGGCAGAGAAGCCTGGGAGTGGTCCAGAAATCTCTTTTTGGTTTTGTTAATCCTTGCCTGAGGGTATTTTCCCCCTTGATTTTTAGAGAGAGTGGAAGAGAGGGGAGGAGGGAGAGAGGGAGAGAGAGATAGAAACATTGATGTGAGAGAGACACATAAATCGGTTGCCTCCTGCAAGCAACACAACCAAAGCCAGGGATCCAACCTGCAACCCAGGTACGGGCCCATGACCAGGAATCAAACCCATGACCTTCTGATGCTTGGGCTGATGCTCTAATCACTAAGTAAAACCAACCAGGGCTCTTTTTGTTTTTATCTAGTAGACTGGATGATTTTTTGTGGGTGAAAAAGTTTAGGAAACACTGACTTTGACTATCTGTGCCTAGTATTTGAGTATGTTTTTGACAATTGGATTTTTAGCTTGTTTTTTTCCTGTTCTTAAACCTAGTACTGAAGTATTAGTTGTCTAAACATTTTATATAGGAGAAGATGCTATGTACAATGTTGAATTTGCAGTTCTGATCATAGCACCTCTGTTCAGTTGCCTGGCATGGATCATCCTTGATATCAGAATCTAAAAGACCTTATCCTGGCATTGAGAGACTTCAAGGATCTGACCCAAAGCTCCTTTCCTATTGCATTCTTCTCATACTCCCTGCTTCACATACACTAAACCACTCACTATTCCTCATACACACCTTGAAACTCAAATGTTTTTATTTGTCCCTGTTTTTATATATTAGAATGCCCCCCCGCATTTCTGTTTTCTTCAAATGATGATTTTTAGATCCAGTTCAATGCTACTTCCTCAAAGCAGCCTTCTCTGGCTTTCCCTTCTCACTTCTCTTTGCATTGTATAGCAACCTTTTTGATGGCTTTGATCATATTTCACTTTGTATCATAGTTGTTTTTTTTATGTATCTGCATTATCACTCGTCTTAGGCTATGAGCAACTCAAGAGCTATATGCATATCCATGCCCAAGTAATTTTGGTCTCTCCTGAAGCATACATACAATGCATTGTCCCCAGTAGGAAGCAAGTATTAGTTAAAAACATTTCCCCACCAACTCTCTAGCATCATTAAGAAAATAAAAACCATCATGTAGAGGCTTCCTTAACTATTCTGTTCTCTCCACCTTCAAATCTATCCAGGTCCTCATCCATCTTTTTGTTTTGTCTTAGGAAAATAGGCATGTTTACTCCTATCTAAGGTGAACCTCTCCACAACACCATTTCAACATTTTGATAAATAAATAAATGAATTAGTCAGGATAGACTAGGTTATTCTATTATTTAAAAACAACAACAAATATCAGTGGCTTAACAGATTAAAAGGTTATTTCTCAGTCATGACACATGGAAAACATAGTTAAGCAGGGGATTCTATTCCTTATGGTCACTTAAGATCCCAGGGTGATGGAGGCTTCATCTCAACACACGCTTCTCACATTACTACAGCAGGGGGAGGAGAACATTGTAAATTATTCCCTGGTTCTCAAAGCTACTGCACAGAAGTAACACACACTCACTGATAGTATGTACAAATTTTAGTAAACGTGTAGTCATATGTGTAGATGCAAAGAGTTCAGTATAGACTGAATTTTGTTATGGTATAGAGTCCAGACATGTCATGTTTTTCAGAGCTAAGAGACTGAGTCAGAACAAGACAAGTTGGGAATGTGTCAGACTATGTTACTTTAGAGGATACTGAATTACACTTAATACTTTGTAATTTAGTGCTTGATGCCCCATACAGATAACACCAGCTTTCTTAGAAAGGATATATATGAAACAATAGCCCCAAAGATACTCTTCTGAAGGACATTTGGAAGAGCATACAGGTATGCTGATAACTAACCCTTTTGTTGTGGCAAGCATCCTGACTCCACCTTGACTTATTTTTACATGTTTTCTATAATGTTAACCTTTCTCCACATCATTTGCCTGCCTGCCAAAAGGCGATAATACTTGCTTTTACAACTTTTTGGGAATTTCAGAAGAAAGGAGTAAGCACAGCATTGGAGAAGAGATCCTATACAAATGGTAGGCTTCAGCTAGTGTATATTAATGTAATCTCAAACATCTATGCCTTCCAAAAGGGTGCGTATGAGAGAAAAAGCACCCATTTGGGATAAAAAAGACATCACTTTGAGTCTTATCTGTCATTTTCTAGTCTTGTAAACTTGGGAAAGGCTCAGTCACCTCTGAAAAATGGTATCGCACTTAACTCATGGAACTTTTGAGATGAAGAAATGAAAGAAAATGTACAAGTTACCTACCACAGTGCCAGGCATAGAAAATAATGAATAAAAGGCAATTATTAAAATTAAAGAGCAGGTGAAGAGATAGGTATATCATTTTATGGAATTCAACAATTCCCAAAATGTCCTTTAACCCAGTGTGCATTTAAGTTAAACATTCTGGGTTAAAACATTCCACTTTTATAACTTTTATAATTATAATGTACACAGGTACTGAATTTCTCACCTATTTCCAAATTTACTATGGTTAGTTATATTGTACTCTGAGTCGATAAAATATTTGGCTTCCAAAAGGACTGTTAATATCTTCCAGAATTACATAGATTCTCACAGGGAAGATTATCACACTCTTATCTTTTAACAATTCAAAATCAGAACTCAAATACTCTCTTTGGTGATATTCATTGTTAATGTGCAACAGTAAATTTGGAATTCAAGTTATGAATATGTGAATTGTTATGATGTCACAAATTATGACTTTGCATATTGAATCATCTCATATTAAATATAAATAAAATGTAAATAGAAAGATATGTATGTAATAAATTTAGGAGAAAAGCAAAGAATACTGAAAACAACCATCATAAGGCTAGGAAATGTTTCTCTTAAAATGTATTTTTTTCTTAATATCTATCATTTTATTTCTACACTAGTGGCCTGGTGCATGAATTCGTGCACATTGAAAGGGAATTAATTAGAAGAAATATTTTAATATCACTATTTGCCCTTTCTCTATAATAGAAGTGTCAGAGGTTTAAAAAAATAGAAAAATGTATATGAAAGTAATATATAAATTTATTAATAAATAAACAATAACAACCTGTCTGGGTCCTGGGTGCGGGTGAATGGAATTTCTGGCTGTCAGGCCACTGACAGCAAGCTGACAAATGGCTGATTCCACGAGGGATGGGGGTCCTGGCTGGGGGGCGATGCCAGCCTGGGCTTGGGGCACCAGCGGTTTGCAGGCCAGCCACACCCCTGATCGGGGTGCGGGTCTTCACTGGGGGGCAAGGCCAGCCTGGGCTAGGGATGCCGGCAGTTTGCAGGCAGGCCATGCCACCAATCGGGGTGCATGTCTGTACTGGGGTCCCAGTGTTCTGGTCTCTGGATCTCCTGGCGACCGTTGTTTGGTGGTTCCGTGTTACAGCGTCATGGCCACAGGCCTTTTACTAGTATAGATAATTTTTTTCTGCTACTTCAATAATGATGAATAATCTCAAATAATTATATTAACAGTTTCTGTATATGTTGCTTATTTAATCTGTATAGGGCATCTGATGTTTAAAATGGCTTAGTTTAAAATGGACTTTCAAATACTTGGTTGAGAAAAAGTTTAAATAGAAAAACAAAGAAGAGCTTGTGTTGCTGCAACATTACAGCTGGGAGGGGAATTAAAGATCATCCCTAATCTAGTGTCTTTATTTGGAAAATGGGAGTAACTGCTGTCCAGACAGCATCAAATTCCTTGCCCGGGGATAACTGTTAGAAGCAGATGCAGGATTTGAACTCAGGCCACCACACTGCCTCCTGTGTTCTGTTTCATTTTAAACACATGATTGATAAATTGGAACCTGATAATACCATATACCCATAGATAGAAGAACTCTGAAACCCAGTCCTTTTGACCTTCCTTGGGACACAAAGTGCAAGATAGCTGTTATCTTCATTTTATATGTTTTCCGTTGAGAAGAGGACAGGATGAGCATTCAGATATTCCAAAGGAAACAAGTATACAGTGAATATGTATGACAGGTAAGACCCTCAACCACCAATACCCAACCTGTTAGATAGAAATAGCAAACCACTAAGATAGGAAATAAAATATCCCAGTTTATCCCTGCCTCTCTGTCTTTCACACTTATGTAAAATACTAGTATACCCGATCCAGTCTTCTTTCTCTTTCAATTAATTAATTGAAAATATCTATTAATTAATTTTTCAATTACAGTTTACATCCAACATTATTCTGTATTAGTTTCAGATGTACAGCATAGTGACTTGAAAATTATGTATTTTACAGAATGGTCCCTTCAAAGTTTTATGTACCCACCTGGCCCCATTCATAGTTATCATGATATTATTGACTATATTTCCTGTGCTATACTTTATATTCCTGTGATTATTCTGAAACTACCAATATGTACTTCTAATTCCCTTGTGACTCAATCTGGGACTTGATTTAAATCTTAACCATTATTGTTGTTTTGTTTAACTTAAGCTCTTGTGATGGTGGATGAAAACACAATAACGATGTGAACTTTTATGCATTTTCTGTCCTCAAATACACAAGGCTTTGTGAACTGAAGCTCAATGCCCATTTACAGTTGCATTTTTCATTCTTACTCTCAATAGAACTTATTACTCTTTGACATGTCATTAAGTGATAAAGGGCATTAAATGATACTTGGAAGCAGTCATTCCTATTAATGTGAATTAGCCAATGTCCTTGCTAAACAAATAAAAATATTACTAAAAATAAATATGGTTACTTTCTGATCATGCTCAAAGATTTTTAAAAGTTAAAATAACAAATCTAGAGAAATAAAGATTAATATGTTTAACCAAGAGAATGAAAACAATTAATAATAGTTATAAGTACATAGAGGGTTTGGGATGGGGGAAGGTGACCAACACAATAAAAGTTTATCAGACATATGTATTTCTTGACAGAAATGGCTATTTATTGGTAGAATTGCTGGACCATCTGCTTAGGTTCTTTTTCCCTTATCTGTTCAGCCAAATATTGGTTATAAACCAATTTCCTATATGAAAGGGATTGGTGAGGACATAGATAATAAGAGATATTTTATTTAGTAAAAAATCTTGTATCGAGTATAAAAGATTATCTCAGCATCAATTAGGAAGTGCTAGACTTCATAGTAGTTTTATCTATAGAACAAAACTTCATAGTAGTTTTATCTATTGAACAAAGACTTGGTAGTAAGTATTGAAATAGGATTCTCTGAGAATTGGATTATACTGAAGTAAGATACAGAGGAGGAGGTTGAACATCTACTTTCTGCAGTGTCATTCTCCTTAGCATACTTAAGGGCAAACCAAGCATGATCCATAACTGAGTTAGAGAGATGGAAGGGTCACCAGATTCCCACTTCTTCCTAATAGTTTTCACATTCTGTGATCCATTCATGCAGTCATGCAGATGTCAAGCCTTGCAAATCGTTTTAGAAACCTCTGTCCACAGTCTTTGGACAGAGAATAAGAACTAACATTTCTGTGGTCTTGTGTGTACCTGGTACTTGACTAGGCTCTTTATATACATCAGATTACTATGATTACCATTTTTCTTGTAAAAAAAACTGATGCAGAAAAAGGTCATGTAACTTTTTTTGATAGCTAGTAAGAGGCAGATTTGGGATCTAAATGCAAATGTTATACCTCCAAAGCCTGTATTTTTGTCACTACTCTGTATTTCCTGTCATATGTTTGCTATAAAAAAAAAAAAAAAACACTGTGGTACATTTACACCATGGAACACTATGCAGCAGTAAAAAAGAAGGATCTCTTACCCATCAAGACAGCATGGAGGGACTTGGAGAGTATTGTGCTAAGTGAAATAAGTCTGTCAGAGAAAGACAAGTATCACATGATCTCACTCACATGTGGAATCTAAAGAATAAATAAACTGATGAACAAAATAGATCCAGAGACATAGAAGCATGGAACAGAATGTTGAATCTCAGAGGAAAGGTGGGGGTGGGTGGGAAGAGATAAACCAAGAATGTATATGCATAACCCATGGACACAGACAATAGTGTGGTGAAGGCCTGGGATGGGTGGGTGTGGGCTAGAAGGGGTCAATGGGGGAAAAATAGGGGGACATCTGTAATACTTTCAACAATAAAGATAAATACAAAATTTACATCTCAAAAAAAGAAAATTAATATTTTTAACTAAAGGCAAAATGGTAAACATTTAGATAAATTACCTTTGGTAAGTTTTAAAGAGATTTTCTGTATATGATATTACTATTTACTGAATTTTCTGGCTAGTGTTCTTAATATTCAGCTCCATAGTCAGGTACTGAGATATGCCTGTGATTTAATTATCTTATGCAATGGTGAGTATTTTCTGAATTGAGCAGTTTTAATAGCTAAATTCAGGCATGCACATACACGTGCATTTGCATACACAGAAACTTAATGTTATTGCAGGAAACATCAATATTTATGTCTGGTAAAGTGTATAGACAAAATTTTTCAATTAAGTAAGCAGAATAAAATAGTGAACTAAAATTGAATCTAAACGAGCTTCAACATTTAAGAATCAATGAAACTAATGTTATAGTTAACTGAAGGTTAGAGATACAAATCCTTCCTGCTTTACATTGATGGGAAAATCTGTCAGTTTCCTTTTCTACTTTATTGAGTCACATTTTTATTTATTTATTTTTTAATCCTCATCTGACAATATTTTTTCCATTGATTTCTAGAGAGAGTGGAAGGGAAGGAGGAGGGAGGGAGAGAGAAAGAGAGAGAGGGAGGGGGAGAGAGAGAGAGAGAGAGAGAGAGAGAGAGAGAGAGAGAAGAGGGAGAGAGAAACAACAACATGAGAGCGTCACATCGATTGGTTGCCTCCAGCACATGCCCCTACCAGGGCTAGGAACCTGCAACCCAGGTACATGCCCTTGACCAGGAATCATTGATCCCACCACCATTTCTTCCTCTTGCTGACACTCTAACCACTGAACGACACCAGCCAGGGCTTGAGCCACATTTTTGTTGAATGCGTTATTGTGCCAGTCACGTTCTGTTTTGTGTCTTCAAGACACATATGTATGTGACTTGTTTAAAGCCAATTGAAATGAGAAAAACATAATTTGGTGATATTGGCAGGTCCAGTCTCCCAACCATTTTCATGTTTCTGTTTCTTATTGCCTTGAATCCTTCCTTTTGTTTCCTGATTTGTTTATTTTGGGTGTCTGCTTAAGATTAAGCCCCCCAAATAACCTACACTAACAACCTAGAGTTTTTCTATCTCATTCAGTTCTCTTTAAATTGATTAGATCAGTCCACCAAAGTCAAGCTATCCTATCTAATAAAAGAGTAATATGCAAACTGACTGTCACTCCAACACACAAGATGGCTGCCCCCATGTGGTCAAAGATAGCTGTCCCCATGTGGACACAAGATGGCCACCACAAGATGGCCAACAGGGAAGGGCAGTTGGGAGGGACCAGGCCTGCAGAGGAGGGAAGTTGGGGGAGACCGGGCCTGCAGGGAAGGGCAGCTGGGGGGGACCCAGGCCTGCAGAGGAGAGCAGTTGGGGGCAACCAGGCCTGCAGGGGAGGGCAGTTGGGGGGGACCAGGCCTGCAGGGTACAGCAGTTGGGGGTGACCAGGCATACAGGGGAGGGCAGTTAGGGGTGACCAGGCCGTCAGGGGAGGGCAGTTAGGGGCAATCAGGCTGGCAGGGGAGCAGTTAGGCATCAATCAGGCTGGCAGGGGAGTGATTAGGGGGTGATCAGGCTGGCAGGCAGAAAAGGTTAGGGGCAATCAGGAAGGCAGGCAGGTGAGCAGTTGGGAACCAACAGTCCTGGATTGTGAGAGGGTAGTCGGACATCCCTCGAGGGGTCCCAGATTGGAGAGGGTGCAGGCTGGGCTGAGGGACACCCCCATCCGTGCACGAATTTCATGCACTGAGCCTCTAGTTAGCATATAAAAACCTATCACTTTCCAAAATCCATTTTTGAATAAAGAAGGGTCCAGAGTGGGAGTTCAGGCCACTGGTCCACATATTCTTTTCATTATACTTTCTTGATTATAATTTTCTGTGGACCTTCTCATCTTGACCCCAGGTATTATCTCCTGCTTTCCACCTTGTACTTGGGATAAGCAATGCAATTTTGAATTTTTATATGTGATGATGTAAAAAACCTCTAGAGTGTGAATGTCTTTATGTGCAGCTAGCTTGACTCAAGGAAACCCTAAACAACCCAATCAAAAAATGGGCAATGGACCTAAATAGATATTTTTGAAAGAGGACATAAGGAAAGCCAAGAGACACATGAAAACATACTCAAAGTCACTAATCATCTGAGAGATGCAAATCAAAACAACAATGAGGTACCATCTCATACCTGTCAGAATGGCTATCATCAACAAATCAACAAATGACAAGTGCTGGTGAGGATGTGGAGAAAAAGGAACCCTTGTGCACTGCTGGTGGGAATGCAGACTGGTGGAGAACAGTATGGAGTTTCCTCAAAAAACTAAAAATGGAACTCCCATTTGACCCAGTGATCCCACTGCTAGGAATATATCCCAAGAAACTAGAAACACCAATCAGAAAGAATATATGCACCCCTATGCTCATAGCAGCACAATTTATAATAGCTAAGATTTGGATACGATAAACCCTCGATTTTGTGGACCTCGATTGAACAGACTTCAATTTTAAGGAACAAAATTTCAAGTCTTTATGTCATATGTGAAAATTAACATACTGATAATTAAATAATGCTTTTAACAAAAATTTGCTAATAATTAAATTAACAGGGTTTTTTGTTATTAATTTACTGTTATTTTTATTTTATTTTTTATTTATTTTATTTTTTAACTGTTATTTTTAACAAATTTTAGTGAATAGGCCATATGTTGGAAAAAAACACTATAGTAAATATTACATAATAAACTATAGTCTACATATTTAAATACAAGGGTCACTGCTTGTAAACAATGTTTGGCCAATGATCAGCACATGGCCACACCAAACCACGTACAGTAATTGGTTCAGTTGTCAGGTAGCATGACTTTATGCAGCAGTTTTAATGCAAGCCAGATGATTTTTCGATGTGCACTAAGCCATGTCCAGCTATGTGCATTTGTTTACTCATGGTAACTAGTGAATGCACACATTTACTAGACCTATTTAGTATAAATTTAAAATTACAGTAATACATATAGAAAACTTACATGTGAGATTAAAATTTTCATACATACTTAATTTTAATTACAAAAGTAAAACCAAGAAAATTAATTTGTCAATTTTTTAACATATACCTTCGCAAAACCTATTTTATTTTATAATGGACTTTTGGATTTAATGGACATCCCCATCCCAAAATTAGTCTGTTATATCAAGGTTTGACTATGTTGCATTGTGTGCTCACAACCCAAAGTCTAATCTCCATCAACATATGTGATCCACTTTACCCTCTTTAGTCTCCCCCCATACACCTTTCAGTCTGTTAGCTATCATACTGTTATCTGCATCTATGAATTTGTTTGTTTTGTTTATTCATTTGTTGCTTTTATTTTTATACTAGAGGCCCAGCACATGCAATTGTGTGGGTAGGGTCCCTTGGGCCTAGCCTCCTGCGATCAGGGCCATCTTCTGCCAGTTTGCCAGTCAGCGGGCGCCACTGCCACCACCGCCACCGCCTCTGCTGGGGCTTGAGGAGCTGATGGAAACTGAGGGGTGCACCTGTGACCTACCAGTTCTGGCTTGAGTGTCGCCAAGCAGGAAGTGCATTCCATCAGTGGCTGGCCCGGCGCATGTGCATGGAGGTGAAGTTGTTGGCGCCTGCTTTCCAGCAGGCCTGAGCCCCTGAGCAGCCGGGGATGAGTTGGTGATCCCAATGGCCTGACAGCCAGCCTGGTCCTCCAGCCACCCACCCCAATTCCTCTGTTCACCATCACTGATCCAATGGATCCTGTGGGCTGGGGACAGGGACCAAGCGGTCAGCCATTCAGCCCACTCGCCAGTCCCCAGTCCTGCTCCATCCCGCTCGCGGGTGGTGGTGGTGGGGGACCAAGAGGTGCTCAATGCAACTCATGGTGACTGGTTGTTTGGTCGGTTTGGTCATCAAGGTTGTCATGGACACTGGTTTTTTTATCTATATAGATGAGTGAAATCATATGGCTCTTGTTCTTTTTTCATCTGACTTGTTTCACTTAGCACAATATTCTCAAGATCCATCCATGTTGTGACAAATGGCAGTATTTCATCTTTTCTTAATACTTTATTGCATATATATGCCACATCTTCTTTGGACACAGTTTGTTTTCATGTTTTGGGTACTGTGAATAATGTTGCAACGAATATAGGGGTACATATATCTTTATGAATAAATGTTTTCAAATATTTCAGATAGATACCCAGAAATTGATGGGTCATATGGTAGTTCTGTTTGTTTTAAGACATCTCCACATTGTTTTCCATAGTGGCTGCATCAGATTGCATTCCCACAGCAGTGTATAAGGGTTCCCTATTCTCCAAATTATCTCCAGCACTTATTTCTTGTCTTATTGCCGATACCATTCTAACAGGTATGAGGAAGTATCTCACTGTGTTTCAATATGCATTTTCCTAATAGCTAGTGAAGTTAAGTGTTTTTCATATATCTGTTAGCCATTTGTGCATCTTTTTGGGAAAAGCATTTGTTCAGGTCCTCTGCCCATTTTTAATTGGATTGAATTTTTTTAAATGGTTGAGTTGTATGAGTTCTTTTTATATTTTGGATATTTGAATATCCCTTATCAGACATATTGTATTCAGTTATCTTCTTTTACTTGGTTCATTTTGGTGATGGTTTCTTTTGCTGCTAGTCTACTTTCCTAAATAGTCCAGAAGCAGTTAATCAGGTACTAGAATAAGCAAGAGGTAAAAGTAAACTGAATAATCATTATAGGAGATACTAGTGGCCCAGTGCACGGAATTCGTGCATGGGGCAGGGGGGTGGTGTTCCTCAGCCTGGCCTGCACCCTCTCTAATCTGGGACCCCTCGAAGGATGTCCTACTGTTGGTTTACAGGGATCAGGCTTAAACCGGCAGTCAGACATCCCTCTCACAATCCGGGAATGCTGGCTCCATCCGCTCACCTGCCTGCCTGCCTGCCGGATTGCTCCTAACCACTCTGCCTGCCGGCCTGCTTGCCCCCAAATGTCCCCCCCACCAGCCTGATCACCCCCAACTGCCCCCCATGCCAGCCTACTCACCCCCAACTTCCCCCCTGCTGGCATGCTGCCCCCACCTTCCCTCCCCACCAGCTTGCTCACCCCCAACTGTCCCCCTGCTGGCCTGCTCACTCCAAACTGCCCCCCTGCTGTCCTGATCACCTCCAACTGACCCCCACTGATGGCCAGCTCACCCCCAACTGGCCGCCTGCTGGTCCGCTTACCCCCAACGGCCCCTGCCATCCCATCCTGGCCTGATCATACCTGGTGACCCAAGATCCCAGCCCCTCCTTTTTTTCTTTTTCTTTTCTTTTTTTTCAGTGCCTCCTTGAGTGGAGGCCAGGGCTGGCTGGAAGCAAGTATCTAGGATTTATTTATCTTCTATAATAGAATCTTTGTTGCCTTGAGTGGAGGCTAGAGCTGGTGAGGGTGAGCAGGAAGCTTGGCTTCCTCCATCACCTGGGGCAACCCAAGCCTCCTGCTTGCTCCAGCTCCATGGCCAGCCGCCATCTCGGTTGGGTTAATTTGCATACTCACTCCTGATTGGCTGGTGGGCATGGCTTGTGGGCATAGCAGAGTGATGGTTAATTTGCATATTTCTCTTTTATTAGTGTAGATATTACTAATATAATTGTTATTATCATTTTCTTTAAGTTTAAAGGAAGTATCTGAAAGTGTTCTAAAATACAAATTTGCTTTTGTTTTCTTGATGCTAAATCTTTAGTGTAAGCTAGAAATATATAGAAGTAAAAACTCACTAGAAATTACATCCTTGATTGTTTTATTATCAATCAGTAAGAGGAATAAAAATGGCATCAATTACCTGACTAGATAACCAATGGAAAAATAAAATTACTAGTAGATCCAAATGTAATGGTGACAATTGGCATATTCTGGCTTAGGGAGACCTTATTCACATGTCCTGTGATTATACATACCTTCTTCATTAACAAGGCTATAAGTTTTACCCCTGTTCCATGATCAGAAAATGCATTCATTTAAGCTAATGCTTGTGGCACAAGGTGCCTTTCTCTGGCTGAAATGTTCTTCTAAGGTTCAGGGAAATGATTTTCCTCTACTCCTTCCCTGTTGCAACTTGTAAAGTCTAGGCAAGGTGACTCTCTTAGGTACACTTCTCTCATAGCCTGTAAGAAACAGGTTATCAGATTGCATCTCAAAGATCAGACTCATAAATATGCAGAGATATCATTTCAGATGACAACAGGCTGGTTTAGAAGGGATGTGTGTGGCAAGTGACAGTAGCTTAGTATGGTTACTTTGGTCTCTCAGTCCCACAGAGGTGGTTTGACTGATGGATCCAGATGTCAGTAGATGGATCTCAGTCATAAAGACTAAAGAAACACCTACTAATGTTTAAAACTGTATATGCTATTTTTAATTGATCTTGGTAAGTGAAACTCTGCTATTATCTTAAACAATCTTCAATTAATCAGGATTTATATGTATACTAGAGGCCCGGTGCACAGAATTTGTGAACGGGGGTGGGGGGGTCCCCTCAGCCAAGCCTGCACCCTAGCCAATCCGGGACCCCTTGGGGGATGTCCTAAACCGGCAGTCGGACATCCCTCTCACAATCCTGGACCACTGGCTCCTAATCGCTTACCTGCCTGCCTGCCTGGTTGCTCCTAACTGCCCCCCCCCCTTGATGGCCTGGTCATCCCCAACTGCCCCCCTCTGCCAGCTTGGTTGCCTCTAACTGCCCCCCCCGCTGGCCTGGTTACCCCCAACTGCCCCGCCCCCTGCTGGCCTGGTCACCCCCAACTGCACCCCCCACCACCACCAGCCTGGTCCCCTCTTACTGCCTTCTTATGCCAGCCTGGTCGCCCCCAACTGCTCCCTTCTGCCAGTCCGGTTGCCCCTAACTTCCCCCCCCCCACCAGCCTGTTCGCCCCACACAACCTTGCTGTTCAGTCGTTTGGTCATCCCTTACTAACCCCCCTGCCAGCCTGCTTGTAGGCAGCCATCTTGTGAGAGCATGAGGGTTAATTTTCATATTACCTCTTTATTATATAGGATACCATTTTTAACAATATATTTAAATCTTTGGGAAGCTGCCCACATGAGCGTTTGGTCCAGGTGTCCATTTCACAGGATCCCCCATATATTGTGTCTCTCATGTAGTCATGCACCAGTGCATTTACTGGTATGTCATCTACACCAGGATGTAGACTTCTTGATTGCAGCTAAAGTGTCTTGTTTATCACTAAATCCCTAATATTTAATATGATGCCTGGCATATAGTAGATCTTCAGTATTATGGGGTCAACATTTATTAGATTTTTTCAGTATATGGCACCATATTAGGCACTACCCCATACAATTATAAGGTAGTTGGTATAATTATTCTCATTACATAAATTAGGAAACAAAATCATAGAGTTGAAAATGACTTAGGTCACCAAGCAAGTAGGTGGCTGAGTGAGGATATGACCCAAGTTGTTTTACCCTCATAGCTTTTCCACTAAACTATTATCCAAATCACCACACCAAAGAAAATATCCAAATCACCACACCAAAGAAAACAAGTACCTGTGGTACTGTACCAAGGCTTAAACCTGTTACCACTGCAATCTAGAATGGACTATTATTTATAACTCAGGCTATGGTCTATGATACCAGGGTCATGTTGTCTAAGAAGCATTACCTTGTGTAGAAATGATGGTAGATAATGGCAAACAGTCCCACTGAAGGTGTTAGGCAGATAGAGACTCCAAATGCAGCCCCATGCCAAGGGAACTGAAAAATAGTAAGAGGTTTCAAGTGGAGGGTCTCAAGGGACTATTGAACTAGAAAGAGTAGCCATAGCATTGCCTGTTTGTAAGAATGTCAATCAGCTCAGACTGCTGAATAAGCATCTATATACTTAAAAATCCTCATTTATTGAGAACCTTCACTTGGTCAACCACTGAAGATCCACAGATAAGCAAGGTATGTCTCCTGGAGCAAGAGAAAAGGAGATTCTACACACTCACACAGACTTGGGAGCACAGTGGGTACTAGCATTGTCTTGTATCAATGGATGCCCAGCAATAATTGATTATAATAAGGCATTCTTATTGAGCAGTCACTTTACAAGTCAGGCACTGTTCAATCTGCTTTCTATGCTTTAAAACATTCTATCCTCACAACAGCTCTTTCAGGTAGATATGATTAGCATTATCATGATGAGAAAATGGCAGCACAGACAAATTAAGAAGCTTGCCCAAGGTCACACGGTGAGTCAAAGTCAGAGTTGAGACTGGGACATAAACAATAAGGCTCCAGAGTTTGAGCTCCTACCTCCCACAGCACTAGTTCTCTTAGCGTTACTCATTTCCCTAGTTCCCTTTTATTTAATCACATTAATTCATTCATTTATTCACCACAGCTTTATTGAGAACCTACTATGTGTTTAGCATAGGGCTGGGTTCTGGGAATATAACAGGGAAGAAGATAAGTCAGGTTCTAATGTTAATTTAGGACTGTTAATTGGCCAATGAGATTCAAGAAAGCAATGACTCCACACCTGTCCCCTTTGGGAGCCCAGCTATGTTCCACTTCTATTGCTAAAAGTCGCACCTGCTTCCCAGTAAAGGCCAATACTCAAAATAATCAAGAGGAACTCCACTCACTCTCATGACTACCAAATCCTAGGACTTTGGTTTGAATCCCTTCTGTGTTGGGATTGGTCAGTGTATGAGTAACAATGGCAAACAATACAGCCACTGTATGAAAGGGAATTCATACTGGAAATATTTAATTCCTGGAACCAAGGAATTTAATTCAACAGCAAGCATATTGATTGAGAATCTGTGGCCACACTATTTCCCTAAGAAAAAATGGCCTTGCTTGTGTAAACTTGAGAGCACTGGTTTGCACCTCCCTAAGGCAGTGTGGACTAGAGACAGCAAGGGCTATGAAGTGCATTTCAAATGAAAGGACATATCCAGTTGTATTTGTTTGTGGCTATATTATTATGGTAAATAATTATTGTTATTGCATAAATTCAAGTATGTTCTTGCAAACCAATGCCACCCCAATAAATTCAATAAAAATAAATAAAATAAAAGTAGAGATGATTGTAAACAGATAAAGAACAAAGTAAATGGATGTTTAAAATGTTCCTGCTTTTGCGTTCAATGGTGAATAACTGAAAATTTAGTTTTTAAGGATAGTAACAGGAAGGAAGAAAAAACTACCTTTTGAAAAACAGAAATCATCTGGATCACATGGGAAACCCTTCTACAGTGGAACACAAACTATTATCTGCAAAATGTGTCATGTTTGGAGTCAGGCAGAGGATACCATATTGCACCTCTACTTTGTATAATTTTAATCCCCATTCTGCCTTTTTTACTCTGGTTTCAATATCAATTTTGTTTTATTGGCATGGGTCTCAACAAACATAAATGCTAGAAACCAGTATTTTGGATTAACCAAAGTAAAATATCTCTGAATTCCAATGTACAGATTTTGACAGGGAGCTCAGAAAAGGGCCCTGAGAAATTTTATTTTTTATCTATTCAACACACATTTGCTGTTGGCTGAATTCTGTGCTGTGGGCTGGGATACAAAAGTTAATGATATATATTTCCTGATTCAACCAGTTTGTAGTCTACTGGGAGAGTAAGACACAAATAGATGAATGTCAGATGGGAAGTGAGTTCTGAGAGATCGGAAGCTGTGTTAATTCTAGCAGGAATATACATCTGTGGTTGGGGCTCTCATAAGAAGGCAAAAAACCACTGAGTAGCAGTATAGTTGTAGGTTAAATAGTTTTGGTTAATGGGACCAGCTTTTGCATCAACCAAATCTGTGCCAAGACTCTATTTCAGGACCTAGGAGCCATGAGGCTCTGGGCAAGTTATTAACCTCTCAGAGCATCCATTTCCTGAACTACTAAAGAGTTTTACACAGAGGAAAGATAAACTCAGAAATCTACTTCAGAAATATCTCTAGCATCTGTGTGGAGAGTGGAATGGAGGAGGAGGCAAGGCTAGAGGCAGGAATGGAGAGGAGAGAGCCCAGCTCTGTTGAGTAAATCAATGTCTCCAAATGCAGGCTCTTTTATATGCATTGCCCAGCATTTGTCAGTGCCGATGCTGACAATGATTCACCATATACAGTATTTACTTCAAGTTTGGCAGGTGGCCAGGGGCCAGTGAGGAGAGCTCCCCCGCCTCTCTGCTCAACACACAGGGCCCATTCAGTATCTTCCCTTTAGAAGATGGCTGGGCTTCTTGCCCTCCAATCCCTGGTCTCCATTGGCCCTGAGGAAATGACAGCCCCTGGGAATCAGAGAGACAGTGCTCTTCCTCATCATGCTCAGCTGCCCTACTGTCTAGGAGGTCATGGATTGTCCTGAAGGAAGCAAAGCTTTTAGTGTATTTTCTGGGGAGGGGTGTCTCATGGATGTTACTCTGTCTACCTCTGCCCCCCACCCTCAACAGGACGTGGGCAGGCTGTATCTCTGTTTGACTGGAGCCAAGATGCAAGAAAGCACAGCATCTTCATGCTCCCTGGCTGCAGAAAGACTTGCTCCTGCTCACTGGGACACTGCTTGCTTGCAAGGGAGATTTTAAAGCAGGTGGATGTTTTTCCCAGAGCATGTATCCTGCTCTGGTTTTGGTGATTCTCTTCAAGAACAGCAACAACAAAAATAGGGCCTATGCCTTTTTCTCTGTTAAGGGCCTCAAGAAATGCTGTTGTAAAGAAACTTATTTAACTTTCTTTAAACCAGTTTCCCCAATGTATTTGGCATTGAACCCTTTTCCCCATCCATCTGTTGTCAACTTTATTGAAATAATTAGAGGAAATTCCACTGTAATGAATTTGAGAGGGTAGGGAGGGGTGTAAGGGTATGGTGTAATGGAGAGTGACTATTTTGGAGTCAACCTTGTATTTTATTATCCATGTGACTAGACAGATCAGTTAACTCTGCTAAGCCTCTGTTTCCTCATCAATAAAACTGAGATAACACTTAACTTGAGGGTTGTCATGAGGATTAACTGAGATGAAATAGGTAAAGCTTCTGGTAAATATAAAGTAATTAGTAGTTATTATTTCTTCAGTATGGACAATCATGAATCTAGACTTCCTAATGTTAGTTCTCCTAGTATATTTGTATTCACTCATTAAGGTTTTAGCTGCAAAACCCGCAACTGACACAAATATGATTTATTTAAAACAACATTGGATTGATTTCAGGACCTAGGATAGAGGCAGAAGACAGAATTATTTTCATTTCCTTCATGAAAATGGGGTTACATGAAACTTGGATCTATGCTTCCTAATAATGAACAATGCAGGCACATCTTGCAAAAACGATTCTTATTCTTCATATCTGTGACATCAAAAGTTAACAAATTTTGTCATTTGTTCATTGTTTTTGTTTTCTACCTGCATAGGAAAATCAGGTACTGGACTTGAGGTGTGAGGAGATTCTGATCAATAGCAAATGTCATGTGATTTCTGGGGCCCTTAGCTTGCCTAAAACATTTCTCCACCTGCTGGCTGTTGCTTGGAATCACATACCACAAATCTCTTCTTTCCATGTTTGGCTATAATAACTGCTGCATATATGATAGATGTACATTTGGATGCATGGATGGATGGATGGCTAGATGAGGCACAAAGTTCTGGTGCTGTTACTTTGATAAATTGTTCCTTTGTATACACTAGCCCTTTCCTTATCTGAAGAAATCTATTTTGTAGCCTCTAACTTATCTTTTCTCCCAGCTACATTTCCCCAGTTTCTTCTGCTGTTGCCTGTATGTCAGTCTCAGTCTCACAATCCTCTGACATCCTGACTGCCTTACCAATTAAAGCATGTCCCTTATCCACAAACACCTTTGCTGGAGGGAAGTCTAATCTACAGCCCATACACTTAGTCCCCTCAACCGTGTGCCATAAACATTAGGCTCTTGTCAGCTCCTGCCTCCACTGGCTCTGCCCTGTTTTTGTAGTTCAGAGGTCAGAAGACAGGAAGGGTCTTAGTTTTGTGAGTGGGAGGGGAGAAAGAGTGGGAAAAATGTCAGCAGATGACACTCCCTGACATTACTTCCCCTTTCTCAGAAGTGGTATTCTGTTGGTTGCTTTCCCACAGCTGAGCTTGTCATAAAAGGAGCTCTGTTCTCCTAGGGTTTGTTAATTGGTGTATCACTGGGTTAAAAAAAAGAAACACAAAAATCTTTAAGAATGTAGGGAATCTTGTCTTAATTCATTTTGATATCTAGTTTCTTACTGCACTGTCAGTTTTCAATCTTATTTTTCATACACAAAAAATTAACAATTTAAAGTCATACTGACATACTCACATTTCAAATCTATATATAGTATAAAAAGAGGTAATATGCAAATTAGGCTGGGACTCCAGAACGGGTCACGACCAGATAGGAGGAGGTTGCGTGCACAGGTGAGGCCCAGAGTGGAGACGGAGACAGAGGCAGGGGGGCCTGCCCGAGCTGGTGTGGTGGCTCGGGTGGCCCCAGAATGGACACAGGCAGGGGGGCCGGGGAACAGATACTGTGAGTCAGGTGTGGGTCCCGGCCCCCCGCGGGGTGCCTCCTTGCACTGCGGGAGGCGGGGCATCTTCTCAAGTGATTTCAATCATGCACTGGGCCTCTAGTATTTAAACAATTCTCTATGCTAATTAAGTGTAAACTACCTTAGATGTATCAGGTTTCAGCTCTGCATATGACCCAATAGTCACATAATCTTTTTAATTCTGTCAAAACCTACTATTCCAAACAGGTTTAGCTTTTATAAAGGAGAATTTCACTAGTATCTAGTGAATATCTAGGCCCTTCAGTGTAAATTTTTTGACAATTTTCCAGAACAGCCAATACTAGCTATACTTGAGAGCTGGCTTTGATCCTTTGATCTAGTGATGATGTGTGTGTGAGTATGGGGGAGGGAAAAGCTTCCAATTGTTCACTTGATGATTTATATAGCTCTGTTCACAGGATTAGAGTGAGAATTCTAAAGAAAACAGCATTGTAGGAAGCCATAGTAATTAGGAGGTCTCTCTTTAGCTGGACTAAATTTCAGTGCCATCCCAGTGACTTGAAAGTCATAGAGTCCATTTCATTCTGTGCTTAAGAAGCATTCCCCTGAAGGAGTCCTGCTGATCCTGGAGATTAAGGAAGAACTTCCTGGTGGCAATTAATTAATTGCATGCAACAATTTAATTTAAAATGAGTCTTTTTAGTTTGGGAATAAATAAAACCCGGTAAACTGTGAAAGTAAAATGAAATTAAATGTTGATGGCCATATTGCCAACCTTGTCTATGCATTTAAGCATGTTCCTTTTGGAATCTTAGTGCCATTGGTGCTAGGAACATAGTCTGTATAGCTAAGAGGAGCATTCAGCTCACACTGATCTCTTTAAACATGCCCACCATGTGGATTGCCAGGGGAACCAAGTTAGAACTGGGCTGGGGCTGAGCAAGTCTATTGTCAATACCCAGGCTTAGTCCATGCTGTCCATTTCTAAACCCAAAGATGGGGTAGCACCATTTGCTTCTCCATCAGGTGAATTCTCTTTGGGACTTTAGGGCTTCTGAAGCTAGGGGAATCTGTGAGGAGAAGAGGGCACACCAGGGAAGCTGACAGTGCATATGCATCCTATAAACCTTAACCATTTGGTATAACGCTCCTTTGTGCATTCGTATCCCCATTAATCAGATGCTCATAGAAAGCCAAGCTTTTCTGTGTTGTTTCCAGGCCTGCAAAAGTGTTACTTACAAAGAGATTTTTCCATCTACTAACTCCTACCCATGCTGCAGCTTTAAAGCCTTTTCAGAACCTTTTAGGCAGAATACATTACTCCATCTGAATTTTCTCACCTTCAAGTGGGGCTCAATAGCAAACATCATGCTCTATTTTTTTTGGCTGCAATCTTGGTCTGTTTTTCAGGCTTGTCATCTGGGCTTTGGGCCTGTGCTAGGTGGGGACACTTCAGTTCTGCTCCTACACTGTGCTCTAAGACCTCCCACACAACCTTGCCTGCACCCACAGGATTTTTATAAAAAGCCTCAGCAGCTGGTTACTGGTCAACTAAGGAAAACACTTTGGGTCTTGCTTTCCTTTCTTCAGCTCCTACTTACCCAAAGTTTCAGATTCTCTGGTAACACTATCATAAGTTGACTTTTTTTTTCTTTCCCTGTTTAAACTATATGACTGAACTCCAGCCTCTTCTTCAGGGCCAATTCAGAAATGCCACAGGCTGTGGTGGCTACAGATATATAAGGGTTTTAGTCTGCATAGCCCTAAAGCACCCACTCCCGAACTCTCATACAGTGTGACCCAATTTGTGGAAAGAATTTTGGACACTTTTTGCTCACCCCTACCATGGCCTGGGGCTTTTCTGGGGCTACAGGACCCTATCTCACACTAAACCCAAACATGGCCTGACCATTAGCTGGAACATGGCTCTTTCTTCTTCAGAACACATGCAGCTCTTTACTTGTCCTCAGTGCTTTAAGTCCAGCTTGTGTAAGAGTTACTTGGCTCAATATTTTTCAGTCTCCATAGAGCATCATCACTTCATGTAGAATGTTATGTGAACATAAAAAAGAGAAACCAAACAGGCACAATAGCATATGATGAAGGTAATAGCAAATATATAAATCCAAAAAATGCTAATGACTATGGTTTAAAATATATGTCAGGTATTTAAAATATTTAAAATATATGTTGATGAAGCCCTGGTCCCCCTCTAGGGTAAATAGTGTCTAGCATATTTAAGGATTTCAACAGTTTCTGAAATGAATTAATTCTAGTGTGGTTGCCCATCATGGCACAACTCTCAGAGAGAATAAACAGTGAAGAGGCAGAAAGGGAGAATAGATATGAGTGGAAGGCTTAAGTTTCAGAGAATCCACTTGGAAACAGCACTTTAAAATGCTCATTGAATATGCAGTGTTTTGGATTTACATTATAAAGCCTCTTCTTAGAAGTTTGCCTTGGTTCATATCATTGGCTTAATTAATAATTAAACATCCCATTTCTTTGTAGTCACCACTAATAAAAAGTATTCTAAAATTTTCAACTTTATAAAGATGATGTATAGCCCTCCTTACGGGATGAGCAGTGAATATTTGAACCATAATATAATCTTCCACAAGCTTCCTCCAGATTCCCTCATACCACATTTCTCCCAAAAGAACCAAGTTAATTTTGCATTTGAATCATGGTCTTTTAATTGTAAGCCCATCCTCTGTAGTACCCATAGAGTGGTTTTAGGACAAGACCTCATGTATCTTGTATCAGAGAAATTTCCTGACCTGTATCAAAAACCCCCTTGGATCTGTGGCATCAGGAAGAGAACTTATTTAGAAGAGGCCTCTCCATAACAAAGGACTTCTACTGTGAGCAGAACAGAGTTCTCTTTGCCTTCCAGAGGTTCTCTACATTCAGTAAGCCTGGACATCAGCAAACCTGACATATATTTTAAACCATAGTCATTAGCATTTTTTGGATTTATATATTTGCTATTACCTTCATCATGTGCTATTGTGCCTGTTTGGTTTCTCTTTTTTATGTTCACATAACATTCTACATTCTCCTTCTTAATCACAATCTCTCTTATAATGGCTTTTACAATCTCTCTTATAATTGCTGTCTCCCCTGACTTCTTCACAGGTAACCACATCTAAGCCTTCCCCTTCTATGCCCAATTGCGTCCATCCTATTTCTTTACATTAAGGATATCTTAAGATATACTTGACCATTTCTTTTGGAGCTGGCATGCTGATTTCCTGATTTAGGATATATTTATGAGATCCATTCTATTATGCATTCCACACATCAGCTTCCCAAGACTCCCTTTTAACTCATTTTATTCCTTACTCTTATTCCTGTAGAATCCTTAATTTCTTTTTTTAAATATATTTTGTTGATTTTTTACAGAGAGGAAGGGAGAGGGATAGAAAGTTAGAAACATTGATGAGAGAGAAACACTGATCAGCTGCCTCCTGCACACCCCCTACTGGGGATGTGCCTGCAACCAAACCAAGGTACATGCCCCTTGACTGGAATCCAACCTGGGACCCTTCAGTCTGCAGGCCAACGCTCTATCCACTGAGCCAAACCAGTTAGGGCAGAATCCTGAATTTCCATCATTATATAAACAGGTCACACTCTTCAGTCTCATAAAACTGGAGCCAAAATTCAGGTGGTGGTGAGATTGGGAAGAATCTGGAGCCTCCTTCTAGACTCCTTCTAGGTATCCCTAGAGGGAGATTGCTGAATATTTTCAGCAGGGAGAAGCTTTGTATGAAAGCAGAAGAATGCCTATAGGCCACTAGCCAGCACCATGCAGCTGATACCACTCATTGCCATTCCGTGATGTGTCTGATGTTTGGAGAAAGGGGCTGACCGGAGGCTAATATTAAAGGCAAGCCAAGAAAAAGTGCAATGATGTTTAATGTAAGAAAATGGTTATCTTACAGAACAGTGTGTGTAATGTGCTCACTCTTCTGTTTTCCTTACCTACCTGTCAAAACTACAGTTTGAAGATTCATATCAAACTTCTTTTAGTTTGCAAAGAAAGGCTGTTGCCATGGGTGTTAGGAGGAAAAGCATCATTGTGTTGCTGACTGCTAATTGGAAGGCAGCTTGTTTGGTATGGATTTCCCAGGGATTGAGATGGCAGCAAAGAGACCAAACAGCACCCTCCCTTCCAACAAGACAGCAGTTTTCTCATCTGCAACCTAGAGAAAATCATAATCCTCTCTAATAAAATGGTAATATGCAAATTAATCATCACTCCGCTACATAGGCCACGCCCACCAGCCAAGCCACGCCCACCAGCCAATCAGGGCGAGTATGCAAATTAACCCCGTCCAAGATGGCTACAGCCACAGAGAGCAAGGTTTCCCAGGTAACAGAGTAAGCCAAACTTTCCAAAGCCGTTGCAGGCCTAAGCCTCCACTCAAGCTACAAAGTTTCAATTATAGAAGGTAAACAAATTCAAACAAATGGCGGCAGAATGGAGCTTGAGAGAGCAGGCCAGGGTTGCCGGCGGCAACAGGGGAAGCAAAGCTTTCCGCACACCCTGGCCGGGCTCACCCGCTTAAGGCTACAAAGTTTCAATTGTAGAAGGTGAATTAACTGCCACAGAAATGGCTGCCGGAGCCCCAGGCTTGGCTCCGCTCCAGGCTACAAAGTTTCAATTGTAGAAGGAAAATAAATTCCAGATACCAGGGCCTCCCCTTGGGTTGCCAGGGGGCATGGCCGGCCTGCAAACCACCACAGGCCCCTTGCTCAGGCCGCCCCACACCCCAAGGGAACCCCACCCTGATCAGGGACACCCTTCAGGGCAAACCAGCTGGCCCCCACCCGTGCACCAGGCCTCTGTCCTATCTAATAAAAGAGTAATATACAGATTGATCATCACTGCAACACACAATATAGCTGCCCCCATGTGGTCAAAGATCCTGCCCCCATGTGGACACAAGATGGCCACCACAAGATGGCCAGCAGGAGAGGGCAGTTGGGAGGCACCCGGCCTGCAAGGGAGGGCAGTTGTGAGGGACCAGGCCTGCAAGGGAGGGCAGTTGAGAGGGACCAGGCTTGCAAGGGAGGGCAGTTGGAGGTGATCAACCCTGCAGGAGAGGGCAGTTAGGGGTGACCAGGCTGGCAGAGGAGGGAAGTTGGGGGCAAACAGGCTGGCAGGGGAGCAGTTAAGCATCAACCAGGCTGGCAGCAGAGTGGTTAGGGGGTGATCAGGCTGGCAGGCAGAAGCAGTTAGGGGCAATTAGGAAGGCAGGCAGGCAAGCAGTTGGGAGCCAGCAGTCCTGGATTGTGAGAGGGATGTCCGACTGCCCGTTTAGGCCCGATCCTGATGGGATCGGGCCTAAACGGGCAGTCGGACATCCCTCCAGGAGTCCCAGATTGGAGAGGGTACAGGCTGGGCTGAGGGACAACCCCCTGCCGTGCACGAATTTTGTGTACCGGGCTTCTAGTATCTATCTAATATGGTTACTTTTGAGGATGCAACAGAAGAATGCATGTACAGTACTTCACATAGAGTATGGCACCTAGGATGTCATAAAAAGTGTTAATTTGCGTTGTTTTTGTTAAAGCTGTTCCCTGACCAGTTTTTGAAAGTGTAATCATCACTATGCTTTGTATGCCAAGATGATGGTTTGGAAGATCCGTAGTTAAGTGTACAATTAGCATTACTTCTCCAGAACTGGGATTGTGATCTTTCACCCCAGTTCTAGATGCCTTTCTCAAGTCACTGTAAATATTAATCACTAAAGTGGCTGCCAGAAAGTGGAGTAAAGTTAAACTCCCATATGGCCCAAATTATAATTCTGTAACAGCTTCTATTTGTTGAGTGCATGTCTATGCACCCAGCATCACTCATGGTTTCTAATATACATGTTCTCATTTTCATTTAATCTACAAAACAACTTTAAATGAAGGCACTTCATTAGCACCATTTTACACACTAGGAAAATGAAGCACAGAAAGGGTAAGCACTTGTCTAGTGCTACCTGGTAATGTAGTAGTAGCAGACTGGGAAAATCCTGTCTGAGTTAAAGCCTGAGCTGTAACATACCATATTTGAGACTATTGTACTATTAGTAATGATTATATAAATATTCTTCTATTCCTCATTTTTTATATTTCTCTAGGGGTCTTATGTCTATTATCACTTCAAAGAAAAGACTATGAAAATCTATTTTAAAGCAAAATGATTATAAGTAAATTTTTTCTCATATACTTAAAGATTTATCAAAGTAAATTATTTTAATTTTATTAAATTCCTTGTACATAATTAAATTGCTTAATTTATAGTACTTCATAAATTACTTTGATACATTTAGCTAGCTCTTTTTAGCATCTCTTTAAATTTTTAGTTTCAGAGCAAAGAACACTGACAAAAATGATAATTCAAAATAAAATGACTGCATTCAGAAATCTGATTTCCTAATGTCTCACCATTTTAATTCTTATCATATGGATATAAGCTTGGACTTAAAATATCTATGATTTCACTTTGAATCATATATTTAATGATTATTTGATGCCTTTCTGAATTTGTTTCTACTTCTTCTCTTCACCACAGCCATGGTTTTACTGACACTGAAGTGACAACTAATCATGAGACCAGAGTTGATGTTATTTTATAATTTGCATGTACATGTGAGTGCTGTGGTAGTATTAACAATGTACCCATGTACTAGATTTAGTAATTTTAGGTTGCTTAACTATTAGTTCACTGTTTGTTAAGGTACATATAGAGGTAAAGTAACTAAAACAGGGTGGCTATCATGGCTTAAATGAAATTCTCACCATGTTTTGCCTTTGCTCAAGGACAAAAAAAAGTTTAAATAATTTTCTTCTGTGTTGTTTGTATGCTAAAATTTTTGTTAGTCTCTTTTAATTTTTTTAAAGTAATGACTAAATCAGACACTGTGCTTGGCACTTTCACATAACTGATCTTATTTGAGCCTCAAAAAAACCCTAGGATATAAGTGGTACTGTCCCATTTTTAAAAGTAATTTTATTGAGACATAATAAATATACAATAAACTGTAAATTATAAAGTGTGCAATTTCATAAGTTTTAACATATGTATAACAACTGTGAAACCATGACTATAATCAAGATAGTGAACATATCCATCACCTACAGAAGTTTCTTCCTACTCCTTTGTAATCTGTTCCTCCATCCCTCCTTACCCATCAACCATTTCAATTGCCTCTGTCACTATAAATTAGTGTACATTTTCTAGCGTTTTATACAAATGGAATCATATAATAAGTAGTTTTGTGTGCCTGACTTATTTCAATTAGCATAATTTTCCAAGTTTCATCCATATTGTAGCATATATTAGGCAATTGCTTTTTATTACTGAATAATATTTCATTGTATGGATGTTGATGGACATTTGGATTGTTTCTAATTTTTGGTTGTCATAAATAATTTTGCTATGAACATTAATGTATATGTTTTTATATGGATGTATGTTTCTGTTGGATAAATATCTAGGAGCAGAATTGCTGGCTTATATGGTAACTCTGTATTTAACTTTTGGAAAACTGTCTTACTGTTTTCCAAAGTGGCTACAAAATTTTATATTTCAACCAGAGTTTAAAAATATATGAATAGGGAGAAACCAAGATGGCGGCATAGGTAAACACCTAAACTGCTGCCTCGCACCACAATTTCAAAACTATAACTGAGACAAAACAGACATCATCCAGAACCACAGGAAGGCTGGCTGAGTGGAAATTCTACAACTAGAAGGAAAGAGAAAAGCACACTGAGACTCAGAGGAGCGGCAGGAGGCAGAGGTACTGAGACGCACACACAGAGAGGACTGGCAACTGAGTGCGTAGCTGGCTTTCTCAAGCGGGAGGGAGACAAAAGCTCCCGACTGTGCTAAACTCCAGTTCTGGGCGAGACTCTGGGGACCCAGACCCATACGGGGAGAAACTGGACTGTCTAGTAGCGGGCAGAACCCGAGGGCAGCTTCCTCTCAGAGGTGCTTGCAGTGATTACCATGGGACACTGAGACACAGGGACCTATTAGGGCAGGGCTGATGGGAAACCAATGCTGTCTGCTCTGCCCTGAGACTCCGCCCCATCCAAGCTGAACACAGGCTTTTGCAAGTCTTGTCTCATAAGGGTGTCTCCAGCACAGAAGTTCTCCCAGCGTAGACACAGCTGATCCTCACAGCCAACTGACCTGGAGGTCAATTCCTCCCAAGGATACCAACAACAATTAAGGCTTAACTACAACAAAACTGTGCACACAGCCCACAAAGGGGTGCACCAAGAATGTCCATCTCAGGTAACTGGGGAGCCTGAGCCACTGGGCCCTATAGGACACCTAGCACACAAAGCCACTCTATCAACTCAGGGAAGCAGCCAAAATGCAGAGACAAAGAAACAGATCACAAATGAAAGAAATGGAGGAAAGCAAATGACTGGATATAGAGTGCATAGAGTTCAAAACCACGGTTATAAGGTTTTTCAAGAATTTTCTAGAAAAGGCCGATAAATTTAGTGAGACCCTCAAGGATATGAAAAAGGACCAACTAGAAATTAAGCATACACTGACTGAAATAAAAAATATACAGAGATCTAACAGCAGACTAGAGGATCGCAAGAATCAAGTCAAAGATTTGAAACACAAAGAAGCAAAAAACACTCAACCAGAAAAGCAAAAAGAAAAAAGAATCCAAAAATATGAAGATAGTGTAAGGAGCCTCTGGGACAACTTCAAGCATACTAACATTAGAATTATGAGGGTGCTAGAAGAAGAGAGAGAGCAAGATACTGAAAACCTATTTGAAGAAATAATGACCGAAAACTTCCCCCACCTGGTGAAAGAAATAGACTTACAAGTCCAGGAAGTGCAGAGAACCCCAAACAAAAGGAATCCAAAGAGGACCACACCAAGACACATCATAATTAAAATGCCAAGAGCAAAAGACAAAGAGAGAATATTAAAAGCAGCAAGAGAAAAACAGTTAGTTACCTACAAGGGAGCACTCATACGAATGTCAGCTGATTTCTCAACAGAAACTATGCAGGCCAGACAGGAGTGGCAAGAAATATTCAAAGCAATGAATAGCAAGAACCTACAACCAAGATTACTCTACCCAGCAAAGCTATCATTCAGAATTAAAGGGCAGATAAAGAGCTTCACAGATAAGAAAAAGCTAAAGGAGTTCATCACCAACAAATAAGTATTATATGAAATGCTGAAAAGTATTCTTTAAGAAGAGGAAGAAGAAGAAAAAGGTAAAGATAAAAATTATGAACAACAAATACATATCTATCAACAAGTAAATCTAAAAATCAAGTGAATAAAAAAATCTGATGAACAAAATAAACTGGTGAATATAATAGAATCAGGGGCATAGAAAGGGAGTGGACTGACAATTCTTAGGGGGAAAGGAGTGTGGGGGGGTGCGGGAAGAGACGACAAAAATTGTATACCTATGGATGAGGACAGTGGGGGGGGGGGGGTAAGGGCAGAGGGTGGGAACCAGGTGGAGGGGAGCTATTAGGGAAATAAGAGGAACAGTTGTAATAATCTGAACAATAAAGATTTATTAAATTAAATATATATATATATATGAATAGCCCTACTGCTGGCTTGGCTCAGTGGATAGAGCATCAGCCTATGGACTGAAGGGTCCTGGGTTCAATTCCTGTCAAGGGCACATGACTGAGGTTGTGGGCTCAATCTCCAGCAGGGAGAATTCAGGAGGCAGCAGATCAATGATTCTCTCTCTCCCTTTTCCTTCCTCTCTGAAAGCAATAATATATATATTAGAGGCCCAGTGCATGAATTTGTGCATGTGTGGGGTCCGGCCAGCCTGGCTAGGGGGGGGGACATGGGCAGTTGGCCGGCCTGCCTGCTGGTTGAACTCCTGGTTGAGGGGACAATTTGCATATTAGCCTTTTATTGTATAGGATATACACTGAGTGGCCAGATTATTATGCGTTCAGAGATCATAATAATCTGGCCACTCAGTATATATATATATATATATATATATATATATATATATATATATATATATATGAATAAACTGACTTAGAGAATGGAACAAATTTATTTAAGGCCACATTACATGGTGTCAAGTCCAAATTTCCCAGAGTATATCATTTTAATTATACAAGCGAAGTGATGGCAAGCTCCTTCAGGATAGAGATGCTTCTTGGACTTATTTAATTTATAGCATGGGTAGCTCTTAATAAAACTGATTACTTACCTCATAGCCCAGCTCCTCACTTACCCTCTCCATTCTTCAATTTCTCACATGTAGAAATGGGGAAAATGAAAGCTACCTGACAAGATTGTTTGGTGATTAAATAAATTCATAGTTATAAAATACCTTGCCAAATCCCTGGAACACATAAAGAGTTTAATAAATATTGGTTGTTATTATCATTATTGCTGCTGTTGCTATAGTTTGTACCTAGAATAAATTGTGATAGATGTAAAATCAACCCTCCTTAAATAATTACTCCAATAGTCTTCTCTGAGATGTATGAATGGCATCTATTTCCAGGAGGGACACGTGATTCATGTCTCAAAATATGTGGCACTGTGTATATAGAAATGAACAAGGGGCTTTTCTGCTTGTGATACTCTTAGTCTAGTGTAGTAGTTCTCAGCTGTTTGGAGCTTTGAGCATTGGATGAAAGTTATGGACCTTCTCTCTAGGAAAGTTCACATGTATAAAGCACTATGTAACTCATTTCAATTATGGCATGAGAACTAACATTTAGTATACACCTCATCTGTGACAGACTTTCTGTTAGACACTTTACATCCAGGGGCTCATTTAATTCTCAGAACTCTAAAAGAGAGAAACAATCACTTTCATTCATATGGGAGAAAACTAAAGTTCACAGAAGGAAGTTGCTTTCTCAAAAGTTACATATTAGTGGTAATGCTTGCTGTTTCCAAAGCCATTTTTTCTCTGCTACCTTTTCCACTTATTTTTAAACTACTGTATAAATCACCTTTAAAGGTGAAATTGCTTCAAAACTCCTTCTATGATTTGACAATCTATATTCAAGCATTTTAGCATAATTGGAGAAGTCAGTGGGCAGGCAATTCTAGCTTGCTATAGTAGAAGCCAGTAAGCCATCTACTTATGATTCTGTTGATGAAGTTTCTCTGCTTTATTTCCTCTTGATAAAACAGGAGGGTGTCATTTTTTTAAAATATATTTTTATTGATCTCA
The DNA here is from genome assembly GCF_951640355.1 of Cnephaeus nilssonii. NCBI lineage: Eukaryota > Metazoa > Chordata > Mammalia > Chiroptera > Vespertilionidae > Cnephaeus > Cnephaeus nilssonii. Next base: position 95,013,201 of record NC_137071.1, read on the forward strand.
GAGAGGAAGGGAGAGAGAGATGGAAGCATCAATGAGAGAATCAGTGGTCAGCTGCCCTCTGCACGCCCCCTACTGGGGATTGAGCCTGCAACCTTTGACCGGAATTGAACCCGGGACCCTTCAGTCCGCAGGCTGACACTCTAATCACTGAGCCAAACAGGCCAGGGAGGATGGTGTCATTTTAAAGGATGCCAAACCCAACATGGTTCTTGCACCTAACTTGCAACATTAATTATTGGCTGGTTGAACGATGTGCATCCATTGTATAAAGGAGCCCATTCATTTTGACACTTAAATTGTCTTCAAGTCACAATGTGCTCAAGTCACTCTACTCAAATACAAGGCAATTTCATAACGTGCTTGTTATAAATTGGAGGGTGAAAAGTGTGTTTTGCACTTTCAGACCTCTAACCCAATTTGCTAGACACTGGACTTCATAACAACTTTTTTAGCAGAAGAGGACATATTCTACCACTCTCCAGAGTGAACTTTAAATTCCGCTGGTGAGTACACCTCATTGGACAGAACCTAAAGGAGATCCTTGTTGTGTCAAGGGCAGGATTCCAAAACACAAAGGGTATCCCTTCAGTGGCTGTTGTTCTTCAAAGCTCAGTGGAAAGGCCTGGCAACAATTTCAGTGTGGTAGTGTGTCAGGTGGGAAAAGAGGGCAAGGTTGGTGGGATATGTTAAAACCCATCCGTACCTCCTAGACAAGGCTTTACCTGGGCTCAGATGCCAGATTCCTTTTATCTGTATTCTTTAAGGTGTGTGAATTGGAGGGACAGATACAAGAGCTGGCATATGCATTCAATAATTATATTAATCACAAGAGAAAACACATTCTGAGCTCAATTTCATTGTTTTTAATTCCCTTTCCCCCTGTGCCAGAGGGATACCATTTTCAGGACCAGCCATCCTCCTTCCTCTTCACACACAGAAAGTAAAAGGGATAATTATTCCTCAGGAACACCTTAATTGCTCCAATTAACCTGACAACTTTTTGCAATCAAAGCCAGGCAGAGAAGCGGATTTAAAGTGATCAAACACAATTTTATGGGCAGTACATAAGTAATAGACAAGGCAGAGCATTTATAAAGGATGGACTCTGAAATGACATAGGCTTGCACTTAGGGACTTTTCTATGACCATTACTGAGAAAAAACACCACAACATTTTAGAAGCTTTTAATCCTACCATCACTGCACCTTTTTAAACAATATATTACATAATCACAATTATCTGTGCTCATTTAAGCTGTCTGTAGAAGCCTTCTGTGAGTGAGACTGTTTAACTACTTTCTCAGGCAGGCAAGCCTGGGTTTGAGCCCTCCTTCAAGAACTAACATGCATTACCATATTGGATAGTAACCAAACCTTTCTGAACCTCACTATCCTTATCTGTGTATGAGATACTTACCATACATCATTTCAGTCAATCCTCACAACTCTAAGAGGTGTATATTGTCTCCATTTTTTAGATGATAGAATATAGCCTCAGTGAATCAAAGTGACCATCCCAAGTTCACAGTTAAGCTTACTGGCAAGTTAGAATTCATTTAAGTTTTTAAACTTCCTATAACATTCACTGAGAATTTAGTATGCACCAGGCATTCTGTTAAATGTTGGGGACATAATGGTAAAGATACTGACATAGTCTCTGTTTCCATGGAACTTAAATAGAATTCAGCTCTGTTTGATTTCAAAGCCCATATCTTAATAGCTATACCATAGAATTTTGCCTTCCTCACATGTTTGTAGGCTCAGATGAATGATGGATATAAAAGTGTTCTAGTTGTTAAGGGAGTTGTGTTATGTATGTGACACAAACACAAGCTCACTTAGACATAACTGAAGTAACTATATAATTAAAATTGGGTCATTTGGGTCAAAATTAGTTAATTTTATAAGTAAAATGTGATATAAAATATATAGTCAAATCCAGAAACATGGAAGCATGGAACAGACTGACAAATCTCAGAGGGAAGGGGGATAGAAGAGATTAATCAAAGAATTTGTATACATATATGCATAAGCTATGGACATAGACAATAGTACAGTAGGCCTAGGGGTTAAGGACCTGGTGGAAAGGGTTAATGAGGGAAAAATGGGGGATATCTGTAATACTTTCAACAATAAAGATACATTAAAAATAAATAAATTTATATACATAAAAGCATAATATGAAAATCAACTGAATGGAGGAATGACCAGTCGCTATGATGTGCACTGACCACCAGGGGGCAGATGTTCAACACAGGAGCTGCCTGCCCCCTGGTGGTCAGTACATTCCCACAGCGGGAGCGCTGCTCAGTCAGAAGCTGAGCTCACAGCCTCTCCCACCTCCACTGCAGGCAGGCAGTAAAGAGCGAGGAGTCCAGGACTGTGAGAGCCCCGGACTATGAGAGGGATATTTGACTGTTGGCTTAAGCCCAATCCCTGGCAGGCAGACATGCCCCAAAGGGTCCTGGACTGTGAGAAGGGGCAGGCTGGGCTGAGGGACCCACCCCCTCAGTGCATGAATCTCGTGCACTGGGCCTCTAGTCCTACATAATAAAAGCCTAATATGCTAAGTGTCTGACCGTTCGACCAGTCACTATGACATGCACTGACCACCAGGGGAAGATGCTCCAACTAATAAGTTAGCTTGCTGCTGGGGTCCAGCTGATCGGGACTGAGCAAGATGGGCTGGACATGCCCTGGAGCCCTCTCATGGTCCCTCCTCAGCCCCGATCGTGCACTGGTGGGGTCCCTCGGAGCCTGGCCTGCTCCCTCTCGCAATCCAGGACCTCTTAGGAGATGTTGGAGAGCTGGTTTCGGCCCGATCCCCACAGGCTTGGCTGAGGGACCCCGGATTTGTGCACCAGGCCTCTAGTATATATATAAATATATTGAAACAGAAAGTAGATTAATGGTTGCTGAGAGGTAAGAGTGGGAACAAGGAGTGACTGCCCAGGGGCAAGGATTTATTTTTGGAGGAATGAAAATGTTCTAAAATTGGATTGTGGTGATGGTTGCATAACTCTGAAAATTTACTAACAATCTTTGAATTGCACAATTAAAAGGAATGAATTTTATGGTAAATTATACCTCAAATAAAGCTGTTGAAACAAAAACATAAATTAATAAAGGCATATGAGTTAGTCTTGGTGGGAAGTGTGGTGAGTTAAGGTATTTCTGGGTTGATGAAGGAAGAGACAGGATCACCAGAGGCAGTAACATAGCTTTACTGGGAAGTGCAGGGACAAGATCACTTTAGAGAAGTCACTTCTATCAAATATTCCAAAGACAGTATCATGGGGCTTTCACCAGGAAGAGGAATAGGGGCAAGGGGACTCTCTTAGGAGAGGGCAGTTGAAGAGGGAGATTCCATGTCTAAGTCCTGTTGCTCAGCACAAGGTTGGAAGTCTCTGGGTCAGAAAGCTCTGAAGGGAATTGGTGGTTTGGGGTCTATTACAAACAAAGAGTTTGGTGTTATCTATGTTTAACAGGATCTGGGTGTAATTTCACAGGGAATGTAAAGTAGGTAGGCTCTATAGATTAAAAGTATGTTTATTTGGACCATATTTAAAGAAATATGATGTATAAGAGTTTGAGTTTGGTACTTGGTGCCACAGGGCTAAGGTACCAGCCTGCTTAAAAGAAATAGACAACATGGGTACTATTTTAGACCAATACGCAGGGGCCATCTCTGGCCTATTTATATAATAGGAAAGTGCTATGAATTTGCTACATCACTTAGCTCATAGTAGATAGTCAGCCTAAAAAATTATAGTGGTTAAGAGCAACAGCTTTGTCATCAACCCATATAGGTCATATACCTGTTATGTCTCAATTTTCTCATTTATATAAGAGAAAAATATGAACATTTTCCAACAAGACTGAGGATTACAGTTGGTAGAGCTTATTATTATTTCAGAAACTTAATAGCAATCCATTTTTAGAAACCTCAGGAAGAAGAGTAATTTTAATTAATAAAATGCCTACACTATTTCTAATTCAGTACAGCTTTTAAATTAGTATTACTATCAAAAGAGCAAACAGTCTTCCATAGAAATGAAAACATCTTGTCATCAGCCCAGTATAGGAAGTATATTGGCACCAACCAATTTTCATGTTCTTTAGGGGAGCCAAAGCACAAACACCCAAGCATTAGTGACTCTTGAGCAGAATGTGTCACTGCTCTACATCAGGTGTCTATATCTGGTAACAGAACACGCCTCATTGGATCATTTTGAGGATTAGATGAAGTAATACATGCAAAAGCACCCAGTTCAGTTACTATTATTAGGAAATTGAGGCTCAGAGATGTTAAGTAGCTTGCCAAAGATCACAACAATAGTAAATACTAAGATAAGTTTTGAACCCAGTTGATCTGATTTCTAGAGGTTGAATTCCTAACCATTTCACCCCACACCTTACTGGCTGTGGAACTTAAGGTAAGTTTAACATCTCTTATCCTCAGTATCTTCATTTTTAAAATATGAGAGTTAATAGCACCTCCACATAGGATTGTTATGATAATTAAATGAGATAATATAAAATACTTAGAAGAGTGGCATCTAGAGGATGTTCAATAAATGTTATCAAATATTCTTTCTATTACTATGATTTTTCCCCCCAGGGGCACTTTCAGTTTAAAAGATCTCTACTGGAATTAGGTCACAACTTGGGGGTTGGGGGAAGGAACTTGGAAGGGAAGTGCATTTGGGCTCTGGGTTCAGTTGATTCTCCAGCCCAATAAATGTCAACTCCATTTTTTGCTAGTTTTGAAATCATTGGAGTTGTCCTTGGCTCCTTTCTTTTTCTTATCCAAATTTCTATTAGTCAGGAAATTCTTTTGGCTCTACCTTCAAAATATGACCCTTTTTCATCACTTTCACTACCACTATCCTGGCTCAGGCCACCATCATCTCTAAATTAGATTATTCTAACAGCTGCTAATTTGTCTTCCTCTTTAACTGCTCTTGCTACCCTGAGTCTCTTCTCAAAACAGCAGCCACAATGACCCTGTTAAAACCTCTATCAGGTCATATCACACTTCTGTTCTCCTACTATTTCCCTCCTATTATCCCCAGACAGGTGCATGGCTCTCTCTCAACTCCGGTATTAGTGACCTACTGCTGTGTAACAAATGACTGCGAACATATTAACTTGAACAACATCTGTTTAGTATTTCACAGATTCAGTGAGTCAGGAATCTGGACACTGCTTAGCTATGTTCCTTACTTAGGGTCTCACAAGACTGCAGTTAAGGTGTTGACTAGGCTGTGCTGTTATCTGGAGGTTCAAGTAGAGAAGGTTGCACTTCCAAGATGCCTTGGGTCACTGGAAGAATTAATTTCCTTGCAGCTGTAGAATTCATGGCAGCTTGCTTCTTCAAAGCCAATAACCAGGCAAGAGAGTCTCTACTACTTCAAGTCCCTGACTTTGAGATGCTTTCTAATAGGGCTTTCTTGATTATATCAGTGCCAGCAAGAGTCCTTTTTAATTACCTCAAAGTCAAGCTGATTAGGAACCTTTTAATTTCATCTGCAGAGGTCCCTTAACATTTTCCACATATCATAACCTAATCACAGGAATTGTACCCATCATGTTCACATGTCCTGACCATACTCAAGAGGAGGAGATGAGAATGGTGAGGGCTAGCTTAGAATTCTGACTACCACACTTACTTTAAACCTTTGATGAAATATTGCTAAACCTGATGACACCACTGAATATTGTAATCCACCCTTCCCCCAACCCCTATCACGCCCCAATGACTCTTACTCTGTTTTACTTTTTTTAAATAAATTTTGTTTTTTAGAACAGTTTTAGATTTACAGAAAAATTTCCAAGATAGTAAAGAGTTTCCATTTATTCTACATCCAGTTTCCTATATTATTAACAACTTTTATTTTATGGTACATTTGTAATAATTAATGAACCAATATGGCTACATTATTATTAATGAAAGTCTATACTTTATTCAGATTTCCACAGTTGTTCACTAAGATTATTTTTATAGGATACCATCCAGAATTGAAGATTATATTTATTGGTCATGCCTACTTGAGCTCCTCTTCACTGTGCTGGTTTCTCATACTAAAATGGGAATTTTGCCAAATGTTGGAGGCAGAAAATAGACTAGCTTGAGAGTGAGAAACTCATGGGGGTAGCAATATTAGGTAAGGCCTCACTCTTTTGTGCCCCACCAGGTTATCACACAGAAGAGCCAAGAAATAACTTGTGGATTTGTCAGGGAGAAGGAAAGAGTAATCATTGTGAAATACTCCCAACACATTCTCTATAAAAAGGTAAATTCAGAGGGGAAAGACTTTGCCAGAACCTTATAACATCTGTGGAAGGACATTTACTTGACTCCAGCTACCTCTAGCTTTCCTGGCTAACCTAGGGATAGAGATAAAAAAGGTTCAAAAACAGTTGTGAAGATCACAGACCATGAGAAACCCAAACAACTAAAAGAAGAGAAAAAGGGAACATAAGATTGGATCTATGATCAATTGTTCTTATATGGTGTGAAGAAAGCATCAGGAAACACATCAAGGTGGAGGACTGTTTTCTGATTGGACCTATTTTAAAAAGGCAGTAAGTAGAAGAAAGAGTTATGTACATGAGTATAACCTTTCAATGCACAGTGTTCCCTGCCCCCGGTGGTAAATATGGTCAGATAAGCATTGTTGAAATTAATTTATCTGGATAGTATTCCCTCCTTTTCAGTAAGAGTAGAAAGGGGTTGAACAGAAATAGTGATATAGTTCTACTTACACTAGGCACTGAATGACATGGTAGGAATAATTTCAATGTGTAGGGAGAGTGGGCCATGGAGGGTTGGACAGTTCAGAAGAGTCTGTCAAGAAGTAATGCCTTACCATAATCTTCAAGGATGAGTAGGAACTAAGTAAAGAAGGAGAAAAAGGAAGGAGAGAATTCCTGGCAGAGCAAGAATTATGAGGATAAACCAAGAAGAGATAAAAGGGCCCTTTGGGGTGTTTGTAAGAAATTGAACTTGACTAGAATATAGAGTGCTATGAAGGAAGTGAAGCAGGGTCAGAAAATGAACCTAAAGAAGGGGAAAGATTTCAGGTCATACAATGTATTGTGTGAATGGCTATGGAACTCATTTTTTATTTTAAGAACAAAGAAAAACAACATTGAAGGTAAATGACACCAACATTACTTCTTTTAGGAAGTTGAATTTTGTAGCTGTATTCAGAATGGATTGTATGTCATGGAGATGGGGTCACAAGGAATATCAAAGATATCAAATAGGAGTTGCAGTCCCTTGAATTAATCTAGATTAGAAATGATCATGGTCTGAACTTAATAGTGACAATGGACATGTACAAGACTGAGTGAATTTGAGAAAAAAAAAACAGATAAATAATTAAGAGCTAGAATCTGTTGGTATTGGTGATTGATTAAGTGGGGACAAGGAAAAGGAAGAAGAAAGACTCAAAGAACACAGCACCTCCTTGTAGGAATTTGTAGTCAGAATGATATGAGGAGGATTCATTAATTTTGTACCTTGTTAGGTATGTCCTTGGTATTAACAAATCAATTACAGATAAACTGAGTTTGTAACTTTTCAGTTGGACAACTTAAAAATATATGAAGTATTTAGTGCCCTGAATTATTTACCCGATTGAGTTATTTTTAAGTTGAACTGTGAGAGTATTGCCAAGTACTGAAAACTGACACATCAACTTAGCAGGGGTGAAGTTTGATTGTGAAATTGGACATGAATGTATCTGGCAAGAACACAACTTCTAAAGTGTTCTTGCCTAAAATATTTTTTCTCATATAAAGTTATGAGAATCTCAAATATGAAAATTTAAAGGACAAGCAGCCCTCTTTCTTTTAGGCATACATGAAACTAAAGTGCTTAAGGAACCTGCCCATGGTCACATGGCACCTTTAGAGTGTACTCAAAGCCTTTAGACCATTATATTTGATGTCCATCAGACGGTCTTACATCCCTGAGTATGACTGTTTTCCAAATGCATATGGGTGCTGTTATTAATAAAGTGATAAAATATAGATGTATTTGAAAGCACTATTGAATTTAGGGGAAGTTTATAAGCATTAATTTATTTTTCCCCAATTGACAAACACTATGATTACAACTCCCATTATGTGGAAGTCCGTATCTTTGCAGCTGGGCCCTTGATAAGGTGCTCTCATAGTCAAAAACAATTTGAAACTTCTTGTTGTGGGTTGAATCCTGTCCCCTAAAAAGATATGTGGAGGTCCTAATCCCCAGTACTTGTGAAAGTGACCTTATGTGTTTGGAAATAGGGTCTTACAGATGTGATCAGCTTAAAATGAGGTCATACTCAATTAGGGTACGTCCTAATCCAATAAAATGAGTGTCCTTATAAGAAAAGGAGAGGAGTTAGAAGAAAACATAGGCATTAAAATATCAGACATTTCTCTTAGAAATATATTTTTTTCTGATATATCTCTTCATGCAAGGGGAAAAAAGAAAAAAAAATGAACAAATGAGACTGTATCAAACTAAAAAGTTTTTGCACTTCAACAAAATGAAAAGGCAAACAAGTGTTTGTGAGGATGTGGAGAAACGGGAACCTTAGCACATAGAAAACAACGTGGAGTTTCCTCAAAACATAAAAAATTGAACTGCCATTTGACCAAGTATTCCCACTTCCAAGAATATATCCTAATATCCCAAAATACCAATCAGACAGATTATATGCACCTATATGTTCATAGCAGTGCTATTTACAATAGGTAATTAATATCTGGAAACAGCCCAAGTGCACATCAGTAGGTGACTGGATAAAAAAGCTGTGGTACATTCACACAATGGAATACTATGCAGCTGTAAAAAAGATGCATCTCTTATCCTTTGAAACAGCATGGAGGGACCTGGAGAGTATTATGCTAAGCAAAATTAACCAGTAAGAGAAAGAGAAATATCACATCTCATTTATATGTGGAATCTAATGAAAAAAACAAACAAACTGACCAATGACATAGAACCAGAGGCATGAGAACATGGAACAAGCAGACAAATCTCAGAGGGAAGGCAGGGGCAGAAGGGAGAGGAAGAGATTAACCAAATAACTTATATGCATATATGCATTGCCCAAGATATAGACAATTTTTTATGTTTTGAGGAAACTCCACGTTGTTTTCTATGTAGATATAGACAATAGGGCAGTGAAGGTCTGGGGTGGAGTGAGAACCGGGTAGAGGGAGGCAATGGAGGGAAAAAGGTGTACATCTGTAATACTCTCAATAATAAATATAAATTAAAAAAATGAAAAACCAACCCATTGAATGGAAGAAACTATACGCTAATAATGCATCTGATAAGTGTTTAATTTACAAAATTTATAAAGAACCCATACAACTCAACACCAAAAACAAACAATCCAATAAAAAAATGGGCAAAGGACATGAATAGACACTTCCAAAGAGGACATGTCGATGGCTAATAGACATATGAAAAGATGCTCAATGTCACTAAGCATTAGAGACATGCAAATCTGGTTCTGAGTCCACTTTCCCTTTCTACAAAAGACTGAAGGCTGTGTTCCCCTGGGAGCTGAAACTTAGGAGATGTCTCATGAGAGCAGAGAAGAGCCAACCAGTACAGTTCAGGGCAGACTGGCACAGAGCAGGCTAGTGCAGCGCAGCTCAGAAGAATGAAGAGCAAGGAGTGGAGCAGAACTGTCTAGCCAGAGAGGAGTCTGGCCTCCAAGGCTGCCTCACAGCCCTGTTGTTTCATAGCCCTCCTGTATTATAATTGCGCTGTTTTGCACTGAATAATTTCCTTCTTTTTTTTTTTTTTTTATAATATATTTTATTGATTTTTCACAGAGAGGAAGGGAGAGGGATAGAAAGCCAGAATCATCGATGAGAGAGAGACATCGACCAGCTGCCTCCTGCACATCCCCCACGGGGGATGTGCCCGCAACCAATGTACATGCCCTTGACCGGAATCGAACCTGGGACCTTCCAGTCCGCAGACCGACGCTCTATCCACTGAGCCAAACCGGTTTCGGCAATTTCCTTCTTCACCACCCCAAATTGGGGGTTCCTTTTGGTGCTGAATTGGTGCCAATGACCTTTGATGACAATATTTATTAGCACAGAAATGTATTCATGATATATGAAGGGAAAATCTGTGTATGGTCTCATACAGTTTTTGCTGAATGAACCAATTTTTTTGTAAAAAGTTACTAACTTTTTATATACTATATATATGTATATATATCTACAATGATATATAACCTCACACTAGGCAGAATAACTATCATTAGTAAATCAACAAATAAGTTTTGACAAGAATGTGAAGAAAATGGAACCCTCGTGCACTGTTGATGGGAATGTGGATTGGTACAGTCACTGTGGAAAACTGTATGGAGGGTTCTCAAAAATAAAAAATGGAACTGCCTTATAACCCAGTAATTCCATTTTTGGATATATATCTGAAGATACTAATTTGAAAGAAAATATGCACCTCTATGTTCATTGTTATTTACAATAGCCAAATTCTGGAAGGAATCCAAGTGCCCGCAATAGATGAGTGGATAAAAAAATGGTTATATACACTGAGTGGCCAGATTATTATGATCTCTGAACACATAATAATCTGGCCACTCAGTGTATATCCTATATAATAAAAGGATAATATGCAAATTGTCCCCTCGACCAGGAGTTCAACCAGTAGGCAGGCCTGCCAACCGCCCATGTACCCTCCCCCAGGCCAGGCTGGCTGGACTCCACCCATGCACAATTTCATGCATCGGGCTTCTAATATATATATGTATACACTGAGTGGCCAGATTACTATGCATTCAGAGATCATAATAATCTGGCCACTCAGTGTATATCTATATATATAAAACCCTAATATGCAAATAGACCGAATGGTGGAACAACCAAACAACTGGTCACTATGTTGTGCGCTGACCACCAGGGTGCGCACGTGGAACATGGAAGGCATTGGCAACAGGTGGTAGAGCGTGGAACATGGCATGCGTCGGCAGCAGTGGGATGGTGGAGCAGGTGAGCGGGAGCACCAGACCAAGGCAGGGTGCCGGTCGTTGTCATCGGGGTGAGCTTTTGGTGGTTACTGAAAATTCTTTGCTCCCGCATGCCACAGTCCTGACCAGCGCTCGCACCTGCTGCCAGCACTGGCCCGCCTGCACCAGCTCCAGCAGCGGAGCCACCACTCACACCCACTGCCGGTGCTGGGTGCTGGTCCTCCACCTCCCCCTGCACCTGAGGCATAGTCGGGGCAGCAGCTGCACCTTGTACCTACTGCTGGCGCTGGCCCCAATCGCTCCACGTCGTCAGTGGGTTCTATCAGTGCATGGGTGGCAGCAGAAGCAGGGCTGCCGGCAGACAGGGGACTGGGGGATGTGGCGGGAGGGGCCAAGCTGGAGCACGGAGGATGGTGTGAGACCTGCCCCTGTGCCCACTGCAGCCTCGCGGCACACAGTTCCTTTAAAGGTGTGTGAATTCATGCTCTGGGCCCCTAGTACTATCTAATAAAGAGGGAATATGCTAATTGACCCTCAACCATCGCAAAGATGGTGGTGCTCACAGCCAATAAGGAGGGAATATGCTAATTGACTGCCCCACCCTCAAAGATGGTGGTGCCCACAGCCACAAGATGGTGGCGCCCAGTCCTCTCAGCCCTGCCGGGGCAGCAGGCATGCGGCAAGGCCGGGCTCGCCCCTAGGCAGGCCCAGCTACTCTGCACACCTGCCTCTGGAATCCCCTAGTCCTCTCAGTCCCCCAGCCACCCAGGGCCGGCCCGAGGCTCAGGTAACCAGGGCTGGCCGAGGCTTGCACTGCTGGCAGTGGCAGCAGCAGAGGTGTGATGGGGCGTTGCCTTCCCCTGATCACTCGGTCACCTCCTGTCCCTGAGGGTTCCTGGACTGTGAGAGGGGGCAGGCCGGGCTGAGGGACCCCGCTCCAGTGCATGAATTTTCATGCACCGGGCCTCTAGTCTTACCTAATAATAGAGAAACATGTAACTTGACCGTGCCTCCGCTGCGCCCACAGCCAATCAGAGTGAGTATACAAATTAACCCAACAAAGATGGTGGTTAATTTGCATACATACCTGGGTCCCTGGAACCTCCTCAGCACCCAGGTCACTCCCAGCTGGCCATCGGGGGTGGGGCCTTCCCAAGCCTGCAATCGGAGGGACGGGGAGTGCCCGCTTCCCAAGCCTAAAGCCTGGGGCGGAGGCTTTAGGCTTGGGAAGGGGCTGAGGCTGCGATTAGAGGGGTTGGGGGTGCCCACTTCCCAAGACTAAAGACTGGGGTGGAGGCTTTAGGCTTGGGAAGGGGCCGAGCCTGCAACTAAATGCAGACCATCTGGAAGTCACCGCTGGGTTGCCCAGCTGCAGCCTGGTGACCAGCACTGACTGCCCAGGTGGCTGAAACCCAGAAAGTGAGTCAGGGTCTGATCTGCAGCCTCAGTGGAAGCTGTTCATCAGTGTACTTACCACTCTCTTTCTCTCTCTCTTTCTTTCTGATCTTCGCCAGCAGCCAGGCTTTTATTTCTCTCCAGGCCTCTGCTGGGCTGCTGTTAAGGCCCGCCTCTTTGATCAGGTCCAGAGATAGGCCTGGAGATGCTGACTGGCAAAGGAACCGACCAATCAGAACCAAAGGTGGGTGCTGTGGGGAGCCAATGGCTGCCTAGGAGGCAGAGCTTTTGATACTGACTGGCATAGGAACCGACCAATGAGAACCAAATCTGGGTGTTATGGGGAGCCAATGGCTGCCTAGGAGGTGGAGCTTTTGACACTGACTGGCATTGAAACCGACCATTCAGAACCAAATCTGGGTGCTATGGGGAGCCAATGGCTGCCTAGGAGGCGAAGCTTTTGATGCTGGCATAGGAACCGACCAATCAGAACAAAATTGGCCAGCAGAGGAGGGCAGTTGGGGGCAACATCAGGCCTGCAGGAGAGGACAGTTAGGGGTGATCAGGCTGGCAGGCAGAGGCAGTTAAGGGCAATCAGGCAGGCAGGCAGGTGAGCAGTTAGGAGCCAGTGGTCCCAGATTATGCCTAAACAGGCAGTCAGACATCCCGCAAGAGGTCCCCAATTGGAGAGGGTACAGGCATAGTTGAGGGAACCCCCCTCTGTGCACGAATTTCATGCACCGAGCCTCTAGTCCTACCTAATAAAAGAGTAATATGCAAATTGACCCTAACTCCTCTACACCCACCAGCCATGCCCACCAGCCAATCAGGAGCAAATATGCAAATAAACCCAACCAAGATGGCTACAGCCACAGAGAGCAGGAGGGAGGCTTGGGTTTCCCTGGTAACAAAGGAAGCGAAGCTTTACGCCTGCTGTTGCTGGCCTAAGCCTCCACTCAAGGCTACAAAGTTTCAATTATAGAAGGTAAACAAATCCAAACAGAAATGGTGGCAGCCACTGAGCTGGAAAGAGCAGGACGCAAGGGTTGCCCCTGGCAATGGAGGAAGCAAAGCTTCTGCAGCCCTGGCTGACCTAGGCCTCTGCTCCAGGCTACAAAGTTTTAATTATAGAAGATACACAAACCCCAAAAGAAATGGCTGCTGGCCAAGGAGTGAGCAGGAGGCTTGGCTCTGCTCCAGGTTACAAAGTTTCAATTGTAGAAGATACATAAATCCCAGATACCAGGGCCTCTGCTTGGGTCACCAGGGGGTGTGGCCGGCCTGCAAACCACCACAGGCCCTTCACCCAGGCCGCCCCACACCCCAAGGGATCCCCCACCTTAATCCAGGACACCCTTCAGAGCAGGGGAGCAGTTAGGCATCAATCAGGCTGGCAGGGGAGTGGTTAGGGGGTGATCAGGCTGGCAGGTAGAAGCGGTTAGGGGCAATCAGGAAGGCAGGCAGGCAAGCTGTTGGGAGCCAGCAGTCCTAGATTGTGAGAGGAATGTCCGACTGCCTGTTTAGGCTCGATCCCACCAGGATCGGGCCTAAACAGGCAGTCGGACATCCCTTGAGCGGTCCCAGATTGGAGAGGGTGCAGGCTGGCCTGAGGGACACCCCCCAATGCACGAATTTCGTGCACCTGGCCTCTAGTATATATATATATATATATATATATATATATATATATATATATATATATAAAGCCAGTGACTGTAAAGAACATAATGACCAGTCTCTATGATGATCACTGTGGCCAGAGAACTGGCCCGGTCATGTACATATGTCTCCTTTTCTTCCCATTGACCCAAGAGCTCTCTATGTGGTTCACTGAGGCTGATCCCTGGCCAGCATTGCAGCTTTACTTATTCTGCTGGTCAAACCTTCTCTTTTCCCATTCTTCCCAATTACTGTTCTTAAAAGTATCCTTTAATAAGTACTGCCCACTACCGGAAACTCCCACACTGATCAAGGGAAGGCTTACCGCCCAAACACCCCACTCCCTTCCCCCTGGCCAGCCACGCCCCTGGTCAGCTCGCCCCACCATGATAGGCCCACAGGCCCTCCCCCTGGACGGCCCCACCCCTGATCTCTCCCACCATTCCAATAGGGGTCAGGGCTGGCCACCCAACCTCCCGCAGCCGCTCCCTTCAGCCTTCCCTGCCTGCTATGGGCCCCTACCACCCTGATTGGCGCACAGCCCCTCCCCCTGGCCAGACCCATGCCTGGTCACCCCCCACCCAAATAGGGGGTGGGGCCAGTGGCCAACCTCCCGCAGTCCCTCCCCGCAGCTGTCCCCACCCCCTATAAACCCCTACCACCCTGATAAGCCTACAGTTTCTCTCTCTAGCCAGCCTCATCCCTGATGGACCCCCACCACCCTGATAGGCCTTCTGCCCGCCCCTGGCAGCCCCACCCCTGATTGAACCCCCATCCCAATAGGGGACGGGGCCTGTGGCCAACCTCCTGTAGCCCCTCCACCACCCAGCCCCACCCCAGATTGGCCCCTTCACCCCGATCAGGGGCAGGGCCAGCTGGCCAACCACCCATGGCATCTCCCCGAGGCTGCTGGACCCCAAACGGCACCCCCCACCCCATTGGGGGCAGGGATGGCTGGCCCACTGCCCATAGCCCCTCCCCGTAGCTGGCCATGCTCCCAATCGGCCCTCCAACCCCAACTTCAACCCCAATCAGGGGCCAGGCCCGCCGGCCCATCGCCCACAGCCCCTCCACATAGCCAGCCTGGCCCTGATCAGCCCTGATCAGGGCAGGCCAGCCAGCCAACCTCCTGCCATCTCATCCACCTGACAGGCCCAGCCCTGATCTGCCCTGATTGGGGCTGGGCTGGCCGGACCCCACCTGTGCATGAATTTGTGCACTGAGCCTCTAGTATATCTATACTAATAATAGCCTAGGGCCATCATGACCGAATGGATGACTGGTCCATAGCCCAGCCCTCAGGCTCCATTGATCAGGAGATGGCTAACAGGGGAACTGGGTCCCTCAGGCTCCAATGAATCCATGGCAGCAGTGACTGGTGAGCGGGCAGAAGGCAGACTGCTTGGTCCCTTCCCTGGTCCGCAGGCTCCCATTGATCAGGGGATGGCTAACAGGGAACCAGAGTGAGTGGCGCACAGGGACTGGCGAGCAGCTGGAAGGCAGGCCTCTTGGTCCCTCTTCCCAGCCCTCAGACTCCAATCAATTGGTGGTAGAGTTGGGGTAGAACGGGGGACTGGCTTCCTTAGTAGTCCCGCAGGTACAATCTCCAGAGGACAGGCCAGGCACCAATGGATCAGTGCCACCAGCATGATCCTGCTAGTGCTGCTGGCCTCCTGGAATTCGGCCTCAGGCACTGCAGCCGCTTCCCCTCCCTAGACCTCCACAAGGAAGAATGGATACCGCCAGCAGCGCCATCTAGTACTATTACTGCTCTACAGCACCAGCGGTTACTGCTCTCCCTGTGCTTCCTCCAGGTTGCCCGCCCTGCTCCAGATGCAGTGTGTGCACTGCACACGGAAGGAGATGTGAGTAGATAGCACACAGGCAATTAATTTAAAAAGATTTTGGACCAACCGTTTCCTTCATTGGCCTGTTGGTTTGTTCCTCTGTAAGTATTTCCTCAACAACTTCACAAAATGAGCAGATACTAATAGGAATAGTCCATTAAGGCTAATTAAAGCCATTAAAATTAATTTTGTTTGGAGATTTATTGGGAAATTTGGGACTCCCATTGAGACCATTGATGCATGCCGGGGAGTCACCCAGCAGAGCCCCTGAAACGACTGCTGCTGGGGGCTGTGATGCAGTGGCTGCCCCCCTGCTCCCCACCCTGCAGGCCTGCCACAGGCTCTGAGGGGCTCTAGCACTCTCACTGCTCAACTCATCATCACAGCTGCACCTCCAACCCCTTCAGGTTGTGAGAGGAGAATAAGAGGGTGTGAACCGTGAAGGCCAAACTGGGAGACATTTTCACAAGAAGGCGGACCCAGCCATCATTTTTATGATGTGGTTTGTGAACCATTAAATGTTCCCTCTTAAAATGTATCTTCAGGGCATGCCCAGTGCCAGGGAGCCCACGGGGAGTGGAGCCCTTAGATGTAAACATTCTGTGCATTTTAGGGTCTCCTGAGGGTGTACGTCCCTTGGAGGGTGAACCCAGGCTTCAGGGAGGCCTCAGACCTTTGTTTGAACTTACAGCTCTCACAATGTGTGAAGGCAGGAAAACTAGCCATGAAATTTGCATCCTGTCCCCAGGTGTTACAGGGCGATATGCAAAGCTAAACATGTGGAATTGCAATGGCGCCTCAGCTGACTGAGGCGGGAGAGTGCCCTGAATCCCTGGGCCTCTGTGATCGAGGGAGTCCTTGCATGGGTCCAAGGGAGGCAGAAGGAGGACCTGAGGAAGTGTGAGGGGCTCGGCTGTAATTGCTGAAGAAAGAGGCTGGATGCAGAGCCAGTGGTTCTCCCGAGCCCTTGGGCAGAGACACGCCTGCCACACCCAGTGCTGCCATTGTGTCCCCACCGACAGAACTGCAAGTCCATCAGCATGCGCTGCTGTCAGCCCATGTGTGTGGTCCTTCGTTACAGGAGGATGGAAACTGGCCCCAGGGGCATGGGGTCAGAGGCTCTGTGGCCAATGAGCGAGCAAGTGGAGAGTAAGTGGCAAGGAGGGTGAGGCCAGCACTTCAGAAAGCGAGGTGCACTCAGGAATACGGGGCGGTGGGGGCGATGAGTGGTGCAGGAACATGGGAGCTGGGCAGGCAGACAGCAGTGCTGCATAAGAGGGGAGGTGGTGGCAGAGGACAGTGGGGGCAGTAAAACCCCCGTGGACTCAGCCAACAGCAGGCCTGGGTCTCACAGGTCCTGTGGTCAGAGTGGGGCAGCTTAGTGGACCCTCTGCTCCAGCTCTCACATGCTGTGCAAGGCTGCAGCAAGCGGGGAACCTTCTGGCCCATGCTCATTGCTCATCGAGACACTGGCAGAACCCGTCCTGGGGACTGTCTGACTAGAGGCCCAGCTGCGTGCTGGCTGTGGAGAGAGACCCCCTGAGGTCCTAGAGGCCACCCCGGCTCCTTGCCATGGCTTCTCCAGTCCCCAAGGGGGCCTCCCCCGGAGCTGCCACGACCGAGTAGGACAGGCCCCAGGGAGCCGCGGGAGCCACATCTCAGCTCCCTGCTGGGCTGTTAAGAGCAGCCATGGCTTCTCCCACACTCGAGAGGAAACGTTCACATGAGGCAGGACACCAGGACCACTGGGGTCTGCCCAGCACAGACACCAGTCACCCTGGATCCTGTCACAGTGTTGCCTGGATCCTAAATATTGGGAAACGTGTGACTCTTGCCAACTGTTTGTCCGAGGAGATGACGGGTACATTCTCCATGGTCCCCACAGGAAGTTCTCCCAGGAGGCCTTGCAGAGGCCATCTTGCTTGGGGGCCTAGAGACTCAGATCTTTTTGTCAATGTGAAACAGTCCAAGTCTAGCATGTCAGACACAGATTCCACTGTAAGAAATGTACAAATGAACAAAACAAAACAAATCTGAGAGTCAGATAAGCCAGTGCGGTGTCTGTCAGCAGTCTCCTCGGAGGGGCTGTCAGGGGTCATTGGTAGAAATTCCATCACCTGGGAACCCACAGAAAGACTGCTCAGGGCTAGAGAAAATGCTGGAGATGTTCACTGAATTAGTGCGTGACAATATGGTCCCCGATTTCTTTAATAGAGGGGACGTCTTAGGCCTTACCACGCAGCCTCTGTTATATTTACATCATCCTATATAACAAAAGCCTAATATGCTAAGTGTCCGGTTGTCCAATCAGCCATTCAACCAATCAAAGTGCAATATGCTAATGATATGCTAAGGCCGCTCAACTGCTTACTATTACATGCACTGACCACTGGTGGCAGACACTCCGACCAGTAGGTTAGCTTGTTGCTGGGGTCTGGTTGATCAGGACTGAGCGAGACAGGCCAGATACACCCAGCAGCCCTCCTATGGTCCCTCCCCAGCTGGCCAATCTCCTGCATCCCTCCCCGGCCCTGATCATGCACCGGTGGGGTCTCTCGGCCTGGCCTGCACCCTCTCACAATCCAGAACTCCTCAGGGGATGTTGGAGAGCTGGTTTCGGTGCAAGAGCGGAATGACCGGTCACCATGACACGCACTGACCACCAGAGGGCTGATGCTCAACACAGGAGCTGCCCCCTGGTGGTCAGTGCATTCCCACAGGGGGAGCCCTGTTCAGCCAGAAGCTGGGCTCACAACTGGCAGTAGTGGGAGCCTCTCCTGCCTCCGCAGCAACACTAAGGATGCCCGTGGGGGGATCGGGCCTAAGCAGTCAGTCGGACATCCCCTGAGGGCTCCCGGCCTCTCGTGTGTGTGTGTGTGTGTGTGTGTGTGTGTGTGTGTGTGTGTGTATATATATATATAGAATGGAATATTACTTGGTCATGAAAAGAATGAAATCTTCTCATTTGTCACAGCATGGATGGACCTAGAGGTATTATGCTAAGTGAAATAAGTCTGTCAGAGAAAGACAAATACCATGTAATTTCACTTATATGTGGAATCTAAAGAACAAAATAAAAAAATAAACAAAATTGAAACAGACTCATAGATAAAGAGAACAAAGTGATGGTTGGCAGAGGGAGGGGATTAAAAAGGTGAAGGGATCAAGAAGTACAAATTGGTAGTCATACTATAGTCCCAGGGTATAAGGTACAGCATAGGAAATATAGTCAATAATCTATAATAATAAAAGTGTAATATGCTAATTAAACCAGATGTCCTTCCAGACAACCTTCCGGATGAAGCCAGGGGTGTGAGGGAAGCCTGGGTCATGGGTGGCAGAGGGAAGCTGGTGCCGGCAGCCAGGGGAAGGAAGGCCTACTCTTGCACAAATTTCGTGCATTGGGCATCTAGTGCTGTAAAAAGTATGGATGGAGACAGGTGGGTATTAGAAATATACTTTGTAAAGTATATGATTGCCTAACCACTATGCTGTACACCTGAAACTAATACAAAATAATACTGAATGTAAACTGTAACTTAAAAACAAAATTAAAAATAAATACAAATTTTAAAAAAAAGAACAGGAGAGGAAATTAATAGGGAGAATACTATGTCATGATAGAAGTGAAGATTGGAGCCATTAATCAATCAGTCAATGAACACCAAGGATTGCTGGCAGTTCCAGAAACTAAGAGAAAGTGATGGAAGAAATTCTCCCCTAGATATTTCAGAGGGAGCATGTTTCTTCTGATACCTTGATTCTAGACCTCCAGCCTCTAGAACTATGAGACAATCAATTTCTGTTGTTTTAAGTCATCCAGGGAGTAGTAATTTGTTAGGACAACGCTAGCAGCCTCATGCATTTCTCTTCTGCAAACACTTGGTGTTGAGGACTGCCAACAATCTGTGGAAGACAATTGTTCAGATGGAATACTGTCCTTATGTTCTGTTTATTTACCCAGTTATTTCCCTTCATCTAAATGCTACTGCTTTCAGCATAGTGCTGTTTCCTTCACCTTTACTATGTACTGAATAGATTTTAATTAAGGTTATTATCCACTTGTCCTCCTCCACTCTCTATTCACTTCCCCCTTCTATCTTTGGGGATGTAGGTCTTTCATAAAGCACTTATAGATTAGATTTATTTTAGAGGATTAAAGTGGATGGGGTAAACCAATGCTTACTTTTTTTAAAACTTTTTTTAGATTTTTTCTTTATTGATTAAGGTATTACATATGTGTCCTTATCCCCTCATTGCTCCCCACCCCCCACTCATGCCCTCAGACCCCCTGGTGTCTGTGTCCATTGGTTAATCTTATATGCATTCATACAAGTCCTTTGGTTGATCTCTCCCCCTTACCCCCATCCTCCCCTACCTTCCCTCTAAGGTTTGACGGTCTGATCATGCTTCTCTGTCTCTGGATCTGTTTTTGTTCATCAGTTTATGTTGTTCATTATATTCTACAAATGAGTGAGATCATGTGATATTTATCTTTCTCTGACTGGCTTATTTCGCTTAACATAATGTTCTCCAGGTCCATCCATGCTGTTGCAAATGGTAAGACCATTTGCACTAATGCTTAATTTAAGAGCTTCACCTATACTTTTATTTTTAAAAAACGGTTTGCTTTTATTGAAAACATTAAGGATTATCTCCTCACTGGTTTTTCCCCCTTCAAATTGAAACCTGCATATCTTCTTATCTGAATCATAACTGGAAATCTGAGTTCTTTTTGCTCTCTTACCAGCCCAAGATCAAAGCAGAAGTCAATATCTAGGAAAGATAACAGGTAATCATGAAAGATGGAATTTCAGTGGCATAAAATAAATATAAGTATTTCTGTTGGCAATTCTGTTCCAATTAGATATACAAATGACCTCTTCACTTTATTGTGCAATGTACTCAAGTGCAGGGCTTCTTAAATATGTGACACTGGCTTTAAATCTTATTCTTTTAATGACATCATGCTCAGGCATGAAACTTTGTATTTGGGAGGGATCTTAGAGGTCAGTGAATTCAGGGTGGTCTCACGAAGCACTAAGACTTGCAGAATTTCACAAAACTAATTGATGGTGGCATTCAGTCAGAAACCCAGGCTTCCTGTGCCCAGAATAACATTCTTTTGTCTAAATCTTTCTCCTTTTTAGATGAGATTTAGTTTCCTTTCAGAAAGTATTATTGCTCTTTCTCTTCTAGGCAAGAGTAGTGTATGTACTTCAAAGTCAGAACTTTCCTACAGAGTCATCCACTTCAGTGCCTTCTTATTTCAACTAAAGTTGAAAAACTTTGCCCTCCCACCAATAAAATAAAGTAATAAAATAAAATTAAAGCTCCAGATATTGAGATAGTGAATTCATAATATTATCGTAAACAATGGTAATTTCTTAATTTTTATACTATGGCTATGTAAGATGTTAGCATTAGGGAAATCTGGGTGAGGAATATAAAGAACTCTATACTATTATATACACAGTAGTGACATTGAGCTTAGAGGAAGCAGGACCTTGTACGTTTGTGAGTAGGCCCTTTAAGAGGAACATTTGGGACTCCAGCAGCCTCCCACATTCCCCACTGTTTTTTACAGCCCAAAGTTATGGGGACTTTTCTTCCCAGCTCTGGAATGCTGGGCTGTGGGAATGGTGTGTGTCTGGGACCCTCTACTTCTCATGGAAGCCTTGGAGATATTCCTCCCATTTGAAAAAACACCAAACTGTGGGTGTCTGACCAACCTGTTCTGCACATTTGCCCCTCCTACCAGTCTCAATGTGCTTTCTTCTTTACATTTCTAGTTGTAGGACTTTCATTCAGCCAGATTTCAGGTGGTTCTAAATGATGGTTGTTCTGTATTTTAGTTGTAATTTTGATGTGGTTGTGGGAGGTGGCGAGTACTGGCATTTACCTACACTGTCACCTTGGTTCTCCATAGTTTCTTCAAGGATTTTTTTCCACAGCCCTATGGCTTTTCATTGCAGCAGAAGAAAATTGGATTTTTGAATTTAGCTCCTGTTGGAATTTGCCAGATAAGTGCAATGAAAGACAGATGGGTGCAGAAGATTAGGATAATGACAGTAGTGTTATTGATGTAATGGAATGTGGAATCTAAAGTGGATAAAAAGGGCTATGAAGAAAGTTGAGAAGTTGATGAACTGAATGTCAGAAGAAGTGGGGGCTCATTTAACACTCACAATGAGGATGCTTTAAGCCAGCTGGTAGGGTTAGAGATAGTGTTCAAGAATAACATATTTAAATCAGTGCTTTCAGTGGCAGCATACATTGAGTGGCCAGATCATTATGATCTCTGAATGTATAATAATCTGGCCACTCAGTATATTATTATTAGAGGCCCAGTGAATGAATTTGTGCATGGGTGGGGTCCAGCCAGCCTGGCCAGGGGGAGGGGACATGGGTGGTTGGCTGGCCTGCCTGCTGGTCAAACTCCTGGTTGAGGGGACAATTTGCATATTAGCCTTTTATTATATAGGATATACACTGAGTGGCCAGATTATTATGCGTTCAGAGATCATAATAATCTGGCCACTCAGTGTAGTATCAAGTAATAACAGAGTCTACATGTGAATGTGGGAATTGGTAGATAAACTGGAGTAGGGAAGGCAGATTAATCTTTCTGCATAGTCTAAACTTGACATAAGTCTAGGAGTTTTCATTTTTCTGTCATTGTTTCTATAACCTATAGAATGAGATAATCTATGGTCTGTTGAGATAGTAACTTTTGTCTTGTTTATTGCTGTAGGAAAGTTGGAAAATCAAAAGGTGATGTTTCTCTCTCTCTCTCTCTCTCTCTCTCTCTCTCTCTCTCTCTCTCTCTCTCTCTCTCTCAATGTAGGCCACTGATTCTAAGTTAGAGTACTACATCAATGCATGCTGCAACCTCTCACCTTCACTCCCCCCTGCCACACACACACCTGCTGCTCCAAGGAGGCACTGTGGATGTGGATTGGAGTGTTTTGGGGTTGTCACGAAGATTAAGGAGCACTACTGGCATTTAGTGAGTAAGGCCAGACAGCCTTGATGTTCTACAATACTGGAACAGGATTTACAAAAAGACTAATACAATTTCCTGCATTATTTTGGAATATCCCACCAGACATTGTAGTATGTGTAAAAACTTTATCTGAATTTGGAACCAAACTCAATTTTAGATAAAAACCTAAAATATTTGTTGCATTTAAAAACAAATTAAAAATATTTTTATTGATTTCAGAGAGGAAGGGAGAGGAAGATAGAAACATCAATGATGAACCCTATCCAGTTTGGCTCAGTGGATAGAGCATCGGCCTGTGGACTGAAGGGTTCTGGGTTCGATTCTTGTTGAGGGCATGTACCTCAGTTGTAGGCTCCTCCCCTGTCCGGGCCAATCCATGTGTTTCTCTCATATCAATGTTTCTCTCTGTCTTTCCCTCTCTCTACCACTCTCTCTAGAAAAATATCCTCAGGTGAGGATTAAACAAAAAAGAAAAGAAACATCAATGATGAGAGAGAATCATTGATCAGCTGCCTCCTGCATGCCCCCTACTGGGGATAGAGCCTGCAACCAGGGCTTGTGCCCTGACCAGGAATTGAACCATGACCTCCTGGTTAACAGGTTGATGCTCAACCACTGAACCACACCAGCTGGGCTTGTTGCATACTTTAATAACCATTAAAATTCCCAGGATATGAAAAATTCTATATGACATTGGGGAAACTATCTTTGGTTTTGTTTGGAACTTTGTCCAAATGTGTTCACCACATCACAAATTAAGAAACTAATATGAATTCTGCTGGATGTATTTGAGATACCCATATCTGCATTTGTACCTGTGGTGTGCAAATTTGTAAGAGGAAATTTTTACTTCTAAGTCCTTTCAATGAACATAGAATTAAATTTTATTAAATGAGCAGATACAGCAATTGCAGTGATCTCACTGAATTTCATCAGTAAAAGTGGTTTTAAGTATATTGTTATTACTATTATTGCAATACAATAATTGCACCAATTAGACATCCTAGTTATAAACATCTCATACAGAAAATTTTAATTAATTTTAGGGTTGTCTATTGCTTTTCAATTTTATTGTGATCCTGTCCCCTGAGATCTATCATAACCTCTTGAAAGCTTTCTTTTATTAACTTCATTTTCTAATATTTTCCCTACCCCCTCATTGTCTATTAAAAGACATGTTCTCCAAGATCTCTTTATGTGTTAGAGACTACAATGTAGAGCTTGGATGTAAGAGGATTTCAAATTAGAAGATTTTTTATGATCTTTCATCTGTACACCATAGGGATGTATCATCTCATAACCCTTAAACATAGGGACTAACTCATTTGTGAGAATAACATCCTGCTCCTTTTCTCATCTTGGAGTTTGTATTTGTTTGGCATATTATCTCAATTACAATAAAGGTTGTTTCTCCTTTTTCTCTCATCATATACAAATCAGATTTGGAACATTATTACTTATCCTAGCATTTTTCACTCATTATTAATTTATTTTATTTTATTTCCCCTTTATGATACAGTTATTATATTATTTATCTTAATTATATGACTATGTAGATTTTATTATGTGTGAATTTCTTTTCAGGACAGTAAAATGAGCACCACAAAATATATATTTGAAAAGGGAGCCCCAAGTTTGATATGGTTGAAGTCCAATGACTGGACCTCCCTTAATACTCCCTTCCTTTGAGTTAAATATTTATCAGTTTCAATTTTGGATCCTTCAAGGGGTCATGCTAGAATTGAGGAGACATAGGGAAGCTGGTGCCTCAAAAGTGAGGAGTGATCTGATCTGGGATACTCAGTACCCTTAGGGATTGAAAATGGGTTTGGGTTTTATTTTTGGTAGAGAATTCCTTGAGTGAAAGTAACTTACTCTCTGCTTCTGGACAAATCTTCAAAAGGGAGATGACTATATTACATGAATGTGGAGGCTAGATAGAAATTAGATACTTCAGCTTGGGGGTACTATCAAGTGTCTAGTCTTAAGCTTCATATGAGGGGAATAGAGCCACTTATGTTTGAATGAAGTAGGCTATTGATGAGAAAGGACCATGATGGACTGAAGACCAGAAATTTATGATCACATTTTCTGGACTGCATGGTCCTTCTGTGTCCTGCATAATCACAAAGGGAGTGGGAGTCTCCCAAAATACTGCTAAGAGTGAATTTTCTATCAATTGTAACAGATGGCACTAAATCAAATTTATTTGATTTTTTTTAATAAATGGAAAAAGAAAAGCTGCTAACCCTGAAGTGCACTGGTAAAATTTCATTATCCATTACACTTAAATTTGATAGTTATTTTAGACATATTCTCATCAGAGAAACATTGAGAAACTTTTAGTGAGAGACAACTTTGGCATGGGTCTATAACTCCATATCCAAAGCAGTAGTAGCTTGTTATTGACCTTACATCCAGTTCCTCCAGCATTTTTGGAATGAATATATTGTAATCTTTAAATCTCTACATCTACCAGAATCTTTGTGTGAAGACTCCAGGGAATAAGACAATGTATGGTTCTCCATTCCAGAAAGATTCGTATGCTCTGATTTGTATGCTGTCGAGGACATGGTAATACTTCTGACAAAAGAAGAGCTTCCAATTATCAAACCCAGTGTTTTTTGTAAATCTAGTATTTATAAGAAAGTAGACTGAATTCATCAGGGTCAGACACAGTTGGAGTAAATCACCAACGAAGACCATGAGTGGCAGGCAGTAGCCACTGGGGTGCATACACTTGGGAAATGAGGAAACAGATCTTTGAGCTGTGCTTACTGAACAGAGCTCTCTGAACATATCGATTAGGAGTGATTGGATAGTGAATTAAAATGCCTGCACTCATATTTCCCCTTGAATGATTGTTGTACAATGAATGTTTTTGAGGAGAGATCTATGTGGCTTATTTTATACTCAACTGAATGCTCTGGAGCTCAAACAAGATATTTCAATTGTGTGGCTTTATTGTGTGAGTCATCACAAAATGAGGTGGGGAAGAAATATTGCTCTTTAAAGTTAGTGAACCATGGGGATTTTATGTGGAATTGTAAAAAGTTCAAACTAATCAAGAAAAAAAATGGCAGATGGACACCGGTGTTTGAAAGACAGTGTCTGAAAGACATGGGCATTGATTTGAAAGGGCTTTCCTTTTAGCGATGCATAGCTTAGGCCTTGGGAACTTTAATAGGTGGTCGAGAAAATATCCATGTTATTGCTCTGGGCTTTTGGCTGAATAAAATTTCCACATCCATCCTCAAGAAAAATTTATAGCTAGCTTTGTACAGCATACAAACTGCTTTCAAAAGACCCCCAACTGGTTAAATTTCATCAAATAGCTACTTTGAAAACTACTCATTAGCATCCTGTCACCAAGTAGGGCATGGATTGAATTAAGTTGCTTGTTTTCAAACACTTGTTTGAAAATGTACCATATGCAGACCAACTCAAATAGAAGAGAATTTTTGTTTTCAGAAACAAAATATTAGACATTTTTTAAAAAGAAAAAGTAATTTCCAAAGCATTTTATGTTCCTTTGAGGAAGACATGCTTCTGGGTATCTTTTAGTACCTGTTATGCAACTATTGCAAGAATAAATCATGGCCTTTATAAAATTTTCTTTCTACCTGACCTCTCAGAATCATTTGACACTGTTGGAAGCCATGTTTTGCAACTCTGTTTGCCACTTGCTCTATCACTATTTCTAATCAGATTAGTTTGTGGGTTCATTTCTCCTGACATCCCTGAAATGCTTATTTATTATCCTCAGTTCTATTTTAGGCTGTCTTCCCTTCACACTCTACACAGTCTCTCTGAGCAATCTCATATCCACTGGTCTTCAATTTCCCTCTGTATTTGTACTGTTCACACTATGGTAGCCACAAGCCAGTTGTGCCTATTTAAATGTAAATTAATTAAAATGAAATAAAAATTTAAAAATTCAGTCACACTAGTCATATTTTAAGTGTTCAATAGCCACATGTGGCCATGGCCAGTACTAATACAGAACATTTCTATCATTACTGAGAGTTATGTTAACAAATGTTGTTTTATATATGAAGGACTCTCATCTCTCTAGTCTAGATATCTCTCTGGGGACTTAGACTCATAAGAGCGTACTGGACATTTCCATGTGGATGTTCCATCAGCCTCACAGAGCAATCATTTCTACCAAACTGCTCCTTCCCAGAAATTAGATTGGGACCATGAATGCAGAAGTAAGGAAACTCATATTTATTTTTTATGAAGAGGAAAGCTATCAAGAATTTTTACTATTTCCAGATGATTAACTTCAATGTTGATAGTTCTTCAAAATAAAGAAGACTCCAAGTTGCCATGTGTAATATTTGACAGTTTCTAAGTTTAATCATCCCTTGCAGTGATGGTGTAACTGGCACCTGTTTCTTCCATTACCCATGCCCCCAAATTAATTTCACATGCTGAATGAAGAATGAGGCTAACAAAGCAATCTTTGTTATAGAAATTCCACAGATTGCTTAATTGACACTTCCAAATCTCTCATTTATTTGGATTTCTAAATCAACAGAATTAGACTACAAATTAATTCATTAGTACAAACAATGGAAAATGAGGTCAGGATTATTAGGAGAAGAATAGACAAGAAGATGAATTGATCCACAGTCAAATATACAGGTTGATCTCTGAAACTCAGAAAAAGTAGGTCAACTTTCCCCCTCTCTCTTAATTACATGCCCACAAGCTTTCTTCTGTCAGGTCTGGAAATCTTAGGGCTTTTTTCTACACAGTGTAATTATGTTTCCATATCTGATCCAATTTTGAAATGAAATAAACAGTAGGAACTGGTCACATTAGCAAGTGGAACCACTAAATTACATTCATTAAAGCATTGTTCAATTATTAAGTGCAATCCTCCAGTGACCCACCCCCAATAAAGCAAAAATTCAGTTTACAATTAAGGATCTGTGGAACTCAATAAATATAATCTATTATTTTTGAGAGAATGCATTATTTCTCATTCTATTAAAGGAAATCCAGATCTGGAAAGGACTTGGATAAAGAATAATTACACTTTGATGAAAAGAAGCTGAATTCACCTTCATCCAAATCAGGTCAGGTATTATCTACCCTAACACAGTATAATGATCCTTTGGACTTGTCATTTTAAATCTTCAGGAGAATCTCAGTATCATTCTAATGCAATAGCAAGGTAAGAAGCAATGTTTCCCATTTAATTTTTCACAATATACAGCATAATTTTATACTAAATTACTAGTATTTTGTTATTATAGTCATTTTCATGCTTTTAAAAAATTCCCTCTTCTCTAGACAAATATACATCTCCCTTTGTCAATCTTAGCTTGTCTTTCCTCCTTTGAATACATTGTTCTCTACAGCACTGAAGCAAACTACCTCTTAACAAGCAGGCCAAATGTCTGTCTCCACCCAAAATTTCCTTTTCAAATTTCTTTCATCAACAATACCTTTTCAGAACTGCCAAGATTGAACAAGGAAAGATTATTTCAGCTCAATAACTAAAATGGCCAAAGAGGACAGTGTTACCCTTGTTTATCCTGTGTTTGCCTGTCTACTGAATTATGCTACATATACTACACTTGCTATGTTATTGAATTACAGATTAAAATTTCACAGCACACAGGCTACATGGTAATGAGAGCAAGACACACATAGTCACACAGACAAAAAGACAGAGGGACAAAGAGGAAGGGAGAGAAGGAAATAGGGAGCCAGAGACAGCTAGAGAGAGAAAGAGAGAGAGAGAGAGATGAAGCAGTATTATATAATAGAAAGGATATAGACTTTCACATTCATTATATGTTCTTGAACCAAATATTTAATCTTGTAAACATCAGTTTCCTTATCTATAAGATAAGGAATCAGAATATATATGTCATAGTGTTACAGACGATTAAACAAGGTAAAACTCTAAATTATTTAATATAGCAAAACACCTGCCACAAAGTAACCATTCAATAAACAGTGGTAGTCATTCTTTTAATTACCAAATAGCTACATAAATATATTAGGCATATTGACATACAAAAATAGTGTAAGCATACAATGTTATTAATACATTTTACACATTTGAATTGTAAAGCTTGTTGAGTATTATATAAAGTATAGCTCTTGGGTAGATGTGAAATATGGAATAATTGAAACACTGCCTGGTTTGAAATTAGGAAATCAGCATTTGAGTCTTAACTCTGATTGTTACTAGCTATATGACCTTGGGAAAGTCATTTAACCTTTGAAGCTGGAGTTTCCATTTCTACAAAACAGGAACCACATTGCCTACTCTGGACATTGAGTGTGCTAATAAGTGCAAGTGAGCTTTTGTTTGTAAAGCCCTTTATTATGTATAAAACATGAGGTTTTGAATCCCTTGCTTTGGAGAAGCAGTTTCCTGTGTGTGGCTGAGAATTCTCATGCAGTACTATTTTCTCCCAAAAGTCCTTTTGAGTTGCATTTGGAACCTGGGCCAGTCTTAAACTTAGAGTCTGATAAGCCTTTGAGCCCATGTGTTTCTTGAGAAGAGACTGTAACAGTTGTAGGCTATGTTCAGGCATATCTCATCCAGGAGACAGGAAAAGGACCTATCTGGGCACTGGATATAGAGATGATTACTCTAACAAGCAACTGGACTCAACACACCAATTTTCAGGAATCACAGGCACAATCTTGAATCATGCTCTGATCCTGAGCATCTAACAACATACCTAGTACATAGTAGGTGACCAGTAAATATGTGTTGACGAATTACAGGCAATCTCAAGGTTTATGACCTTATACATACATATAATGACTTAGAGTTAATTGACTCTCCATTCAGTCATTACACACAGCATTTAATGGAAAGTTTTGGCTCATTCCTGGGAAAATGACTTATCTCATTTGTTCCACCTCCTTCCCACTTAGAGATAACCTTTGTTTGTATTCTCTTGTGACTTCACTTTCAAATCTCCAGTGCAATCAGTTAAAAAGCATTTTCTGGATTTTTATTTCCAACTTTCAGTTGTTTTATGGGTTGCCATTTTGGATTGCTAAATGGCCTCCCAATTCCCATTTCATACCCAGTGCTTTGTCTCTTGTAAGTTATATAGAACTATCAGAATCTATTTACTAATTTCACCTATCTCCTCCTTCAGAACTCTTCAACCAGGCTCTTTTTCCTGCTCTGTATTCTGTACACTGCTCAGTCACCCTCACAGGCCTCAACTGCAACTGAAAAGTCCATGTAAAATAGGGAACTCAGTACCATGGTGCATACATTTTTAAAAGAAATATCCACTCTCTTGAATCAGTGAAGTTTCAAATATGAGAAGTCTGTTTCTCTATTAAGTAGTTTCCAAAAAATTACAAATGGACTTCTTTTTAACAAAATCTCTGTGTGACTTCAAGCCATACAAGTTACATTTGGATAGACCAGCTTGGGGGAAGGGAGTGATCGATTATCAGTCACCCAGATCAAGTAGAAAAGAAAATGTATCATCTGACACAATTTTGGAACCTTTCATTTTCTGTTGAAGATTTTTGGACTGAAAATATTATTACAGACATCAGACATGTATTAATGACCAACAAATATAGTGATTTCCTAAGTATTAATAGAGTTTTACCTTGAAAAAATAATTTTTTTCTGAAATAGCAACCCGCAGTTTGGGGATATAAATAATGTATTCAGTAAATAAATTTCATACTGCCCAGCTAAGCACTCCTATAGACCATTCAGATCAATATTTGATGAAAATGTATCAAAGAAAACTTATTGCTATGAGGAGCTTCTGCTATCTTTTGATTGAAGTGAATGAAGCAGAAGTGTAAAGCTCTTGCTGCATGTATTTGAAATTTTTTAACCACCACTAGTGCTGCTAATGGATATGCTAATTACTGTCCACATAATTCTGAAATAATTAGGAAAATAGGCAGTTTCCCGAATCATCCTATTAAAATGCAGGCCTGATAACAGAATAGTTTCCAGACATGTGCTGACTTGAATCAGTGAAGATAAAAGTGACAGAGTGCCTTTTACTTTACAATTGAAATCTCTCTACTATGGTGTGCTGTAAAGCTTTATAAGCACAAGAAAGTCGAAAACTTTGTCCAGGACAAGGGGTAGAAAAGAGCTCAGGAAATAAAATGTGGTAGTGACAGAACTCCTCACATTACCATTACAGTTAAAGGCACTGTAGCCATTCTGCAGCTTGAACCTCCTCTTGCTTTATCCATGGAAAGGAAGACACCTGATTTAGATAGGTGTCTTAGGTGCTTCCCTGAGGCATATATAGATCATAGCACTGACAAGAGCTTCCTAGGACTGAAGATGCTCAGAGCATTTGGCTCCATCTCTGAAAATAAATCAGGGTGGAACTGGCAGTGTTAGACAGGTGTGCCCTGCTCCCAGTTTCAGGTTTGGACCCGGCAGATTTGCAGTCAGTGCACTCTCCCGACTACAACATGAGAGAATGCTAAATGCAGTGGGCATGAAAGAAAAGACAAATAGTTCTTGGAAGTCCATTGTCAGTTGTGAGACAGGACTCTCTCCCATAGAAGAGGAGATGCTTAAAGAAAGGGATCTTGGGACAGCATTAATAAAGAGGAGACAACCTGATAAGCAAACATGGTCTCCATGGACCAGGGCATGTGCATACTTTCCAAGTCAATTAAAAATGTCTTGAAACTAATTTGTAATTGCAGCTTGTCTGGTCTGGGGGAAAAAAAAAACTTGCCAAAAATGAACCAGCCCAGAGTATGTAGGGGGCAGCAATCTCTTTAAAGTGAGATGGCTGCTTGGGAAATCCTGCAGGCATCCAATAAATGTACACTGCTAGTGATGATTCAGAAAAGCTCCAGCACAGAGTTCCTGAAATGAAGGGGTAAATCATTCAGCAGTCTTCATAGCCTCTTGCATGATCCTTTGAAGTACAGAAAGCTCTGTCATACATTTTATCTCAGTTCTCTGCATGACCACCTGATGAAGAAGGTGAGGTGGGAAATTGACATCCCCATTCTAGAGATGAGGAACTGGGGTTTAATGAGTCAAGATGACTTGTCTATGGGCAGACCTTCTGATTCCCAGTCCAGTGCTCTTTCCATGGCAGCACTTGCACCCTCTATGCTCTGTGTGGCTCTTCCCCACATTGCCATTCTCGTCACCTCCAGATCAGGGAAAGCTGTGTCCTAGGGCAAGCCCTGCTACCCATCCCTATTCCCCAGAAGTCCTCTGACATGGCTTTGCTGTGTATTCTGAACAGGCTGACAATTGGCATCCTCCACAAGAAAGCCTTTTTTTTTTTCTTCAGAAAAAAAAGAAAAAGAGAGCAAGGGGAAAAAATGTCACCAGAAAAATAAAATAAAATATGTCGGAAGGCTAATGCTCTTTAAAAATGCCACTTTGCCACTTCATTTTTATTGTTGTTCCAATGGTTCTCCTGGACTTGCTAGTGAAACTCTAAACTTCTAAACCTGAATTTGGGCCCCTTTGCATCTGTTGCTTCACCCAAAATAACTCTTCTGTCTGGCCAGGCTGACCTCTTCTTCGGAATTTGAAGCCACATTTATTTTTAATACCATACTTTTTCCTATGCTATTCCCTCCATTTGATAGGGGCTCCTTTCCATTATCTTTGACTAAATTCTGCCCAGGTGTGTTGGTGCAGACAGGCCCCACATACAGGTTCACATTATGGATTGTAGGCCCATTCATGCTTTGGATCTGGAGAGATTGCTGACCATGGTAGTCCCAACTGATCTGATTGCAAGTGAGAGAAATTCAACTTGATCTAGCTAAAGCAAAAAAGGGGGGGGGGAGAAAGGAAAATTACTGGAAGGCTATGGAAGAATATATAATACTAGGGGCTCAGTGCACTAATTTGTGCACCTTGAAAGGAACTGTGGGCCACGAGGCTGTGGTGGGCACAGGGGCAGGTCTTGGCCCATCCTTGGCACCCCCTCCTGGCCCCTCCCGCCATGGCCCCTGGCACCCTGTCTGCTGGCAGCCCCGCACCGGCCACCACCACTCCCATGTGCTAATGGCGCCAGTCCCGCTCACACTTGCTGACAGCATAGAGTGATTGGGGCCAGCGCCAGCAGTGGGTGCAAGAGAGGCTGGTGCTGTCAGTGGGTGTGAGTGGCGGCTGCTGCCCTGATTGCCCCTCAGGAGCAGGGGGAGGTGGAGAAGCCCTCAGGGGCAATCGGGGCCGGTAGCCACTGCTCACATCTGCTGATGGCAATGAGTGATCAAGGCCAGCGCCGGGCACCAGCAGTGGGTGCAAGAAGCGGCTCCAGCACTGGCAGTAGGTGCGAGCACCGGGTGGGACCACGGAGTGTGGGAACAAAGAATTTTCAGTAACCACCAGAGGCTCCGCTGATGACAGTGACAGGAGCCTTGCCTTGGTCTGGCACCCCCGCTCAGCCTTCCACCACCCCGCCATGTCTGACGCCCACCATGTCCCACACTCTGCTGCCTGCTGCTGACTCCCGCCATGTTCTCCACATGCCTCCTGGTGGACAGTGCACATCATAGTGACCGGTTGTTTGGTTGTTCACTTGTTCTGTTGTTCTGCCATTCGGTCTATTTGCATATTAGGGTTTTATATATATAGATACCATGAAAAGGTGGGTAGATCAAGGGCATCTGGGCTTTCCGGCATTTAAAATCAGAAGCTCAAATGCTGCCAATACTCTGTCCCTCTCTCATCTTTGCCTCTTTTGGCATGGCATCTTCTTTCTCTCAACTGCTTACACATCATGGGAAACATGGCAACCAACAGTTTCTGTGCTGTATACCTCACAGGCTTTCTATCAGAGAAGAATGTACACTCTCCTGAATTTCATTTTTGATCATTCTAGAGCACTCTGATTGGCCTGTTTGCTTCAAACACCTATCTCTAGACAAATTTTGTATGGCCTGGGGCAGAATCACTTAATGTAGACCCTGCCATAGGGGCCCTTGGGCTGTGTGTCATTTCCAGAGGAGACAGGAAATCACTGTGATTTAGGCAGCCTCCCTGGTTGGTATCTAGTACATTGACCTGTGGTCTCTCATGAATTGCTACTTCACTTTGAATGCATCATGTCTTCTCTCCCAAACAATTTAACAGCTCTTTGAGGATTGAGCTTAGAACCACATACTATCATTCTAGAGTGCCTATGCTACTTAGTATAGTGCTGTGCCATTCTGTTTATTTACACAACTGTTTATTGCATGCCTCTTCTCTGACAAGCTCAATTCATAAATTAGAGGTGAATCCTTATTGTTCACCCTAACGCTTTTCACAAACTACTTGCAGTTTCCTAAAATCACCTTGCCATTTCTCACCTCTCTCGTTTCACACATGCTCTTCCCTCCATCCAAAATACCTTTCCAATTCTTCTTTCCCTGATAGAAAAGCCCATTCACCCTCCAAGACTCAGTTCAATGTTACCATCTCTAGAAAGCCTTTCCTTACCATGTCCTCTGGTCCCTTTATCCCAAAGCTGAATGAAGTGCCTGTCCTCGGTGTTCCCACAGTACCTTCATGGCACTTACTGCTTATCTCCATGCAATCTAATAATTTACTTGTTGGCCTAATCATTTACTTGTACTAAGTGAGTGGTTCTCAAACTGAGATCTCTGGATAATCGGCAATACCTGGGAACTTCTTAGAAATTCATATTCTTGGGCCTCACTCCAGATGTAATGAATCTCAGACTCTGGGGATGTGCCCAACAGCCTGTGTTTTAAGGAGCCATTCAAATAATTCTGATAAACACTCAAGATAGAGAACCACTGAGACAGACACTCCTCTCTGTCTCCATGGTCTAGCTCATAGTAATTGCTAAGTAAAGTTTTGATGAATGAATTAATGAATCAGTATTTCCTTCTCCATGGAAGGATTTGGGGATGTGTTGTTTCTTCTTGCTTGTTTCTTAGGCACTTCAACCAGGTAGATTACTGATTTCCATTAATCGTTAGACCATCCATTTATTTATTCATTCATTAGACTATCCAGACTTTTTGAGATTCTAGAGTTGAATTCATACTGCTTGCCATAGCAATGAGGTGCATAGCTCTCCCAACCACCAGAAATATTTGGTAGCCCTTTTTCATGGCTATAGGCCACAGGTATATAAATATGCTCTCTTCTGCTGATATCTTTTCAAAAGAAACAAGAATTCCAAAGAAAAACACTGTTCTGGAAGCTGCTGATACCCTTTGAGCTTTGCATGATTAAAAAAAATCCTCACTTAAGCCTGAAGGCCTCTAAATCATCTTTGCTGATAAACCTCAGGCTTAAGTTGTAAACAAATTAAAGACTGGAAACTTTTCTTTGGCACATTCTTTCAAGAACTTTATTGCTGTCTGTGAGCTACTTGGTTCCTTTCAGAGGGAGGAATTCTCTGTGCACTGGACTGAACAGAGCTGTCCTGCACCTTGGCAAAGAGGAGTGGGGGTATGTGTGAGAGACTGAGCTGTCTCAATAGCCCAATGTTATGCTTTCAGCAAGCTTTTGAGAACAAAGTCTCTGTTTTTATTGCTTTCCCTGCCAGTGATCACGCTTGGTTTCTTTCAGTGGGACATTCCATGCCTTTTCACTGAGTGCATCCTCTGAACCCTCCAAGCTACTTACAGAGCCCTAAAATGAGGCCACCCTCTCTCCAATTCTGTACACACAACCACACACAAAAACATATTCTGATAATCCTCTCCTGAATCCCAAAGAAGACAGTGAATATAAAGGCCCCAAGAACAAATCTACTCTTTATTATACCAAGTTGTTATTTTAAAAAAACTATAAATATTTAGTTTCTGGAAACTTGTGCTGCATTGTAATGTTTAAAAATTATATGTTACACACAAAAAAAAAATGACTTAAAGGAATAAACTGCTTAAAGCTTGAAAGTTAAGTTTAAACCCATAAAGGATAGAAGCATGAATTATGTAGAGAGGTTTCACACATATAAGACTGAACTATGTAAAGCAATTCCCAAATGTCAGTCTGCAGTTGCATCACAACACCCAGAGATTCAAATTAAACATGCAGATTTGCTTTAAGTGCCTCACTCAGTAGGTAGTCCAGGAAATTGTTATTTTTAACAACTACCCAAGGTAATTCCAATGGTAATTATTGTTGGGAATTACTGAATTAAATAATGTTCAACCTTTCTTCCAATGCAGTATCTACGTATAATGTTCTTGTACTTTGTGATATACTTCTCTCTCTCTCTCTCGCCCTCTCTCGCCCTCTCTCTTTCTCTTTCTCTCTCTCTCATCACACACACACTCACACACACCATGCGAGTGAACTCTCTCTCTCTCTCTCACACACACACACACACACACACACACACACACACACACACACTTTTATTCCTATAAGGGAGATAATAGCGACTTCAACATTATAATTAGGGAACCTGGGTTATAGTCCCATCTCTGCCACACACTAGCTCTGTTACTTTGGATAAGCCATTAGCCTCCTCTTACCTTTAGTTTCCCCATACACAAAACAGTCTGTACTACTAGATCCAAAAGTGCACTGGTGAAAAGAGAAAAATAAGACTTGATTTATAGTGTTTGTGGCATTGGCCATTTTCCATGGTATAAATAATCCCATCTACCATAGCTGATTTCAAGCTAGCAATGTGATGTCACTAAATATGGATTGGGAAGAGATAGACACAATCTACTTTCCCAAATTAATATAAATTGACTTCAGCTCACAACTAAGTCCATTATAGCTTTAAATTTATATATTCTATTTTATGCAATTAATGATTTAATAATGAAAGCACCTTCTCTTTTAAGAAAAAGGAAGTCGGTCCTTGGTGCTGTGAAGAGAGCTTGACCTTTGTAGTTGGACAGCATTTTATTTTATTTATTTGAATGCTCCATTTTATTTATTTATTTATTTATTTTTAAATATATTTTTATTGATTTCAGAGAGGAAGGGAGAGGGATACAGAGATAGAAACATCAATGATGAGAGAGAATCATTGATTGGCTGCCTCCTACACGCCTCCTACTGGGGCGGGTGATGGAGCCCGCAACCCAGGCATGTGCCATTGGCCAGAATGGAAACTGGGACCTTTTTGTCTGCAGCCCGATGCTCTATCCACTGAGCAAAACCATCCAAGGCTTATTTTATTTTTTAATTAATCTTTATTGTGCAAAGTTATACATATGTCCCCTTTTCCCCCCATTGACCCCTTCTAGCCCATCCCCACACCCCCCCACCCCAGGCCTTCACCACCCTATTGTCTATGTCCATGGGGTATGAATACTAATATATGCATACAAGTTCTTTGGTTAATCTTTTCCCACCCACCAACCCACCCCTGCCTTCCCTCTGAGATTCATTAGTCTGTTCCATGTTTCTATGTCTCTGGATCTATTTTGTTCATCAGTTAATTTTGATCTTTAGATTCCACATATGTGTGAGCGTTTTAAATTCCAGCTCCATCATTTAGAGTCACGTGGTCTTGGACAAGATAATTGACTTATAGGTCCTGGTTTCTTTATTTGTAAAACAAGTTAACAAAACACCCCTTTTTAGTAAAGGACTAATGAGTTAATGTATGTAGAGCGCTTATTATAGTATCTGTTATCTATAACATGTGAATGAATTAAATTAGAGATGATAAAGCAAAGCAATAGCAGTCATAGCATTAGAAACACATTAGGCTGAAAAAATATTTCATTGTATTCATATACCACATTTTCTTTATCCGTGGATGGACCTGGAAGATGTTAAGTAAAGTTACAGAAGGACAAGAACGGCATGATTCCACTTATATGAGATATCTCAGAAAGTTAAGCACACAGACACACAGAATAGAATAGTGGTTGCCAGGACCTGGAGGAAGGTGGAAATGGGGAATTGATAGCCAATAGATATAAAATTACAGTTATACAAGATTAATAAGTTCTAAAGATCAGTTGTACAACAGTCTGCCTATAGTCAACAATACTGTATTATATACTTAAAAACTTGTTAAGAGAGTAGATGTCATGCCAACTGTTCTTATCACAAAAAAAAGAACAAGAGACACATGAAATCTTTTGTAGATGATGAATTATGTTTATTACCTTGTTTATGGTGACTGTGTCACAGGTATATGCAAATGTCCAAACATTAATTATGATAAATTTTATATATTAATTATATACCAATGAATTTTTCCTCTAAAAAATAACACTTCACACCAGCCACTTAAGATTTCCAAAGGGAGAATATAAAAGAGAGCTCACAATAAAATTTTTGGTTAATGATAACAATTACTCTTTTATTGGGAGCTTTCCATTTTCTAGGCACTGTTCTAAGAGCTTTACATGGATTATCTGATTATAAAAGCACAGAAATCTGTAAGTGCTATAAACTAAAACATCACTTTTTAAGTCATTTAAATGTCTTAAAAGCTAGTTTCAGATATGAACTTCTACATGAAACAGTTTTCAGGAGGATGAATCTAGAGATGAATAGAGATAAGAAATCAAAGAAATTCCATGAACACAGACAATAATGTGGTGAAGGCCAGGGGTGGTGGCAGAGGTGGGCTTGAAGGGGTCAATGGGGAAAACAAGGGAACCTCTGTAATACTTCAACAATAAAGATAAAGTTTAAAAAAGAATCAGAGAGAAAAGGTGGGCATTGGAACAGATAGCCAAGTTTATTAATTCTTATAAAAATAGAGGAAAGGATAGCAAGGGGATTTATCTCTTTTTCTGAAAGCATCTGAGAATTTCTTGGTAACAAACTCAGTGGTCACAGTCTATATCCTGTAATAAAACACAAATAAATAACAACAAATTAAACTATGAAATGAGGAATATTTCATCAGCTTATCACTGCATATCCCCACATCACTGGTATACTTTAGTTGTTCTTTTCAAATTTTTAAACTTTAAATTTAAATTATTTTAGACTAAAAATAATAACAACAATAACAGAATTACTAAACTCCTTGAAGTGAATTCAGGATTGGCTGAACCCAAATGGTCATTTCCATGTAGCTCCTAGCTCTCTGAGCTATAAATGCTGTCCTTAAAGTCTGAAGATAAGTCTACTTTGGAGGAATTTGTGTGCCTGCTTTTAAGTCTGTACAGTTTTAATAAGGAAATAAAATAAAATATTGGCAATATAATAAAGGTTCCATCCTAAACCATGCCTAGATTCTGGGGCATTTTTATATAATACTACTAGTAGCCCGTTTGCAGGAAGATTCGTGCAATAGACCTTCATTCACCTGGCTGCCTGCACCAGTTTTCTGCCGGCACCAGGGACCCAGGCCTTGGCTGTGGCCACCGCCTTCTGCCTTTTTCAGGGTCAGGGCTTGGCCCCGGGCTGTGGCCTTGGGCTCCGCGGCACCCAACATCCTTGCTAAGGATCGCAGGAGCCGACCCCCAGTGGTTTCCTGCCATCCTTGCAGGCTGCCCACTGGTGCCCAAGGCCGGGAAAGCCTCCGCCCCAGGCTTTCCTGGCCTTGGGCTCGCCGCACCCAGCGTCCCTGCTACTGATCACAGGAGCCGACCCCCAGTGGTTTCCTGCTATCAGTGCAGGCTCCCCGCTGGTGCCCAAGGCCTGGAAAGCCTCCGCCCCTGGGAGCGGCGGGAGGGGCGGGATGGGCAAGGCCAAGACCCCCCAGGTGGCCAATCGACCCCCGGACCCCCGGGAGGGGCGGGAGGGGCCAGGCCACACCCCCCCAGGTGGCAGATCAACCCCCGGAACCCCCGGGAGCGGCGGCATGGGCCGGGCCACGCCCCCCCGGGTGTCGATCGCCCCAGGCATCCCCGGGAGCGGCGGCATGGGCCCGGCCATGCCCCCCCGGGGTGCCTATGGGCCCGGCCACGCCCCCCCGGGGTGCTGATTTCCCCAGGCACCCCCGGAGCGGCGGCATGGGTCCGGCCACGCCCCCCCAGGGTGCCGATGGGCCCGGCCACGCCCCCCCGGGGTGCCGATTGCCCCAGGCACCCCCGGAGCGGCGGCATGGGTCCGGCCACGCCCCCCCCCGGGGTGCTGATCGCCCCAGGCACCCCGGGGAGTGGCGGCATGGGTCCGGCCACGCCCCCCCGGGGTGCCGATCACCTGGCCACGCCCCCCCGGGGTGCTGATGGCCCCAGGCACCCCCGGGAGCGGCGGCTTGGGCCCGGCCACTGGGCACCGCCATCTTGATCTTCTCAACGGCAGATATGCCACCCGGAGTCCCGCCCCCAGCCTCCTGCCGGCCCAATCGTGGGCATAGCGGAGGTGCGGTCAATTTGCATGTTTCTCTATTATAAGGTAAGATTGTTAATTGAAGCCTATTAATGGAATTATCAAATATTGGAGGCTGGAGTTATTTTAGAAATACAAGTAAAGGTCCTAGCAGGTTTGGCTCAGTGGATAGAGCCTGGATCTGTGGACCGAAGGGTCCAGGGGTTTGATTCTGGTCAAGGGCAAGTACCTAGGTTGCAGGATCCTCCTCGGCCTGGCCCCTGGTTGGGACTTCTGGGGGAGGCAACCAATCAATGTGTTTCTCTCACATGGATATTTCTCTCTGTCTTTCCCACTCTCTTCTACTCTCCCTAAAAGTCAATGGAAAAATATCCTCGGGTGAGGATTAAAAAAAAAAAAAGAAATATAAGAAAAGCCAATCATTTCACTGTAAAGTTTAGAAAATTGAAGTTAAAGAGGTGAAGACTAAATTCAACTATATTGTTGCCATTTCACTATGCTGCCTATTAAACTAGTTAACCATCAGATATTAATTAATGCTTTTATTTGAAAGGTCACCAGAATCAACATAATATTCATTTATTTATTTTTAATTTATCTTTATTGTTCAAAGTATTACAGATGCAGGGTGGATAGGGTCAAAGAGAGGAGGGAACATCTGTCATACTTTGAAAAAAAACATAATATTTTAAATTTTAAAAATTTTCAGACAAGTGCTGGTGAGGATGCGGAGAAAAAGGAACCTTCTTGCACTGCTGGTGGGAATGCAGACTGGTGCAGCCACTGTGGAGAACAGTATGGAGTTTCCTCAAAAAACTGAAAATGAAACTCCCATTTGACCCAGTGATCCCACTTCTAGAAATATATCCCAAGAAACTAGAAACACCAATCAGAAAAGATATATGCACCCCTATGTTCATAGCAGCACAATTCACCATAGCTAAAATTTGGAAACAGCCTAAGTGCCCATCAGCAGATGAGTGGATTAAAAAACTGTGGTGCATGTACACA
This sequence comes from Cnephaeus nilssonii, assembly GCF_951640355.1. Classification (NCBI taxonomy): domain Eukaryota; kingdom Metazoa; phylum Chordata; class Mammalia; order Chiroptera; family Vespertilionidae; genus Cnephaeus; species Cnephaeus nilssonii. The sequence continues at coordinate 95,054,321 of NC_137071.1, forward strand.
AATGAATACTACCCTGCAGTAAAAAAAGAAGGAATTCTTACCATTTGCAACAGCATGGATTGAACTGGAGAGCATTATGCCAACCAAAATAAGCCAGTCAGAGAAAGATAAATATCACATGATCTCACTCATTTATGGAATATAATGAACAACATAAACTGATGAACAAAAACAGACTCAGAGACAGAGAAGCATCGATTAGACCATCAAACCTCAGAAGGAAGGTAAGGAAGGGTGGGAGTAAGGGGGAGAGATCAACCAAAGGACTTGTATGCATGCGTATAAGCCTAACCAATGGACACAGACAACAGGAGGGTAAAGGCATGAGTTGGGGGTTTGGGGGAGGGACAATGGGTGGATAAGAACACATATGTAATACCTTAATCAATAAAGAAAAAAATATGTAAAAAAAAATTTCCAGATGACTTTGTGCTGTGAAATTCCTTCTCCAGGATCCCTGACTGAGTGACAGGAGGCTATTGCTTAGGAGTGGGAAGACAGGCTTAGAAGACTTCAAAAAGTAAAATATGTTGTTTATGAGTGTGGACAAGTGAAGAGTTTGCCAGCAAAAAAGGATGAAATACCTTTTAAAAATATGTAACTCAGCAAATAAAAATATCCAACACATCAAGAGTTAAGTTTCATTTATCTTAAAAATTATTTTTCCAATGATGGTGGTTAAATAAGAAGCTATAGTATTTGTTTCTCTTTTTCTAAGTTCATAACACATAATATTTATCTCCTTCTTTGAACTACATGCTCCCTGCTGGTGGATTTACTACTGCTTGGACGCCCCCCCATGCATGAATTTCATGCACCAGGCCTCTAGTATTTTGATAAATTTGCTTTGTATACTTATTTACCTTTGAAATGCATGATCATTAGTTTTGTAGTTCTTTTACTTTGGTCACTGTGCTCAATGATTGATATTCTTGGTTGCAATGGGAGACAAAATAACCATATAAAGTCTGCCCTTTTGATCAACAAATAAGCCCCAAATAATCACTCTATATCCAATTAAAATTCAAAAAGCAGGCCTTTGGTTGGACAGAGACTTTCTAATAAAATTACAAGGAGGTGATTCCATTGCCTAATGCTATTTTAAAGCTTCTAATTTGACATATTAAAGTGGTACTAACTGAATTCATTAAACTGATAGTGGGTATAATACTTAAGAACACCATCCTACCTAATAAAATAGTAATATGCAAATTGACCACACCTTCGCCACACCCAAGCCACGCTCACCAGACAAAGCCACGCCCATCAGCCAATCAGGGCGAGTATGCAAATTACAAAACCAAGGTGGCGGGTTAATTTGAATATGCTGAGGCAGGGAAGATTGAAGACTGAAGACAACTTAGAAGGAAGAGGGAGGAAAAGTGGAAAGCAAGGTGGCTGCCAGAGTGAAAGCCCGGGCGGGGCGGAGCAGGGCGGGTGGCAGCCACGCGCGGGTGCAAGCACGGCGGCCGCTGGCAGGATTCTTCCTGCAAATGGGCTACTAGTACAAATATAATTCCACTTTTACTACCTACTTATTGCAGTAAATAAATCACATGTTTAAGGGCCAGCTAATCTATTAATTTTTATAGGATTTCCATTTGAAAAGTATGTTTGTAATATACAGTATTATTTTATTTATTCCTCAAATATATATTGAATCCCTGCTGAGTCAGGCACTTTTGTAAGTTATGAGGATATTCACACAAGTCATTCTTCTTTCACCGAGTTTACATTTTAGTGGGGTGGAGGAAGATAACAGAAAACAAATGAATAAATAAACAAGATGAGTTTAATTACTTAGAAGTACTAAGAAGAAGAAAAAAAACCTAGAAAAGTGTGAGAGAAGATGACTGGAGTAGGGGACCTAATTTAGACTGGATGATTAGAGTTGATGAGGAGGAGACAGAAAAGGGAACTGAGATGAATAGCAAGGGAGGGAGGAAAAGAAAAGGGTGATTAATGGAAGCCAAGATTTTTTTAAAGTGTGTTTATGTGAGGGGATGATCAGCTGTGTGAAATGCTGCTGAGAGTTCTAGCAACATTAGGACAGAAGAGTGATTGTTGCCATTGGACAATGGAGGCCATTGGTGACCGTGACTGGTACAGTTTCAGGGGAATGATAGGACCTGGAGGCAGTATTGGAAAGGTTGAAAAGAGAGGAGCAGGTGACCAAGTGGTGACAGAGAGTACAGTCAGTATTTTAGAAAAGTTATGGTGTGAAGAGTGGCAGAGAGATGGGAAGATAGTTGGAAGAATGTTAAAAATAAAACTGTTACAAACATTTGTGTACAGGTGTTTGTGTGAATCTAAGATTTTAAAAATATATTTTTATTGACTTCAGAGAGGAAGGGAGAGGGAGAGAGAGATAGAAACATCAATGAGAGAGAATCATTGATCAGCTGCCTCCTGCGTGCTTCACACTGGGGACCGAGCCAAAACCCAGCCATGTGCCCTGACCAGGAATCAAACCATGACCTCCTTGTTCATAGGTCAATGCTCAACCACTGAGCAACGCTGGCCAGGCTTGTTTTTATTTTTTACTAGAGGCCCGATGTATGAAGTGCAAGAGTAGGCCTTCCTTCCCTTGGCTGCTGGCACCGGCTTCCCTCTGGCACCCGGAACCCGGGCTTCCCTCGCAGCCCCGGCTTTGTCCAGAAGGTCGTCCAGAAGGTCATCCAGAAGGTCGTCTGAAAGGATATCTGGTCTAATTAGCATATTACGCTTTTATTATTATAGATGACTGCAATTGCTGGGTCATATGGTAGTTGCATGTTTGTCTGTTTATTAAAAAACTGACAACCTGTTTTCCAGAGTCCCACAAACACACCACCACCAGCAATGTACAAGTGATAAGTTTCTTCACACCCTTACTAACATTTGGTGTTATCACTTATATTTTTTTAAATATTTTAACCATTCTGATAGGTGTATAATGATATTTTATAGTGGCTTTAATTTTCATTTTCCTAAATGGCTAATGATGATGAACATCTTTTCACATGCTTATATACCATCTGTATATTGTCTTTAGTGAAATATTCTTTCATGTTTGTTTTTTTGCTCATTTTAAAATCAGATTGCTTGATTTTCTTCTGTTGACTTTTGAGAAATTTTATATATTTTAGATACCAGTCTCTGGACAGATATATGGCTTGCAAATATTTCGTTTTACTTGCTAGCTTGTCTTTTCATCATCGTAATAGTATTTTACACAGCAAAATTTTAAAAATGTGTATGGGAAAACAAAATCTAAATACTGGGTAGAGAGGACTTTTAGCCCCAGATATCAGTACAGAAACACTGACACCCAGGGATTGAATCACAAATTGACTCCTGTGTAAATACAAATAAAGGCAGAATGAGAAACAGGGTTGTGGCTGACGACACAGAGGAGCGGTGCACTGCAGAGAACTTCAATACTGTATCCAGAGAATACTGGGGGAGATAAAGGAGTAGAGAGAGTGATTTCATTCTCCTCAGCACTGGAGTCTGTATTGGGAGGTAAGCAGCTGGGTGTCATTTTGGGACTAAATTCTAAAATTCTAACTTGACATGATGCTAAAACAACTGGTATTTTTTATCACATCAAAAAATAGGTTAATTTGTTGAAAAAAGATAAAAATAAAATTTGTGGCTATTAAATCTTTAACCCCCTCCATTCACAACCTTATGCAATCAAATGCCTATTTGTTTTACCTTTCCCCCCTTTTTTATTATAAATACAGTGCAAACAAATGTCATAATTAGTCCATTTCCATGAATTAATTCATTCATTCAATAAATATTTATTGAGTCTTGACAAAATACTGAGTAATTATTTACACCCTAACATATGTATATGAACCAGACAACTTCCCTGCCCTACAGAAATGTAATCAGGTCCAATATAACACTCTTTCCTTTTATGGATCATGCTCATGGTTTCAAGTCTAAGAAATTTTTTCATAGCCCTAGGTCCTAAAGAACATCTCCTATGTTGTTATATAAAAGTTTTATAATTTTACATTTAAAACCGTAATCCATTTTTATTTAATTTTATAGGGTATGAGGTTTATGTAATGGTTCATTTGTTTTTACCCATGGATGTTCAATATATTTTAATTAAAATATTTATATTTTGTATCCTTCATCAATTTTGATATTTTTCCTATTATAAATATAAGACACTCCTAGAAATGACATTTGATATAGCAGAATAAAGCAGGAACAAATATTTTTGTGAAAAATATTCCTTCCTATTAATATGTTTTAACTTAAATGTATAATCAATTATAATGTGAGAGTTTCTAATTAGAAACTTGAGCTTCTAAATTTCATTTTAAGAGAAAAAGAACAACTTGTTTTTTTTGTTGTCTTGCTCTACATAGGTAAAATGGAAGAACATCGAAATAGATATTCAATCTATTTTTTCAAAATTAATGTCACTGTATTTTTCTCTCAAATTATCAGGAAAATCACTTTAACCCTGACCAATTTCATATGCCCTATGGTCATAGCTTCCTAAATTGTGTCCCTGAGTCAGTCTCATATACATTGAATTAATAATGTTCCATCTAAATCTTTAAAAGCTATATGATCATATTTCTTTCTAGTCCCCTTCTTTACAGTCAATGGCTCCTCATTAATAAACTAGTGACCCAGTGCATGAAAATTGTGTACATTAAAAGGGAATTAATTAGAGGAAATCTATTAATATTGCTATTTGGCCTTTCTCTATAATAGAAATGTCAGAGATGAAAGAAAATTAGTAAAATGTATATGAAAATCTCCCTCCTGTCAGAGTCTGGGGTGCGCCACGGGACCCAGAGTCAAGTCCCTGCCCACCCGCACACACCTTGAAATTGCGCGAGACCCAGACTTGGCCAGGCCCACCCCCGTCAAGCCCCGCAGGATGGGGGGCGCAGCCTCAGGTCCCCCGGCCCGGCGCCAGGTGGGGAGCACAGCCTCAGGTCCCCCATCAAGCCCCATCAGGTGGGGGGCGGAGCTTTAGGTCCCTGGTCAAGCCCTGGTGGGCAGGGGGCACAGCTTCAGGTCCCCTAGCCTGGCACTGGGGTGGGGGGCACAGCCTCAAGTCCCTGGCCTGGCCTCAGGTCCCCCAGCCCCAGTGCGAGGGTGTGAGGGTGTGATGACCATTTGCATACTAGCTCTTTATTATATAGGATAGCCTGATTTCTTAACTTGGCGTTGCAGACTTCCCTAACCCTGGTCTCTATAATACTTCACCATGTAAACTAGTCTAATTCTGTCTCAGAATCTTCGATGAACTGCCTACCAACACTCTTTTACTCATGCTATTCTCTTATATCTGACATTCTATCTATTGAATAGATTCCTGTTTTTCCTACAGTCTGTGAAAATGATAAATCCTCCAGTCAACCTACCCTGATCATTACTGCCCAAATCTTCTAAGGATTTCCCTTGTAATCCAGAATCCTATCTAATAAAAGAGTAATATGCAAATTGACCATCACTCCAACACACAAGATGGCTGCCCCCATGTGGTCAAAGATGGATGTCCCCATGTGGACACAAGATGGCCACCACAAGATGGCCAGCAGGGGAGGGCAGTTGTGGGCGATCAGGCCTGCAGGGGAGGGCAGTTGGGAGGGACCAGGCCTGCGAGGGAGGGCAGTTGTGAGCAATCAGGCCTGCAGGGGAGGACAGTAGGGGGAGACCCAGACCTGCACCAAGCTGAGCTGTTTGTCAACTAGGAGTACCCCATTAGGCTATACCCAACTTGGGGAAAGCCAGGGTGCTAACTAAAGAGAATCCTTCTTCAGGTGAGATCCTGGGGAGGTAACTGCACATATTGTTTATCCCACACTCACTCACCTGGAATCTAAGCCAGGAGCCAGGAGACTTGTCTTATTCATAGCTGTATCTCTACCCCTAGGACAGTGACTGGAATAAAATAGACATTCAATAAATATCTGTTTAATTAACTAATGTTAATTCTTTTATCAGGAATGGCCTTGGAGGACTTGAAAAATGGAAACAGATCCTAGAGCCATAAGATTGACTGGTAAAATAATTCCTTCCCCAGTTAAAACATTAGTCAACAAAGGAATGTCATCAATTCATTTTGTTATCCCTGTCTATCAGGGTGAAGTTTATGCACCTTTTCTCTTTCTCCCTTTCTTAAATGGGAGGGGATTTTATTTTTATATTTTGCTATTTTATTCTGTTTTTGTTCCACTTTTATATATTGGTTATCTTGTGGGTAATTAAATTTGTCATTTAACAATAGGGTGTATGACCATAAGGAACCACATTTGAAGTTGTTAAGAAGAATAGATGTCATTTTTAGATCTTTGACTTGGAGATGATGCTGTGCCTATGGTTGTCTCTTATAGAGGAAATCTGGAAATGCATATATATGGTTGCATGTGGAAAAATTACATTATTCTTGATGTTAAAGATAATAAGAAGAGGGGTATTTTTACAAGCATATTATAGGAAGGAGATGTGTATATGCTAGTAAGTCTAAGGGTAAGATAAATTTTTCATAAAATGAAATGGCTATTTGGCTTCCAATGATTATCTTAACAGTGACATGTCTGTTCTCACCACTTCTTTGCAGAAACTGCACCCTAAATACTGTCCATGGTTCATATGAGTGCTTCCATGTACTCATATGACCTTATCAAGCCAGCCACAGGGATCAGTTGTCATTTTGGAAAGATGGCACATATGGCAAGGTAGTCCAATCAGAGTTCTTTCCCTGAGATTTAAAAAATCCCTATGGTAGCCATATGTATAGCTTTACAGGGATAGATGTCAACACTCTTAAGCAGAAGTGAGACATGGAAAAAGGTAGAGTGACAAAGAGAAAGGAAAAGAGAGGAGAAAAAAGGAGAGAGAGAGAAAGAGAGAGAGAGAGAGAGAGAGAGAGAGAGAGAGAGAGAGAGACTGAAAGAGACAGAGAACAATGGCAAGTTGACAGTGGTCAAGCCCCTGGTTTTAGATCATAATGTTTTGATTATTACCTTATGGAAGCTTGGTTGTTCATTTTTTTATTCATTTTTTAAAATTTTATTTTTATTGTTGACACTATTAAAGATGTCCCCATCTCCATCCCCCTTTACCCATCTCAACCCAACTCCCATCCCCTCTTCTCTCTGGCTATCACCACATTGTTGTATGTGTCTATAGGTTATGCATATATGTTCTTTGCCTAATCCTTTCATTGTCTTTCATCCAGTTCCCCTCCTTCTTGCTCTCTGACATTTTTTGAACACTCCATAGCTTTCCAAAACATAGTCCCTTTACTTAGGCTACTTCAAATTAGGTATCTCTTGCTTTACAACCATAACAGTCCACACCAATTTGTAATCTATTGTTTGGTGATTAAATAAAAATATGAGAACAAAGTAAGTATAATCTTTTAAGCATCACATGAAGTGAGGGCAAACATTGCTTTGACACTTACTTCGTGTATGCACACACGCACATGCTGGGTCAATAGAGGGTCAGTCTCAAAAAAGTTAGAAAGCTATGGCACTAGAGTATTTGAATCTCTAACTCAGTGGGGCCACTTTAAGAGTGTAAGAAATCAGTCTAGATCATTTTGTTTTTAATGAGCACCCCAGGTATATGGGAGGTGAAAAAAAACCTCGAGAAAGGCTGAGTCATTAAATCTGTACTTGAAGCAAAATATTCTCCCCAAAGGGACACTATATGTAATAATTTATGAATTTAATGAGGACTGTAAACCAAAAGGCCAGAAAGATGTTCCTTTCAGTAGCTACAGCCTCACAAGCTACAGAAGAGTTCCAGTCAGCCAGGAGATTGGTTTAGTGTGAAATCTTCACATTATGCAAACTCTGAGGGAGGATCAGAGGAAGTTAATTGAATCAAGGCAGTGATAACTGCACAATCATAGGAGGATAATGGGAATACAGCAAGACTTCTTTAGGAGCTAAAGCAAAATATCAGGATGACATAGTTATTGAATGGATACCTAATTAATGACACATACCTCCTGTTTGTGGATTCTGCTCCAAAGAGAGGTGGATTCGATCTATAAATGGAATCTGTTGTGATATATAAGCTTTATTATTTAAATAGGTAACTTCAATTGAGTGAGAGTTACAGTTGCTCTATGATGAAGAGAAAAAATGAATCTGTACCAAGTTGAGGCTAGAGTATGGATGCAATGTCCCACCTAAAGGGGGAAGTAATTCCTGACTCTGATAGAATTATCTGGAAAAAAACACACAATCATCATAACAAACCAGAACTGTCTGAGAGTTTTAGGTATACTTGAGAGTGGTCGAGACTCTAGAGCAGCACTGTCCAATACAGTTTTCATAATGATAGATAGGTTCTGTGCTATCCAATGCAATATCCACTGTCCATATTTGACTACAAAGCCTTTGAAATAAGCCTGGTGAGACAGAGGAAATTAATTTTAAATTTAAATTGGATTAATTTAAACTTAAGTTCAAATAACCACATGTGGCTTGTGTCGTCCATAGTACCTAGCAAAGGCTAGCCCATGAGAATGCCTAAGTGTTTAGGAGTCAGCTACCTGGGGGTGAATATGAACCCTCCACCTAGAAATAAGGTTGGAGACAGGTAGAATGGACATGATAGAGAGCTTTGAAAGCAAGTCAACTTTAAGAGAAAGCAAAACTGCCTTGCCAGTGTGGCACAGTGGTTGAGCATCAATCTATGAGCCAGAAGGTCACTGTTTGATTCCTGGTCAGGGCACATGCCCGGGTAGTAGGATCAATCCCCTGTGGGGGATGTGCAGGAGGCAGCCAGTCAATGATTCTCTCATCATTGATGTTTCTATCTCTTTCTCCCCCTCCGAAATCAGTAAAAAATATATTTATTGCACTGGCTGTTGTGGTTCAGTGGTAGAGCATTGGCCCATGCACCAAAGGTCGTGTGTTCGATTCACTTTCAAGGGTGCATGCCTAGGTTGCAGGTTCATTCCCCAGCCCTAGTCTAGGTACATCTAGGTACATGCAAGAGGCAGCCAATGTCTGTCTCTCTCGCTCTTCCTCTCTCTCTCTCTCCCATCTTTCCCCCTCCCTACCTTCCACTGTCCCTAAAAAAAAACCTTGGGTGAGCATTAACAAAAAAACAAAGTAAAAGAATTAGTTGCCTGTGTTAGGCACTGTGCTTACTTCCGGCATACTCCTTTTCTTTGAATTCTAACCTATATATTTGGTGAGGTCCTTTGGAAAAATCCCACTCTGCCTGATTTGGGCTCAGGGGATTCACAGGAAAAATTTGTTTACAGGTTGACTTGGGTGCTGAAATAGGAGCAATGCATCCTTGGGTCTTAGGGCTCATAATTACAGGAGGAATCAAAATAATGTTATCCCAAGATAAGTAAAAGTTTTAGCAAATTGAACTTTTGGTAAAGCTATTAAATTTGCCTTATATTCAAATTAAACAAATAAAAAAATTGTTGAGTTATATATTTAAAGAGACATAAATTGAGCTAAAACAGTGTGTCTAGACATAGCTTGTCATTGGAGTCTAATTCATGTATATTGGATCTCTCAACTGATCCTAACCAAGTTTCTTATGTTCTCTACATTAAATGATGTAATTATCTTCTCACAAGTCATCTTGGTAAAAAATTAAAAAAAAAACATCTTTTTTCTTTGTAAAATTTGAAAGATTTTTTAAAAGTATTACACATGTTTTACTTGTCCATTATAGAAAAAAAAGGTAAAAAGATCAGTGGCTGCCAAGGGTTAGGGATGTAGGGATATACAGACAGAGCACAGAGTATTTTTAGGGCAGTGAAAATATTCTATATGATATTATAAGATGTACACATGTCATTATACATTTGACCTAACGTGTAGAATGTACAAGACTAAGAGTAAACCTTAATGTAAATTAGGGACTTTGAGTAATTGTGAAAAATTTGCACGGTTATTATATTTTTGCATGTTTTGCAATGATAACATGTAGGTTGATATGTAAACATTTATGTGTTCATGTGTGTACAATTGATTGGACAAAATGAACAAATTATCAATGGAGTAGAAAAATGTAATAATAAATGGAGAATGCAATTGTCAGAAATATCAATGAAGAACAGAGGAGTCTTTACAGGTTCATGGGGTATTCAGTCAGTGGGTGCTTGAATGAGGACTAAAATAAATCTGCAATAAATATTAAAAAGATATACTGATAATCAAAAAGAAGGGAGAAATCACTGTTAATCCCGCTACTTACACTATAGTTAAATTTTGTTTTATATACCTAATGAGACTTTTTTGTCCCCTATGATTAATAAGGTCCTTTCTGAATGCATGCACTCATATATATATTCAAATGAGATCACCTAGTATCATTGTTTGTGATCTGTTATTTTTTCTCTTTCACTGTAAATAAGCATAGAAACAATTAGTTGTATTTTAAAATATACTCATTTGAATACATTTTGCCATTTTTAATAGCTTCATTATATTTCATTGTGTAGATTAACCATCTCCCTGTTATAAATTTAGGTTTTCTTTTTTTCCCACCATCATCAATAGCACTCTGTTGAGCATTATTCTATCTATTTATTTACATATTCATGCAAGTATTTCCTTAAGGTATTCTTTTGACTAGACAGTTATATTTGAAAGGTTATAAATTAAAATATAAAATAGCCCAAGTGCCTACCATCAGATGAGTGGATAAAAAATATGTGGTACATTTACACCATGGAACACTACTCAGCTCTAAAAAAGAAAGAATTCTTACCATTTGCAACAGCATGAATAAACTTGGAGAGTTATTATGCTAAGTGAAATAAGCCAGTCAGAGAAAGATAAGTAACACATTATCTCACTCATGTGTGGAATCTAATGAACAAAATAAATTGATAAATAAAATAGGACCAGAGACATAGAAGCATGGAACAGAATGACAAATTTCAGAGGGGAAGCAGGGGTAGGAACAGGAGGGGAGTGATGAACCGGGGAACTTATATGCATACTAAAGGCCCAGTGCACAAAATTTGTGCATGGGGGGGGGTTCCCCTCAGCCCAGCCTGCACCCTCTCCAATCCAGGATCCCTCAGGGGATGTCCAACTGCCAGTTTAGGCCTGATCCGGGGCCACTGGCTCCTAACTTCTCACCTGCCTGCCTGCCTGATTGCCCCTAACTGCCCCCCTGCTGACCTGGTTACCCCTCATTGCCCCCCTCTGCCGGCCTGGTCGCCCCCAACTGCCCCCCCATGGGCCTGGTCGTCCCATGCAGCCTGCTGCTCAGTCATTTGGTTGCCCTTCACTAACCTCCCTGCTGGCCTAGTCGCCCCACGCAGCCTGTTCAGTTGCAATGGTCACTTAGGCTTTTATATATATAGATATGCATAACCCATGGATACAGACAATAGAGAGGTGAAGGTCTGGGAGGGATGGGTACAGGGTGGAGGGGGGTCAATTGAATAAAAACCACAAACAAAGGGGACATCTATAATACAGCACTTTCAACAATAAAGATAAATTTTTAAAAAATAAAATAAAATATGATCGCAGTCTTTAACATTAATAATGATACTAGCTGAGATTATTGAGCATTTACTAGGTGCTAAATTTTATTCTAAATGCTTTATATGAATTAACTCAATTCTAGTAAGTGCTACTATTATCCCCATTTTACATATGGTAAAACTGAAGCACAGAAGCATAATTAACTTGTCCAATATTATTTAGATAAGAAGGAGGAATCAGGATTTAAATTCAAGCTGTCTGACTCTAGTCTTTGCCCTGAACCAGAATCTCTACCATGCTCCCTCTCTGTGCGTTTTGCTTTGGGTGTTCACATTAGAAATCTCACTATTATTTCTTACTAGAGGCCCGGTGCACGAAATTCGTGCACAGAGGGGGGTTGTCCCTCAGCCCAGCCTGTACCCTCTCCAATCTGGGATCCCTCTCACAATCCAGGACTGCTGGCTCCCAACTGCTTGCCTGCCTGCCTTCCTGATTGCCCCTAACCGCTTCTGCCTGCCAGCCTGATCACCCCCTAACCACTCCAATGCCAGCCTGTTTGCCTCCAACTTCCCTCCTCTGCCGGCCTGGTTACCCCTAACTGCCCTCTCCTGCAGGGTTGATCACCTCCAACTGCCCTCCCTTGCAGGCCTGGTCCTTCTCAACTGCCCTCCCTTGCAGGCAGGGTGCCTCCCAACTGCCCTCTCCTGCTGGCCATCTTGTGGTGGCCATCTTGTGTCCACATGGGGGCAGGATCTTTGACCACATGGGGGCAGCGATATTGTGTGTTGCAGTGATGATCAATCTGCATAGTACTCTTTTATTAGATAGGATGACATTTCTTTCTTTTTTTTTTTTTTTTATCCTCACCTGAGTATATGTTTCCATTGACTTTTAGAGAATGTGAAAGAGAAAGGGAAAGACAGAGAGAAACATCAAAGTGAGAGGAATACTTAGATTGCTTGCCTCCTTCCTGAGCCCTGACCTGGGCCACAGCCAGGGAGGAGCCTGCAACTTAGGTATATGCCCTTGATCAGAATCTAACCTGGACTCTGCGGTTGGCAAACCTAGACATTATCCACTGAGCCAAACCGTGTAGGGCAGGTTATGACATTTCTTAGCCCTCCAGCAGTGGACCTTCATTTTTTTCTCCAGGAGTGTGGTGGAAAAGCCCTAGATCACTTTTTTGGATTCTTATACCCAAGTTACTAAGAATATTACCAGTGGCATACAGGGAGCTTAGCCAATGAGTGGTCAGAAAAGGTATTTCCTCTGTAGTTCACACCTATCTCCTGTGATCTCCGGCTCCACCCCTGCCAAGGCCTAAAGCCTCCAGCCCTGGGCAGGGACCCCCAGCTGGCTCTGATCGCCCTGCTCTACCCCCAGCCAAGGCCGCAAGCCTCTGTGTGAGGCTTGGGCCCTGGGCAGGGACCCCCAGCTGGTTCCAATTGCCCACAGAAACCCACAGCTGGCTCTATCGCCAGGCTCCACCCACGGCCAAGGCTGCAAGCCTCTAGGCTTGGGCTCTGGGCAGGGACCCCCAGCTGGCTCTGATCGCTCACAGGGGACCCCAGCTTGCTCTGATTGCCAGGCTCCGCCCCAGCGGCCAAGGCCGCAAGCCTCTGGCAGAGGCTTGGGCTCTGGGCAGGGACCCCAGCTGGCTCGGATCACCTGCAAGGGACCCCAGCTGGCTCCGCTGGAGGGCTCCACCCCAAGCCAAGGCCTAAAGCCTCTGGCTGAGGCTTGGGCCCTGGGCAGGGACCCCCAGCTGGCTCCAATCACCTGCAGGGACCCCCAGCTGGCTCCGCTCGTGGGCTCCACCCCCAGCCAAGGCCTAAAGCCTCTGGCAGAGGCTTGGGCTCTGGGCAGGGACCCCCAGCTGGCTCCGATCCCCCTCAGGGGACCCCAGCTGGCTCTGATCGCCAGGCTCCCATCACCAGGCTCCACCCCAACGGCCAAGGCTGCAAGCCTCTGGCCAAGGCTTGGGCTCTGGGCAGGACCCCCAGCTGGCTCTGACCTCCCCGCTCCGCCCCCATCCAATGCCACAAGCCTCTGTTTGAGGCTCGGCCCCTGGGCAGGGACCCCCAGATGGCTCCAATCACCGCAGGGGACCCCAGCTGGTTCCAGTGGCCCAGCTCCACCCCCAGCCAATGCCGCAAGCCTCTGGCTGAGGCTCGGGCCCTGGACAGGGACCCCCAGCTGGCTCCGATCGCCTGCAGGGGACCCCAGCTGGCTCTGATCACCTGTGGGGGACCCCTGCTGGCTCTGATCTTCCCCTCTGATCTTCGGCTCCAATATCCCAGTTCCAACAACTGCTCTCCGAGGCTGCAGCCATCTTGGTTAGGTATATTTGCATATCCGCTTTCTGATTGGCTGGTGGGCGTGGCCGGTGGGCGTGGCTTGTGAGTGTAGCGGAGTGATGATTTGCATATTACTGTTTTATAGATAGGATATACAGGGCTGTGTCTCAGGCTTTTGTTCCTCTAGGGAAATTGGAAAATATGTCACCATTCAAGTATCAAAAGTTTTTCAATGGATGAAGAGAACTCTTTGGTTTTGGGTAACTCCAACCTCAGAGATTGGAAACAAACACTTAACAACAATAGCAAAAAAAATTATAGCATTAGTTTAGTTTCTCCATGCTAGTAAGTAATTACAAAAGTTAGAATTTTCCTTATATTTCTGTGGCAGCATTTACTTAATTGTGCCTTATGTTATTTTTTTTAAATTTTATTTTTCAATTACAGTTTTCATTCAATATTATTTTGTATTAGTTTCAGGTGTACAGCATAATGATTAGGCAATCATATACTTTACAAACCATTCCCCCTGATATTTCAAGAACCCATTTGGCACAATACATAATTATTACAATATTATTGACTGTATTCCTTATGCTGTACTTTATATCCCAGTGACTATTTTGTAACTACCAATTTGCAGTCAGTTCTTAAGTCCTTCCTTTTTCACCAAAAACCCTTCACCCCTTCCCCTCTGGCAACCATCTGTCTGTTCTTTGTATCTATGAGTTTGTTTCTATTTTGTTTGTTCCTTTATTTTACTCTTTAGAGTACACATATAAATAAAATTATATGTCATTTGCCATCCTCTGTCAGACTTATTTCACTTAACATAATACCCTCTAGGTCAGTGGTTCTCAACCTTTCTAATGCCGCGACCCTTTAATACAGTTCCTCATGTTGTGGTGACCCCCAACCATAAAATGATTTTTGTTGCTACTTCATAACTGTAATTTTGCTACTGTTATGAATCATAATGTAAATATTCGTGTTTTCTGATGGTCTCAGGCGACCCTGCTAGCGGTTCTCAACCTGTGGGTCACAAGGTTGAGAACCGCTGCTGTAGAGCCTAAGACCATCGGAAAACACAGATATTTACATTACGATTCATTAACAGTAGCAAAATTGGGCACTTGGGTTGCTTTTATATCTTGACTATTGTAAATAAGCTGCAATGAACATAGGGATGCCTATGCAGGGTGGGGCAAAAGTAGTTATATAGTTGTGAGTATGTGAAACCGTTTATTCTTGTATTGTCATTTATTAATTATTGTATTATTTTTCATATGAACAACTGTAACCTACTTTTGTCCCACCCTGTATTCTTTCAAATTAGTGTTTTGGGTTTCTTCAGATATATACCTAGAAGTGCAATCGCTAGGTCATAAGGCAGTCCCACTTTTAATATTTTGAGGAAACTCCATAGAGTTTCCCCGAGTGGCTGCGTCTATCTGTATTCCTACCAATAGTGCACGAGAGTTCCCTTTTCTCCACATCCTCACCAACCCTTGTTATTTGTCAATTTATTTATGATAACTATTCTGACATGTATGAGGTGATATCTCATTGTGGTTTTAATTTGCATTTCTATAATAATTAGTGATGTTGAGAATTTCTTTTATGTCTATTGGCCATCTGTATGTCCTCTGTGGAGAAATGTGTATTCAGGTCCTTTGCCCATTTTTTAATTGAATTGTTAGTGTTTTTTTGTTTTGTTTTTGGTGTTGAGTTGTATGAGTTCTTTAAAATTTTGGAGATTAACCCCTTATCAGATGTATCATTGGTGAATATGTTCTCCCCTTCAGTGGGTTGTCTTTAATTGTGCCTTATGTTATGATTTCATATATAACAATAGTTTTTCTTGCTGGATTTCATGGGAGGAAGGATGATGATGGATACCTTATTAATTTCTGTTATATAAGGCCTGGAATAGTAGGCTTTAATTTCCAAAGGGATGCAAACACATGACCTTAAGACCTTATTTGACTCTAAAGTGCTTTCATAGATCCTGTAGCTTCAACAACTAAAGAAGCAACCTTGGTATCTGTGATGTTGTGATATAATAAGAAATTATATATATATATATATATATATATATATATATAATTCTTAAATCTCACTCAAGGATATTTCTCCATTGCTTTTTAGAGAGAATGGAAGAGAGAGAGAAAGACAGAGAGAAACATTGATGTGAGAGAAACACATCGATTAGTTGCCTCCTATACGAGGCCCGAGCAGGGCCCGGGCTGGGGAGAAGCCTGTAACTGAGGTACATGGCATTGACCAGAATCAAACCCAGGACCTTTCGGTCCACAAGCCAACGCTCTATCCACTGAGCAAAACTGGCCAAGGCAAGAAATATATATGTTGTCCTTGTTCCTGGTTCCTGGCACAGAACTCCTAAAAGCTCGTGTAATTTCCTGAGTCATAGGTGTGATAAGAGAATCTTTTGTTATATTTGGCCTTAGTACTGGTTGTAGACACAAGAGCTTCTAAGATAATTGGAACCTCAGATGTGAAAATAATGTCATTTTGTATGTTAAATGAGATGGCTGGTGGCTTAGGACAGCTAGATATGGTTTCCAGAAAGACCAAGACATGATTAGAAAGATGGAACTTTCATCCCCACCACCCAACCTCCAGGTATGAGTGAAGGGCTGGAGATTGTGTTTTTCACCAAAGGCCAATGATTTAAGCAATATTGTCTACATAATGGAACTTCCATTAAAAAAATAATGACAGGATTCATAGAGCTTCAAGATTGGTGAACAAAATAAGATGCTGGGAATGTGCTGCACCCAGAGAGGATATGGATGTTTTACATTCTTTCTTCCTATACCTTGCCCTATACATCTCTTCCAATCTTGACTATTCCTGAGTTATGTCCTTTGTAATAAACTGATGACCATAAATAAACCATTTTTCATAAGCTCTGTAAGCCATTGTAGCAAATTATTGAACCTGAGGATGGGGTTATGTTAATATCTGGTCCATAAAAAGTACAGGAGGCCTAAGACTTTTAATTGGTGTTCTGAAGTAGGGGATGGTCTTGTGGGACTGAGCCCATTATCTGTGGAGTCTGATTCTATCTTCAGGTAGTTATTATCAGAGTTTAATTGAATTCTGAGATACTCAATTGGTGTCCAGAGAGTCTGTCTGTGTGTGGCAGGGGAACCTTATACACTTGCTATCAGAAGTGTTTGTGGGTAGAAAAATAGACCAGGGTATCAATTTAGTAAATGACTATTGATTTATAAAAAATTTAGTTTCTAAGCTATGGCAGGTCCCAGTAGATGTGATCCTTTCAGGTGGTTCTCAAAAGACAACTAAATATGTACATTTAAGTGTTCTTTTATATAAAAATTCTTTGAGGGGAGTGAATTACTTGTCTCAGTCTATCCTATATAATAAAAACATAGTATGCAAATTGTCCCCTCCACCAGGAGTTCGTCCAGGAGTTTGACCAGGGGGCAGGGCCGGCCCGGGGAAGGGAGGGAGTACCCAGCTGGCAGCCAGCAGCTCCTAGGGACCCTACCAGTGCATGAATTTCGTGCACTGGACCTCTAGTATTACTATATTATGCCCTGATAGATAAATCAAGAATCAGCTAAGAGTTATACATGTTTCCACTGAATCAGAAAATTCATTTTTTACCAGTAATATAAAATTCAAAGGTATTTTAGTATTTAAAACATTACAATGGGGAATTCAGAAAAAATGAGTGGCCATCAGGATGTTGTATGGGCATGTACATTTTTCAATCCTACTCTTATACCCTGCTTATTTTAATTAGTAATGGAACCAGATATTAAAATATATTAGATCATCAGTTGCGTTTGCCTTTTCATTTGGAATTGTAGACATATCTGTTGAGAAATCTTGGGTGTGATAGTGCAATCAGGGTTTAGAACAGCATAGCCAAATGCAATTTGTATCAGTACTCAGAGAAAATTGATTGTGATATTATTTATATCATTTTATCTGCATTCACTTCTCAATCCATGCATATAAAAATGTTACTTTCTAATTCATGGACTATAGACACCATAGATTATATGAAATTGGTCATACATTTAAGATTTTAGAATCTTAGGAAGGAAAAACATGTTCCACATAGTGATCCATCTTAAATAAAAAATATTCATATAAAGAGAATTGATGTCCTTTTGTGCTTCCACTAGGCAGGAGTCAGATTCTTCTATCCTATACTACATTAGCATGAAGTGCTTGCTCTATACCAGTATGGGATATCATCACTGGCTTCAGTAGTCATTGGAGAGACTAAGCTATAACTGAATCCCACATTTGTATTTGTGAACCAGCCTTTCACCTTCTTATTTCCACATTTTCAAGTGTGGCCAAGGGAGTCACAGAAGAGATTGTAACCTATGCCTAGTAAGGGTCCCCAAAGGCAGGAGATCATGTTAATACAAATGATCAGTTTTCATCATATTCCCAAAAATGCATTCAGTTTTTAAAATGTGAAGTTTTGTGGCAAAATAAACTCCTCATTGTTGCCTAGATAAATGGGACATAAAAGTACCAGCTGTATCATTAAATTTAAAATGTGCTAGAGATTGAAAAATAAACTATGATAAAATAGACCTCAAAATATGAAAGTGTTTACTCTGGCCCCTGACCTCAGGGTCCATAGGATGAAATACTTTTTTTCTTCTTTTTTTATAACAATTTTATAGATATACAATTAACATATTATAATTCACTCATTTAAAGTATCCAATTAAATGGTTCTTGGTATATTCACAGAGTTGTACAATCATCACCACTATCAATCTTAGAACATTTTTATTTCCTTAAAAGAAACCCTGGACTAGTAAGTTATCTCCCATCACCCCCTCCAGCCCTGAGCAACTTTCTTTCTATGTATATTTGCCTATTATGTACATTTAATATAAATGGAATCATACAATATGTGGTCCTTTGTGACTGGCTTTTCTCACTTAGCATGTTTTCAATGTTTACCCATGTTGTAGCTTGCATTACTACTTCTTTTATTTTTATAGGTACCATATTTTTCCGTGTATAAGACGCTATTTCTTTTTCTAAAATTGTTAGACTGAAAATTGAGGGGCAGCTTATACATGGAAGTCAGCTGAGGAGGAAGCTGTTGGGGTGCATAATTGTCCATACCTTGTCAAACAGGCTTCCTCCAATCATGAGCCTTATTGTTACTGATGTCAGCTGATGCCGTAATTGTGGTGGAAGTGGAGAGTGCGCAGATGCAACAGGGACCAGAACTTTCTGAACCCATAAAAATGTCAAAAAATAAAAAAAAATACTGGTAAGCAATTGTCTTACTCTGCAAAATTCAAACTGCATGTAATCAGCTATGCAAAAGAGCATGGAAATAGAGCTGCAGAGAGACAATTTGGACCTCCTCCCACTGCATGTATGATCAGACAGTGGAGAAAACAGGAAGAACAACTCCTTAAGATGCCAAAAAAGAAGGCCATAAGAGGAAAACCAGCAAAATGTTTAAAATATTGATTTCTTAATTTTGGGTTGGAAAAGTGGGTGGGGGGGTGTCTTATACATGGGAGCGTCTTATACATGGAAAAATACAGTAAGCAATAGCCGTTGTATGGATATACTACACTTTGTTTACCCACTCATCAGCTGATGAATATCTGAGTTGTTTTCACTTTGGGCTGTTATGAAAAATGATGCAATGAATTATTTGTATACAAGTTTATGTGTATATGCTTTTAATTCTCTTGGGGATATATCTAGGAATAGAATTTCTGGATCACATGGTACGTCTATATTTAACATTTTGAGGAACTGCCAAATTGTTTTCCAAAACACCATTATACATTTGACAGCAGTATATGAGGGTTCTGATTTCTCCACATCCTCACCTATCCATGTTTTTTTTTTAAAATATATTTTATTGATTTTTTTTACAGAGAGGAAGGGAGAGGGATAGAGAGCCAGAAACATCGATGAGAGAGAAACATCAACCAGCTGCCTCCTGCACACCCCCTACCGGGGATGTGCCCGCAACCAATGTACATGCCCTTGACCGGAATCGAACCTGGGACCCTTCAGTCCACAGACTGATGCTCTATCCACTGAGCCAAACCGGTTTCGGCTATCCATGTTATTGTACATCTTTTTTATTATACTCATCATAGTGATTATGAAGTGGTATATCATTATGGTTTCAGTTTGCATCTTCCTGAGGACTAAGTGAACACTTTTTAATGAATAATTAGAAAGAAACAAAGAAGAAAGAGAAAGGAAGGAAGGAAGGAAGGAAGGAAGGAAGGAAGGAAGGAAGGAAGGAAGGAAGAAAGAAAGGATAAAAGACTCCTGGATAGCTGTAGGAAGTGAGGCCGTGCATGAAAAAGTATATGAGTAGTGCTAGGGCATGACTCTTTGGAAGGGGCACAGAAATGCTTGACCCAAACATGAAAGTATTACTATTGCAACAATAGATGGTAAGTTTTGTTTTGGTTCACAACAATTACAATTGGGATAAGAGGTTCTAGGTGAATTTTCTAAAATAATATCATCTGAAAATAAATTAATGGAGACGAAACTGATAAAAAATAAAAATTATTTGAGAATACAGATTATTTGAAATGATTGATTGATTAAAAATAAGAAGTTCCAGGCAGTGATATGGCACTACAGACTAATGGTTCTAAAGTCCTCATATTACTACCACAGGAGTCAAAGAAAATTCTTTTTAATGTAAAGGATAAGATAAGTTCAAAGATTGGCTCAAGGTTTAATAATCTGTGAATAAATTATGAAGTTTTTTGACCATTTTAGAATTTCCACCCCTATGTATATCTATTAGATTGGATACATTCCTTTTTTTCCGCTGGGAGTGACCATTTATTTTCATTTCTCTGAAAAACTGCCTTGGGGAAATGGGATGAGTTTTGCCAGAACTTTAAAAGAGCCTAGCATATGAAGTCTTTGTTGTATTTTCTCACAGTTCTGAACTAGGACTAAGATGCATCCAGTCTCCCACAGCCTTGTGTGCCCACTTTGTTCTCATAAATTAATCAGAGAAGTCTCTTCTCCTTACCTGAGGATGAGCAAGTGAAACAAAAGAGTGAGGTGGTGAAAAGAGGCCAAGTGTGTCACTTTAATGGAAGCTGAAGGAATGGAAAATTAGTTATTCTGCTAACACATGCTGTTATCATTATCCATCTATTAGCAAGTGTAGTTGGCTCTAACTCCAATATACATATTGGATTTGATTACTTACTTTTATCCCACAATTCTCACTCTAATACAAGCCACTGAACTCCTGCCTGGAATAGTAAAATTGTTTCCAAACTGTCAGAGTTTCCATATAGTTCTGTACTTTGTGTTCTGAATTACTGCATGGGTTCTATGGTACGCGCTGGTGTTGCACAGTGCACAACCTGGACAAATATAGGTTGTAACTTCCACCTAACTAGTGTTTATTATGTGCTGCTTTAGGTTAATATTAGGTGCTGAGGATACAGTGATGATCAAAGCAATACCTGCTATCACGGAGCTTTCATTCCAGTGGAGGAAGAAACAAACATGTATGTATATCAATATGTTGAGTTCAGATAGTGACAATTGCTATGTTAATTTTAGGTGGTGGTAAGAACTATGAAAACAGCAAATACTGTGCATTTGAATAAGTATTAATCCCCTATGAAATGGTTGAAGACTCTGTGAGCTGTCCTTGGAAATGGGAGTAGATCATGTTGTTAATTCCAGTTTGACAATAAGTTAAAAATGCTGGGCAAAAACAGTCTGAAAGGACAAGAGTGATTGATTTCTGAGAGTCCATTGCCCCATTGAGGGAACCACTCCTCCCTTAAGAGACAAAGGATAATTTTATATGCTGGGTGCTGAGAGTTAATAGGTGGATTATTGTTTTATTTTCTGAAAATGTGAAAATACATATACTTGTATATTAACCTGTACAATATTTAGATAAGTATCTCAAACTTATATGCTTACAGGGACAAGGCAGGTAATTCAAATGTGTGGAATAGGCAAACAGAGGAGTAAAAAAGAGATAATGTATGACCCTATTTATTGTTAATCTTTATTGTTGAAAGTATTACATATGTCCCCTTTTCTTCCCCATTGACTCCTTCTAGCCTGCCTCCATGCCCCGCCACAGGCTTTCACCACCCTATTGTCCATGTCCATGGGATATGCATATAAGTACTTTGGTTAATCTCTTCCCAGCCACCCCCACTTCCCTCTGAGATTCCACAGTCTATTCCATGTTTCTATGTCTCTGTATTGATTTTGTTCAGTTTATTTTGTTCATTACATTCCACAGATGAGTGAGATCATGTGCTACTTGTCTTTCTATGACTGGTTTATTTCGCTTAGCACAATACTTTCCAAGTCCTTCCATGCATGACCCTATTTAAAGGGCAGTCAGCAGTAGCTTGGATTCCCCTAATAAATGCCACATGGGAATATTATTTCAGAAATGCCAAATGTTCTTATTTTCAAAATATGCTAGAAATATGGATTTTTATGTAAAATTTCTGGATTTTCAGATGTTATTTCTTGGAAAATAAACAACCGTAGGTCAATCACACTTTCAAGCTGAGGACAAACCTCTAAATCAGACTAAAAACACCAACACCAAAATAATTATTTCACTTGAAAACTAAACATTATTTGTTTCCTAAAATCATACACATCCTATCTAATAAAAGAGTAATATGCCAAGTGACCATCAATCCAACATACAAGATGGCCACCCCCATGTGGTCAAAGATGGCCGCCCCCATGTGGACACAAGATGGCTGCCAAAAGATGGCCAGCAGGGGAGGGCAGTTGGGAGGGACCAGGCCTGCAAGGAAGAGCAGTTGTGGGTGATCAGGCCTGCAGGGGAGGGCAGTTAGGGCTGACCAGGCCAGCAGAGGAGGGCAACTGGGGGCAACCAGGCCTGCAGGGGAGGGCAGTTAAGGGTGACCAGGCCGGCAGAGGAGGGCAGTTCGGAGGGACCAGGCCTGCAAGGGAGGACAGTTGGGAGCAATCAGGCCTGCAGAAGAGGGCAATTAGGGGCAACCAGGCCTGCAGGGGAGGGCAGTTGGGAGGGACCAGGCCTGCAAGGGAGGGAAGTTGGGGGTGACCAGGCTGGCAGAGGAGGGAAGTTGGGAGGGACCAGCCCTGCAGGGGAGGGCAGTTGGGGGGGGACCTAGGCCTGCAAGGGAGGGCAGTTGGGGGGGACCTAGGACTGCAGGGGAGGGCAGTTGGGGGCAACCAGACCTGCAAAGGAGGGCAGTTGGGGGGGACCAGGCCTGCTGGGAAGGGCAGTTGGGGGCGACCAGGCCAGCAGAGGAGGGCAATTGAGGGCAACCAGGCCTGCAGGGGTGGGCAGTTAAGGGTGACCGGGCAGGCAGAGGAGGGCAGTTGGAAGGGGCCAGGCCTGCAATGGAGGGCAGTTGGGGGGCCACCAGGCTGGCAAGGGAGGGCAGTTTGGGGTTACCGGGCCAGCAGGGGAGGGCAGTTAGGGGCAATTGGGCTGGCAGGGGAGTAGTTAGGCATCAATCAGGCTGGCAGGCAGAAGTGGTTAGGGGCAATCAGCCAGGTAGGCAGGTGACCGGTTGGGAGCCAGCAGTCCTGGATTGTGAGAGGGAAGTTTGACTGTCTGTTTAGGCCCAATCCCAGTGGGACATCCCTCAAGGGGTCCCAGATTGGAGAGGGTGCAGGATGGGCTGAGGGACATATCACCCCCACCCCGCCATGCACGAATTTCGTGCACTGGGCCTCTAGTATATAATATTACATGTTTATTTTCAGGAAGTTGTTTGAAGAATATTCTTTATTCTTATGCATTTTATTCTAACTGCATTCCATGTCCTAAGTCTATCAAACCTCTGTGAAATAAAGCTCCATCATGTATATTTCTATCTAACCTGTAGGTACTAAAAAGAAGCAGATGATCTTCAGAATCTTATTCTCTGAGAGAGAAAAAAAAAATAAGGAGGGATTTGGATAGTTCCTTGGGCTTATACTAAGTCTAGTAGAGTTATCTATTTTGACCTTCAAAATGACTAATTTAGATGCCTTGAGCCACTGGCTATAGAGTAGACAACTCAGACCCAAAAATAGGCTTCTTACAATCTACATTTCATATTAAAGGGTATCAATAATTGGAATCTTACAGAGAATATGTGACATGGCTATTATATTTTCATACTGAAAATTTAATAAGATTCAATATTGCTACAAAAAATCTTTTTCCATATATGTATATTCACATATATGTTGTTATTAGTAAGCTAAATTTAAAAATAAACACGCAAAGCAGCTCTGATAAATATTTGACTCTGAGAGATATAATTATTTTCTGAGCATCAAATATATGGTTTACAAACTTTTTTTTCTATCTGAACCATTATTATTGCATATTTTGATAGATTGAGAATGGAAAAACACAAGATATTATTCTGAGACTTAAAAATCCCTGAAAATTCGAAGGCAAAAACTGTCAATATATTTTGTTTGCCTCAATATTAAAGGACATATGTTCCATCTGAATCATGCAGTTTCATAATGTTCCTAGGACTTGCAAAAAAAATGACATTAGCTTTCTCTCTTTACAGAAGTTCTTCAATAATTACTGTGATATTTATTGGTGTCATGTTACTGTATTTATAAGCTTTCTTGATTCTAATAGTGGAGGAAAAAAATCATTGTTTCTGTTAGCAAGTTATATCATTATTGAACTGTTTTGTCCAAAGACTCTTGCTAAACTTATGAAGCAGAGTCCATAGAATATGATGCAAAATATATTTATAAATATAAAAACATAACAAAGATTGAGTTTCTGTGAGTGAACATAAGTAATATTCCATGATGATTTTTGTCAGAATTAAAAATAATCACTCAGGGCTCAGCTTGGATGGCTCAGTGGTTGAGCGTCGACCTATGAACTAGAAGGTCACCATTCGATTCCCAGTCAGAGCACATGCCAGGGTTGTGGGTTCCACTCCCCACTATGGGGCATGCAAGAGGCAGATGATCAATGATTCTCTCTCATCATTAATGTTTCTATCTCTTTCTCCCTCTTTCTTCCTCTCTGAAATCAATAAAAATATTTTTAAAAATTATTCAGGTATCACCATGTCACTTTACCTGCAATGATGCAATGAGTTTCATTATTTTAATAAGTCAGTACAAAAAGAGATGTTTTAAATAGTTAAAATTACGCTTGTATCAGACAGTAATTAACATCTATCTCTTGGTATTTCTCTAGCACAATCTGATTATATAATTTATAACTATATTTATTTAAAATGTGTGATTCTTGTGAAACTTACAAAATGAATAATTGGAGATATCCTTTACTTAGGATTAACAATATCCAAAGGTACCATAATGTTGGTGGAACCACATAGGGTTGGAAGGTAATGAGGTTTGTAAATTGTCATAAGAACAACAACATAAGAAATACTTTACACACATTATCTCAAATTATTGTAATTACCTTAGAAAGGGTGCCATGTTCTATTCTATACTGGCACATCTGATGACATATTCAGAACTTAACAATTTGTAACTTAACAATTTGTAGATTTTAAAAACCAGGAAGTATTTTTATAATCAGAAATAGTGAAAAAGAAGCATGAGCCAAATATTTATGATTTAGTCCCATCTTGTGGATAAAGAGTCTAACTCATTTAGTTAATAAGATGGCTGAAATATCCCAACTAAAGAGAATGTACTTCAATTATTTTGGCATAAAATGAGCTAATTAGTGGGAATAGGACATTATCTCTTAGGCTATCCCAATCATATGTCAAATTCAACAAAATCCAAATAGAAGATATCATCTGTATTCACTTCTAAACCAACTACCTTCAAGACTTACATATTTATGTGAATAGAAGAAATATTTTCTGTTTTCACATACTCTAAAAACACTTCAGATAGAAAATGAAGCACATACAAAGGCATCAAGGGGTGGCATAATAGATCTTGTTTATCAATTTATCTGTAGATAGACACATAGGCTGTTTCCGTGTCTTGGATTGTGAATACTAGTAATGCTGCAATGAACATGGGAATACAGATATCTCTTCAAGATCTTGATTCCATTTCCTTTATATATGTACCCAGAAGTGGGATTGTTTGATCATATGGTAGTTCTATGTTAATTTTTGAGGAACCTCTATATTGTTTTCAATAACAGCTATACCAACAATGAAAAAGTGTTCCTTTTTCTCTACATCCTCGCCCAACACTTGTTGTTTCTTGCCTTTTTTAAAATAACACGAAATTTAACAAGTGCAAGGTGATCTCACTGTGATTATGATTTGCATTTCACTGATGATTAGCAGCATTGAGCAGCTTTTGATGTACCTGTTAGCCATTGTATAGATAGATGTTTATTAAGTTATCTGCCCATTTTATAATCAGATTGCTTTTTGTGTTATTAAGTTTGATGAGTCTTTCTATATTTTGGATTAACCCATTATCAGATATACGGTTTGCAAATATTTTATCCCATTCCATAGTTTGCCTTTTCATTTCGTTAATTGTTTCTTTTGGTGTGCAAAAGCTGTTTAATTTGATATAGTTCCACTTGTTTATTTTTGCTTTTGTTGCTTATGATTTGGGCTTATTTCCAAGAAATTGAGTATTCTTTGCTCCCTTGTGAAATATTAGTTGAATATATATATATATATATATATATATATATATATATATATATATATATATACACACACACACATACACACTGAGTGGCCAGATTATAATGATCTCTGAATGCATAATAATCTGGCCACTCAGTGTATATCCTATATAATAAAAGGCTAATATGAAAATTGTCCCTTGGACCAGGAGTTCGACCAGCAGGCAGAACAGCCAACCGCCCATGTCCCCTACCCCTGGCCAGGCTGGCCAGACCCTACCCATGCACGAATTCATGCACCAGGCCTCTAATATATGTATGTATGTGTGTGTGTGTGTGTATATATGGCCACTCAGTGTGTAGTGTGTGTGTGTGTGTGTGTGTGTGTATACACACACACACACACACACACACACACACACACACACACACTGAGTGGCCAGATTATTATACCTTCAGAGATCATAATAATCTGGCCACTCAGTGTATTCTAGAGGCCGGCGCATGAAATTTGTGTGCAGGTACCATCCCTAGGCCTGGCTTGCAATCAGGGCCATTTTCCCCAGCTGCCAGCAGCCAGCCCTGCCACCCCCCACCACCCACCCCTGGTTCCCTGTTCACCATTGGGTGATTGGAGCCTGCCAGCCTGGGGGAGGGACCAAGAGGTTGGCCATTCCACCTGCTCACTGGCCCCACCCCTGCTGTGGGTCACCCTCTGTTTTTGGGGTGACTGGCTGGGCAGGGGCATTGGCCTGGTGCTGCCCACGTCCCCTGCCACCCACTCCCAGTTCTCTGTTTGCTATTGGGTGATGGGAGCCTGCCAGTTGGGGAAGGGGACCAAGAGGTGGTCAGTGCACCTCATAGTGACTGGTCAAGCAGTCGTTCTGGTCATTCCGCCATTGGGGTAAATTTGCATATTACCCTTTTATTATATAGGATATGGGAGTTTATTTCTGTGCTCTTGATTCTGTTCCATTGGTCTATATGTGTTTTTATGCCACTCATTCTGGTAATTTTTAATAAGGCCAAAACAAAAAGGATTTTCTTGTCCAATTTTGTCTTGTACAAGCACATGTCTTTGTAAAACCATTATCATTCTTTCCAGTGAAGCTTCAGGTGGTAGTGTTTGGAAGAAGCCTGCACATTCCCTCTAGATAGCCTTCCACCTGTGTGTTTGGGCCTTACTGATGCCTGCCTGCCAACTTTTCTGTTTGGCCCTTCTTGAGAACATAAGCTGCAGGTAGTAAAAGTTGTTTGTTCTCCTATATACCCAGTTCTAAATCTGTTCTCATAGCAGGGCTTGTCACAAATACCTGCTTCATAGATGAGGAATAATATGTGAGCATTCAATGTTATGAAAGCATGATTTTGAATATAAAACCCTCCAAATACTTTCACATGTTCTATTCTGTATGACGTTTTATCACACATTTACCCTTCTCCTTTGGCAGTCCTATATCAACCCAAAACTTTTCCAACATTTTATTTTTTCATCAAGTCACATAGTTTCCTAATTGGCAGAATGCAAGGCTGTCTTTCAATGCTTACACTGTGTGCCTACAGCATCTGAAACTATTAGGGATTTCACTTTGAGTTGTCTCCTTACATGTTTCTTTTTTCCTCAAATTTTATTATATTTATCTTTATTGTTGACAGTATTATAGATGTTCCTCCCCCTCCCCCAATGACTCCACACATGGTTTTATGTTACTTATTTTTCTTCATCTGTCATTTATATCCTGGATATAATCAGAAAAGGTTTGTGTCAACTTGAAATATAGAGATGCAGGTAAAATATAGAGGCTTAAAATAAAGCTAAAAAAAAAGAAATCTGAAATAATTGTGAATGAGAGGATGTATCAGCTATTTAGGATAAAGCAAGTATTCTTTTTTGTCACCAACTTAATTTTGAACTTCCTGGCTGTCAAGCAGAATAGGTACACTGGATGAAAGTATCCTTAACCCACAATTCCTGACAATGGTTCTTTCCTCTGTTAGCTCCTCTAAGTTGTGGATAATGCCCAAGGTTCAATCTTCATCCATAGACTCTTCTCTCCCTATGCTTGGCTCCATAACTCATGCTTCCAAATGCCACCACTGAGGGTAACTTTAAACTCCAAGTCCTACTCTCTTATGAGCTCTATATACTTCCTCCATCACACTAATATGACTGCAACTAAACTTTTTATCTTTAAAACAGCAACAACAAACAAACACGCACACACACACAAACAGACAAACACACCAGCTTAGAATTTCAATGTCCCCTGATTGTTTGAAATTTCTCCACATTTTTGAACTCCCCAAATCATAAATTTTGTCTCATTCTTTTTCTTTGCCAACCCCATTCAACAAGCAAATGTTGTTGATTCTTCCATTGCAAATTCTCTCCTCTTCTACTAGTCTCAAATTCCTTTGGTAACCTCCATACTGGTAACCTTTTCTTGCCTTTCATTCTTCCAGTCATTCTTGTAAATTGAGTTCAAGTATCTTTTTCCTAATCTTTATTTTCCTCTTATTCTACCTTTTCTATAAAGCCTCCAGCGGCACCCAATTATATGAACAAAGCTCACACTCCTTACCCAGAGATGAAATATTCTTCATAATCTTATCCTTAGATCCAAATACTTCCTAAAGAAAAAACCAAATCCAGTTAAACTCTCACACTTCTTATTTTCTGATATCTTATTCCCATATGTTTCTATACTTGAAGATTCCTTCTCCTTTCCTGTAGCAACATAGTTATTTTTAAAAGCCAATACCAGTTTTCCCTTTATGCTGGGAATATTATCTTGTTGCTAACTGACACTGTGACTTTAATCCCCCTGCCCCCGCTTAAGTTTCTATGCAGCATTATATCTCTTATCTCTCAAACCAGATCATTAGCTCCTTAAGGGATATCTTATACATCTATACATTCTCAAAAACACTGAGTATAATAAATGTTATATAAATATTTTTATTTTATTTAGAGTTATTTATGCAATTACTTTCATACTCCAATTTATGTATATGGAAGTGTCCACACATTAAGGCAATAAAAGAAATAAAAAAGTTATTATATTGCAAAATAAAAAGTCACACTGCTCTCTAACCTTTGTATCAAAATAGATCTTAGTGGTTTCTTATTATAACATTCACAGCTGATATGCTCCAACCAGCAGTTAGAATCTATCAAGAAGACAGTAACTGCCACAAATTGCTATTCCATAAGTATAAAATGCCATTATTGTCATTGTGCTAACACCAGGGAAGGCCAAATTGCAGAGTTAAAATGGGCCTCCCCATCCAAGTTGAGCTTCCACGTGAACAACCATTGGCTAGAAAAGCAGTGAGGGCCACGTTCCTTCTCCTAGTGCTGTGGTCTAGAAATATTCTCAGGGCAGTAAGTTGGGGCAATCATAGGACTCATCCCACTTGTTTTTCTGTCTCCAAGGAATCACTGTCTTTCAGTGAATGATAATCATCATTTTGTAAAACATTTTTTCATATAATATTTTTGGCTTTTACTTATTTGTTGTTTTAAGTGGCAAGGTAGATCCAGTCTCTGTTGCTCCATCTAGGTCAGAAGTACCATCATATATATTTTAAACAGATATAGTCCTATATACATTTTTATTTACTCTTTACTTGGTTTTGGTAAGTTGTATTCACAAAGGAAGGCTGTCTACTTAATTTAAGTTGTTGAATTTAGTAGAATAAAATTATTTATAATACTTCTTTATTTTTATTTTAATACCTACATGATCTATAATAATTTCCATTCTTTCATTTCTAATATTGGTTTTTGTTCTCTCTTTTTCATCCGGAATTAATTTTGCTAGGTGTTTATCAATTTTTAATAGATCCTTTCAAAAACAAAAATATTATTTTTTAATAATAGCTACCTATTTTTTAAAAAAAATATTGATTGATTTATTGATGAGAGAGAGAGAAAGAGAGAGAGAGACTTGTTGTTCCACTTATTTATGCATTAATTGATTGATTCTTGCATGTGCCCTGACCAGGGATCAAACCTGCAACCTTGGTGTATAAGGATGATTCTCTAACCAACAAGGCTACTTGGCCAGGGAAATTTTTTAGTATTTTTGCCTTCCTCTATTTTAAAATATATTCTCTATTTCATTGACTTTTTCCCCCTTAATCTTTTCTCTTAACTTTATAATTTCCTTCCTTCTACTTACTTTGGGATCAATTTTCTCTTCATTCCTGTCTCTTCACCATGGAAACTTAGATTACTAAAATTGCAACTTTTATTCCTTTTTATAAAATCTGTATTTAAAGTTTTCTTTTAATTATTGCTTTAGCTGCATCCTACAAAATCTGCTATGTTGTGACCTTATTATCATTTAGGTCCAAATATTTTGTAATTTCCTTGTGATTTTTTTTTAATCTATGGGCTATTCCGCAGTAGGTATGTCTAAAAATCTTGCTATTAATGATTTCTAATTTAATTCCATTGTGGTCAATAAGCATATATTGGCTGATTTCAATCCTTTTAAACATATTAAAACTTATTTTATGTATTCAAATGTGTATTACAGTTTTGGGATACACTGTTCAGTAAAATATCAATTATGTTATATTGGCCGTTCAAGTCTTCTATATAATTACATTTTTTTCTCATTTTTGGTTATATGTTTGATAATGTACTAACAAAGGAGTACTTAAATATCCAGCTGTGATTATGAATTTGTTTCTTCATTATATCTTTCTTTAACTTGGAATAATTTTTAATTAAAGTACAATTGACATACAATATTACATTAGCTTCAGGTGTACGACGTAGTGATTTGACATTTATATTACCTTACAGAGTGATCACCATGATAAGCCTAATGACCATCTGTCACCATACAAAGTTATTATATCATTGACTATATTCCCTATGCTGTTCATTACATCCACATGACTTATGTATTTTATAATAGGACATTTATATCTCTATTCTCCTTCACCTTTTTCACCATCCCACACTTCCTTCACGTTTGGCAACTGTCAGTTCGTTCTCTGTATCTATGAATAATATATTTTTCACAAACTATAAATTATACTCTCAGCTATGCCAATCCCCAACTTTCTCACTCTGATTCTGGCCCCATAGCAGTGTGTTTCTCCTAATAGTAAGCATTAACCAATCTAAGGTTCCTTCTCTTTCTCACTGACATAGCATGTTCCATACTGTATCCCATTCAACATACAACATAAAGATTTTAGTTGGCTTCAAAAATTAAAATTTCCTCCTTTAATACAAATAGTTTCATGTTACTTTAAAAATGACACAACTGACAGCCTCTTATTAGTGTGTGTTCAGTAGGCGAGGGTGTGTTAAACCCATTTGGTGCCTGTTCTGACCACCATCCTATCTAATAATAGACAAATATGCAAATTGACCATACCCCCAACACACCCACAAGCCATGCCCACCGTCCAATCAGAGTGAGTATGCAAATTAACCCAAACCAAGATGGCTACAGCCACAGAGAGCAAGGTTTCCTAGGTAACAGAGGAAGCCAAGCTTTCTGCCAGCCATTGCAGGCCTAAGCCTCCACTCAAGCTACAAAGTTTCAATTATAGAAGGTAAACAAATTCAAACAAATGGCGGCAGGATGGAACTTGAGAGAGCAGGCCAGGGTTGCAGCCAGCAACAGGGGAAGCAAAGCTTTCCACACACCCTGGCTGGGCCCACCTGCTTAAGGCAACAAAGTTTCAATTATAACCCCAACACAAATAGCTGTGGGCCTCGAAGGGAGCCCCAGGCTTGGCTCCGCTCCAGGCTACAAAGTTTCAATTGTAGAAGGAAAATAAATTCCAGATACCAGGGCCTCTGCTTGCATTGCCAGGGGGTGTGGCCCGCCTGCAAACCACCACAGGCCCCTCGCTCAGGCCGCCCCACGCCCCAAGGGAACCCCACCCTGATCAGGGACACCCTTCAGGGCAAACCAGCTGGCCCCCACCCCTGTGCCAGGCCTCTATCCTATCTAATAAAAGAGTACTATGCAGATTGATCATCACTGCAACGCACAATATAGCTGCCCCCATGTGGTCAAAGATCCTGCCCCGATGTGGACACAAGATGGCCACCACAAGATGGCCAGCAGGAGAGGGCAGTTGGGAGGCACCCGGCCTGCAAGGGAGGGCAGTTGAGAAGGACCAGGCCTGCAAGGGATGGCAGTTGGAGGTGATCAACCCTGCAGGAGAGGGCAGTTAGGGGTGACCAGGCCGGCAGAGGAGGGAAGTTGGGGGCAAACAGGCTGGCATTGGAGTCGTTAGGGGGTGATCAGGCTGGCAGGCAGAAGTGGTTAGGGGCAATCAGGAAGGCAGGCAGGCAAGCAGTTGGGAGCCAGCAGTCCTGGATTGTGAGAGGGATGTCCGACTGCCCGTTTAGGCCCGGAATCGGGCCTAAACGGGCAGTCGGACATCCCTTGAAGGGTCCCAGATTGGAGAAGGTACAGGCTGGGCTGAGGGACAACCCCGCTCCGTGCACGAATTTCGTGCACCGGGCCTCTAGTGCTATTATAAGTTGTTTGTCTAGGCCAGTGATTTCAAGTTGTGGCTAAAGAGCTCACAAAACTAAATGTCCTTTTCTACATTATGTTCATTTTCCTTAACTCACAGACCCAAAATATGTTAGAACTCCATATTTGATTGTATGTAAATCTTCCCATAAAATAACATATATTTCTAAGAACCTTTGCACCTGGAAAATTATGTTGTATTTGGATGCTATTGTATTTGGAGATAAAAGGCTGGCTCTG
The DNA here is from genome assembly GCF_951640355.1 of Cnephaeus nilssonii. NCBI lineage: Eukaryota > Metazoa > Chordata > Mammalia > Chiroptera > Vespertilionidae > Cnephaeus > Cnephaeus nilssonii. Next base: position 95,087,454 of record NC_137071.1, read on the forward strand.
TGATCATAAAAAGATAAAAAGAAAGCACATCCTCGCCAGCACTTGTTTGTTGATTTATTGATGGTAGCCATTCTGGCAGGTGTGAGGTAATATCTCATTGTAGTTTTAATTTGCATCTCTCTGATCATTAGTGACTTTGAGTGTTTTTTTCAAATGTGTCTATTGGCCATCTGTATATCCTCTTTGGAGAAGTATCTATTCAGGTCCTTTGTCCATTATTTTTTATTGGATTGTTTGTCTTGGTGTTGAAGTGTATGAGTTCTTTGTATATTTTGGAAATTAAACATTTATCAAATGTATCATTGGTGAATAGATAAAATTAAATTAAAAACAAAAACAAAAAAACAGCAACAAAGCACAGCCTCTATTTAGTATAACCAAACTCACATAGTTCAAGTCCAAATGAACAAATCTCACAAATAGAAACAACTCTTTTCTAGCTAGAGAACCTGTGAATAGGGAGAGGCCTTAGAAAATGCCCTGTACCTTAATAGTTACCTTTTTATTTCCTTTCATAAAATTGAAAGATAACCATACCTTTTTTTGTCACATGGGAGAATAATGACCTTTAACAATGGCTTTTTTATTTTGTAAACTGAGCATAATGTTTTTTCTGAGGCTCATAATTGCCAAGGATATTGTCACTCTTGTATTGTCCTTGAATACTTAGTAGTGAATTTTAAGGCCCTAGAAAGCTTTCTTTGCATGAAATCAAGTCTTCTGAAAAAATAGAAGCAACTAGGTAGTGAAATAGAGACAAGATCTTCTGCAAATATTATATTCTTCCTTCATTACCACTTTATAATGGAATGCAAGAACACTACTTTATAATCTATGCTGAGAACAGCATGTATTGACCTCTTGTCAGTACTTCAGCCCAGTGTTCTCAGTTTACAGTTGAGATATAGTATAGCTATTGACAAGCAAAAGGAACTGCCAAAGATAGAGCATATATTATTAAAGCAGTTCATTTTCTCATCAACAGTTTATGTCTTGCTCTTGGTAATTAGTGAGGTCTTGGAAGGAATTAGTATAGTGTTTGGGAATGTGTGTGCCAAAAGAGTATACATACATTGAGTTAGAAAAGAAATGTACTCATTTATGAGGAGGCTGAGCAATATGAATGGCATGCACATAGAAATTGACCTCTGAGATCATTCACATGGTTTTCCCATTATACTCCTACAAATGGCCCATTTATTACTCTTTGTCTATAAGGCTGACCAAGGGTCATTATGTTTCTAATGTTATACCATTGCCTATATCAGAAGCTAGTTTTTAATTCACCCGCCATCACCCTGCATAAACTGAAGAAAAAGGCTATTCTTATTCAGCAAGCAGCCTGGGGATATGTCAACCATAGGAAATAATTGATCAAATGAACTGAGGCCATTTATATGGCCAAAATATGTTCAGAAGGAGGCGGGAATTCAAGGATTAATCCAGATATACTGCCTCTAGATGATTCCAGGCATCTAGGCATTCTTTTGTCCCCAGTATGTGTTGTATAAGACTATGTTTCTACCCAATTCTATCTTCAAAGTGTAGGAATTCACTTCAAGACTTTCACTATTTATATGGGCATGTAGCATTCTATGATTATGGTCTATTCCAACCCTCAGTACTTTTAAGTTTCTTTTTATAATAATTATTTCCATTATATTTTGGATAATCATGATTCTAGCAGGGAACCTTCACCCAGGTGGTTAAATTAAAACCACTTAGATAAAGAGACCTTTTAAAGATGTGAGGCAGGGTTAAGGGAACCAACTATGGATGTTGAGGTACCCAGAGACTACTGGAAGCCATTACCATCTCTAGGGCTGAAGGAATGAAGGGTGGTAAGGGTACTTCCAGAGCTCAGTGAGAGCTAGGCCCATGGAGGAGAGGCTACTCAACAGGAGCTGTAATTGTGAAGGAATGAACTGCCAGAGGAGTAGAGCAGAAGCAAGGAAGGGGAAAATATTACCTTTACCTTTCTCTCATCAACAGTTTATGTCTTGCTCTTGGTAATTAGTGAGGTCTTGGAAGGAATTAGTATATTGTTTCGGAATGTGTGTGCCAAAAGAGTATACATACATTGAGTTAGAAAAGAAATGTACTCATTTATGAGGAGGCTGAGCAATATGAATGGCATGCACATAGAAATTGACCTCTAAGATCATTCACATGGTTTTCCCATTATACTCCTACAAATGGCCCATGTTCCAGTTCTGTTGGTGCCTTCAAAGTACTAAAACCCATCCAGAAGACAACCAACAAGTGAGTGAGGTTCAATCTCCAGTACACAGAATGAACAGAAAGGTATAAAAAGGATCTGGGGAGAGTGGGGTGGGGGAACGGAGAACAAATCAGCATGTATTTAGACATTACTGCTTTTACATAGAAGGATGAGGTGGGAATCTAAGCATTTGAAACTATTCCACATCACCACTATTTTTTTTGACTGGACAACTGCAATTCTATCCTAATTAGTCTCCCCAAATCCACATTTATTTCCATCCAACTAGAACACCATAGAAGGCAGGGAAAGCAGTTCTAAACAAATTTGATTGTCACACTTTCCCTCTGCTGTCCTCTCCCTTCAGCACTTAACCCTTCAATGAATTCCATTGCTTTTATGACAGAAATGAAAATCTTCACCAGGGCCTGAAGTGCTCTATCTGGTCTGGTTCCAGCCTAATTCTTTAATCACATCTTGTTCCATTCTCTCCTTTGTTCAGCTCCCCCCTCCTCCTGTCCCCAGCATTACTGGCTTTCTTTGTTTCCTGACTCATTCAGAACCTTTGAAAAGCTGCTCGCTCCTTCTTCCTGAAATGTTATTTCTGCTTTTCCCTCTCTCTTAGTTAATGCTACTTTATCCCTCAGATCTCATCTCAAAAGTTACTTCCTCATGAAAACTTTCACATAATTCCTAGATCAGCTCAGCTACCAACTTTTATATATTTTTTCTTATACTGTGTACATTTTCTTCACTGAATCTTCTCAGTTTAAAATTCTACATGTATTTGCTTCATGATTATCTTGATTTCCATATCCTGTACTAGATAATGAGCACCATGAAGCAAGGAATTTATCTGATTTTGTTCACAATTTTATCTGCAGGCCCAAACTCAGTACCCCCACATTAAAAAAATAATCACAAATTTAAAAGACTTTATGTGCCTCAGCTATAATTCAGGATGTTAATATGAGATAAGACAATGTGTGTATGTCTGACTACTTGATTGGTTATGGATTTATTATTCAGTTTTCTATGCAGGAAAACAATATACATATAACATATATACCCATTTTTTTATATTGGCTGTTTTGTGTATTTTACAGGTAAATCAGTTTTTTTAGAATTGTATTTTTAATTTATGTCTGAGCTAAAAAATCATTGATAGCATTATTTATACATGATAAAAATTGTGTCTCTAAGAAATATAAAATAAAGTTCTCTAAAAACTGTGTTTAAAAAACACCTTTTTAATATCTTGCATTTTTCTTCTTATAAAATTTCTTTAAAAAGAATACAGTTGCCTGGAAAGAGGGGTGAGCATGAATGCATAATATTTAAAATTATTCAAACTAAATGTTCTTTTAGAGAGGGAAATTGTTATATGAGGGAAAATGCTGTATGCTTCCTAAGAGACTATTTTAAACAAATAATTATATACCACATTTTTATGTGGTCTAGGAAGTTCTGAATTGCAGAATATTTTTGTAATTGGCTTAGCTATGTTTAGGGAGACATGACTTACGCCCTGTTGCTGCTTCTTTTATTAAGGCTGTTTCTGCACAACTAACAGGAATATATGTGAGAAAAATACCTTAGAATTTTGTTGAATTAATTTTTCCGGTGACACAATTATTTTCCACATTCTAAGAAGCAAAGAAAAAAGCATAACTCTTTCAGTATGCCTACTGGAATAGGGAGTAAGGTGGTGCATGTAAATTACAGAATGTATGGGAAATTAGAAGGCTCAGTGGGGTATAAGAGAAACTATGGGAAAGAAAGAGAAAGGTAAGCGCTGAAAAGACAAACAGAGTCATCACTATTTCCATTTATTTATTTATTTTAATAAACTTCCATTTTTATTGGACTTGGAACATTAGGACCACTGTGAAAGTTGATTAAGATTTCCTTCTGTGACATCTTGTAGCCTTCATTTGGTATGAGTGCATTCTTTAGTATTTTTTAAATTTTTAATTACAGTTGATGTACAATATAATATTAGAGGTATACAGAATAGTGTTTAGACATTTATATAACTTACAAATTGATCATCCTGATAAATCTAGTATCCATCTGACACCATATATAGTTACTACAATATTATTGACTATATTATGCTATATTTTATATGCCTGTGAAGTGTCATCACTCTTGTACAGATAGGTACTAAAAAATCAGAACTTGATTTTCCACTGGAGTCTTACCCAGGATTCTAATATATTAAAAATATAAAAGAGGGACTCAGGTGGTGGTTGTCAGAAAGGGGAGTGCAATAAGATCCCTGCCCTGTCTTTCTACCAACTCCACCCACTAACCCCTGAAACTTTAGTGGTTCTATAGAACTTGGCATAGAAACTTGGTTTTATAACTGTTATTCAGCTAGCACTGTAGTGACATAGTCAGATTTCAAAGGGAAACTGAATTTTTAAATAGTTCAAACTATAGGAAGAGAAGGTACTTAATTTATACCTAAGAGTGATTTGCTTTAAAATTGTATCTTTCATTGATTGCAAATTCCATGGATTGAATTCCTAAATTACTTGACAGTAATCATTGCTTAGGAACTTTCAATCCATTTTGTTAAACATTTTATTCTATATGAAAAAGACTGGATCATTTGTTAAATTAGTTGTTATATTGAAAATCAGTAGATCTTGAAATTACTGTCTTGATATAACTATAAAAACCAAGTTTTATAATAGAAACACTTTGCCTTTGATATAGATGGTTTTATACTAATTTTTTTTTCTAAATTGCAAAGTTGCTAAAACTGTATCCTATATATGAAAAGTCTAGGTGGCATTGTGCGATGCCTTCACACTATGTCGTCACAAACGGCTGCCACAAGATAGCCAGCAGGGGATGGCAGTTATGGGTGATCAGGCTGGAAGGGGAGGGCTGTTGGGGGGTGAACAGGCCAGCAGGGAAGGGCAGTTGGGGGAAACCGGGCCAGCAGAGGAGGGCAGTTGGGGACAACCAGGCCTGCAGGGGAGGGCAGTTGGGGGCAACCGGGCCAGCAGGGGAGTGAAGTTAGGGGCGACCAGGCCAGCAGGGGAGGACAGTTGGGGCCATCAGGCCAGCAGAGAAGGGCAGTTGCGGGGTGAACAGGCCAGCAGGGGAGGGCAATTCGGGGCAACTGGGCCAACAGGAGAGGGCAGTTGGGGGTTACCAGGCTGGCAGGGGAGGGCAGTTGAGGGCAACCAGGCCTGAGGGGTAAGCAGTTGGGGGTGACCAGCAGGGGAGGGCAGCAGGAAGGCAGGCAAGCGGTTAAGAGTCAGCAGTCCCAGACCGTGACATGGTGCAGGCCGGGCTAAGGGACACCCCCCCCATGCACTAATTTCATGCACCGGGCCTCTAGTCTATCCTAATATATAAAAACCCAGGCTCTGTAACGACCGACTGAAGCTCGAACAAACACCGGAAGTCAGTCCTGCAGTCAGTGCTGAGTTGCCGTGGTGACCCACCACTAACTGCCACTGGTGCGGGTGCGGTGACCCAGCACTGAGTGCTGAGGGGGCTGCAGATCAGGCCTGGACAGAGGCGCAAAGAGAGAGGCAGGGTCTGATCTGCAGCCTCCGTGACAGCTGTTGATCAGTTGTTGCCTCTCTCTTTCTCTACAGGCATCGCCAGCAGCCACACCTCTGTTTCTCTCCAGGCCTCTGTAGGGGTTGCTGATCAGTGCTGCCTCTCTGATCAGGCCCAGAGATAGGCCCAGAGATGCTGACTGGCATAGAAACTGACCAATCAGAACCAAATCTGGGTGAACTATGAGGAATCAATGGCTTCCTAGGAGGCAGAGCTTTTGACACTGACTGGCATAGAAACCAAACAATCAGAACCAAATTGGCTGGCAGGGGAGGGCAGTTAGGGGTGATCAGGCAGGCAGGGAGAGCAGTTTGGGGCAAGATCAGACCGGCAGAGGAGGGCCATTGGGGGCGAGATCAGGCCGGCAGGGGAGGGCAGTTGGGGGTGAGATCAGGCCTGCAGGAGAGGGCAGTTGGGGGCAACTAGGCAAGCAGGGGAGGGCAGTTGGGGGCAAGATCAGGCTGGCAGGGGAGGGCAGTTAGGGGTGATCAGGCAGGCAGAGGCAGTTTGGAGCAAGATCAGGCTGACAGGGGAGAGCAGTTGGGGGTGAGATCAGGCCGGTAGGGGAGGGTGGTTAGGGGCAATCAGGCAGGCAGGCAGGTGAGCAGTTAGGAGCCAGCAGTCCCAGATTGCGAGAGGGATGTCCAACTGCAGGTCCCTGATTGGAGAGGGTGCAGGCTGGGCTGAGGGACACCCCCTCTGTGCACGAATCTTATGCATCAGGCTACTAGTATATATATAAAAAGCCAGTGTCCGTGAATACCTTGGCGACCAAATGACTGGTCACCATGAGGTACATTGAGCACTTCTTGGTCCCTCCCCCTAGGCCCACAAGTGGGGTGGGGAAGGACTGGGGACTGGTGAGCAGGCTGAATAGCTGACCTCTTTGTCCCTGCTCCTGGCCCTCAGGCTCCGATGGATCAGCTATGGTGAACGCGGGAATTGGGGTGGGTGGCGGGAGTACTGGGCTAGCTGTCAGGCCGTGGAGATTACAAGCTCATCCCTAACTGCTTGGGGACTCTAGCCTGCAGGAAATCAGGCACCAGTGACTTCACCTCCATGAACGTGTGCCAAGCCGGCCACTGATGGAATGCGCTGCCTGTTTGGGGCCACTCACACTGGGGCGGGTAGGTCATGGGCGTGCCCTACAGCTTCCGTCAGCACCTCAAACCCCAGCAGCAATGGCAGGGGCAATGGTGGTAGCAGTGGTGCCCCAAACAGGTAGCGTGTTCCATCAGCGGCTGGTCTGGTGCACGTGCATGGATGTGAAGTCACTGGCGCCTGCTTTCTGGCAGGCCTGAGCCTCTGAGCAGCCGGGGATGAGCTGGTGATCCCAACGGCCTGACAGCCCTGCAGCAGAGGTGGCGTTCAGCCTGGGGACTGGCAAACGGGCAGGAGGCTAGGCCCTAGGGACCCCACCCACACGATTTCATGTGCTGGGCCCCTAGTGAGAACATGTTAAGAAAATAGTTTGTAGTGCTCCTTGTTTATTTTATTTAACTTCTATTTCAGTTTACAACAATAGTATTTACTAATTTTAATTTAATTGTCAGCTGGCATCACCTAATGGAAGCCAAAATATACAACATCCTATATAATAAAAGCCTAATATGCTAAGTGTCTGGTCATCTGTTCAACCAATCAAATCATAATATGCTAATGATATGCTAAGGCTGCTCAACTGCTCGCTATGATATGCACTGACCACCAGGGGGGCAGAGAGTCAAGTGGTCGACCAGTCGCTATGATGTGCACTGTCCACCAGGGGACAGGCACTCCAACCAGTAAGTTTTCATGCTGCTGGGGTCTGGCCGATCAGGACTGAGTGAGACTGGCAGGACATGCCCTGGAGCCCTCCTGTGGTCCTTTCCTGGCTGGCCAACCGCCTGCGTTCCTCCCCAGCACTGATGGTGCACAAGTGGGGTCCCTCAGACTGGCCTGCATCTTCTCAATTTGGGACCCCTTGAGGGATGTTGGAGAGCCGGTTTCTGCCCAATCCCGTTCAGTGCAGGAGCTTCCCCCTGGTGGTCAGTGCTCAGCCAGAAGGCAGGCTCAAAACTGGCAATCACAGTGGCAGTGGTGGGAGCCTCTCCCACCTCCATGGTAGTCGGGCATCCCCCCAGGGCTCCCTGACTGTGTGAAGGTGCAGGCCGGGCTGAGGGACTCCCCTTGCCCCCCGAGTGCACAAATTTCATCCAGCAGGCCTCTAGTTATCATCCTATCTAATAATAGAGTAATATGCAAATAACCATCACTCCACTACGCCCACGATTGGGCGGTGGGAGGCTGGGGGGCGGGACTCGGGGTGGCCTCTCAATGGCAAGATTGGTCGCCGCTGAGGGGAGACCCATCAGCGTTCGCGGGTCAGAGTAGCGGCGGTGGTGGTGGCACCCGGACCCGCCCCCATCAGCATTCACAGGTCCGCGGGTGGCGGTGGCAGCGGTGGCGGCGCCTGGACCCGACCCCATCAGAGTTCGCGGGACCCGCCTCCATGCACCTGCACTGGGGGAGGGCCTGGTCAGCAGCCGCCGAGGCTGCTTCAAGGGCCAAAGAGGGAGGCAGGGCCAGACCCCAGCGGCCGCAGCTGCTGTGGGGCCTGGGGAGCCAGGCAGGGCTGGACAGGCAACCTCAGGGTGGGCCTGGGGGTGGGTCCAGCGGCGCAGCTTGACAGCAGACAGCAGGGCCTGCTTGGCCGTAGCTACCGGTGACCCACAACAGGCAAGTGGGCCTGCAGGCAGCACCCAGCAGGGCCTGCTTGGCTGTTGCCGCAGCGACCTGGGAGCAGACAAGCCCAGCTGCAGGCAGCACCCAGCAGGGCTTGCTTGCCCATCCCTGTGGTGTGGAGCAGGTAAGCCCCTCAGAGAGCAGAGAACCACAGGGAGTGGGCCTAAGCTGTCAGCAGGACATGCCCTGAGGGCTCTCGGATTGGAGAGGGTACAGGTCGGGCTGAGGGACCCCCCATGCATGAATTTCATGCACCGGGCCTCTAGTTATCAATAAAACCTGTCCTTTGCAACCACAAATGGATGAACGAACATTACACTAATGCCAGGCTAAGTTGGGACCATGAAGTAAATATAAACCTATAGTTAAAAAGCAAAGAAGGGAATAAAAGCAATCAAACAGGAAGCACTTTGTTTCCCCACCACCAAATCTACCACTCTCTTATATATGCACCTGTATATTTTGCTTCCTACTTCCCACTAAAATGGAAGGAGTAATTCTGCAATGAATTAGGACTGTATGTTGCAATTTTGCCATTAGAATGTGAGCAATAGGATGTGGGTCAAGGCATTTAGGAGTCTGTGCACATTCTCTATATTCGTTCTCTCTCCAACCTCTATGACTGGAAGTGCTGGCTTTGTAGATGGCATTGTTACAAGTTGCAAGGAGCAATTTGTTACTGTGACATGAGTGGCAAGTCTTTCTTGAGTAAAGCCACTGAAAAATTTGGGTTTGTTTTCATACATCAGCTTCACCATTCTGGCCTATCCAAACTGATATAGATGGCAATAGGTTTTGTCAGTTTCTCTATAATTTCATAAAGTTTCAAGAACCATTATATTACATTCTTGGCTCTGGTGTTCTGTGTGTAAACTTGTCTTGCCTGCACTTTGAGGTCTGTATTTCTTTATATTGATTATTAGTAGATAATATCCTAAAAAGGGAATGACATAGAAAATAACTTAATTTGGTTCTAATCTAGCACTTTCCAAAGCATTTTTTTTTAAGAATCGTTGCTTCTGGGAGATATAAATGTGTGTGCCTGAACAGAATTTCCAAGTTTATATGATTTTAGAAAAGGCCGTATTCAATAAATCCCTCTTGAATATACTTGACATTATGTTATCACATTGAAGGCTCTGAACAGACATGCAATAAAGAAGTCAAAGTTACCTTGTACCAAGTGTTTCCCACATTTATCTCACCATGACTTTTATTTCTGCAAACATTTCTCAGAAATAGTTCCACTCATGGAAAAATAAAGAAATAGCCTGAGAAAAGAGTACTTTAATTTCATTTACAAGGATGTATTTTTACCAAAGAAATATTGAATTAGGATTCTACAAAAGAAACATTAAGTAAGAGTATTAGTTTCCTAGGTTTGTTGTAACAAATTAACACAAATTAGATGGGCTTAAAAAAAAACTTATTTTCTCACAGTTCTGGAGTCCAGAAGTTTGAAATCAAGGTGTCAGCAGGGTCATGCTCTGTCTGAGAACTGTGGGGAAGAATCATTCCTTGCCTCTCCTAGCTTCTTGTGGTTGTTGACCATCTTTGACATTCCTTGATTTTTACCCATGTATCTTCCCTGTGTTTCTTCTGTGTCGTCAAATCTCCTTTTCCTCATAAGGATACTAGTCATTGGATTTTGGGTCCACCCTAATCCAATATGATCTTATCTAAATGTGATTACATCTGCAAAGACCCTATTTCCAAATATAACTTTTTACAGCATTTGGTTAAGCAAGTCAGAAATATATAGTACAAGCCACAGGCTGGAAACTCGTGGGCAGGAGCTAAGACAGCCATCCACAGGCAGAATTGCATCTTCTTTAGTGAAACCTCATTTTTGCTTTTGAGGCCTTTCAACTGTTTGGGTGAGGTCCACAGACACTATCAAGGGTCAACTCCTTAATGTAAAGTCAATTTATTGTAGATGTTAACCATTTATATAAAACTAGAGGCCCATTGCAGGAAGATTCCTGCAAGAATAGGGCTTCCTTGGGCCTATTCCTGCAAGAATAGGGCTTCCTGCAGCCGGAGCAAAGCAGAGAAGGGAGCGAAGCCCGCCGAAGTGGACTTCCCTCCCTCTCCGCCACCGCCTCGCCTCCCTCCCATCTCTGTCGCCACCTCACCTCCCTCCCTTCTCCACTGCCTCGCTCCCTTCTCCGCAGCTTTGCTCCCTTCTGCAGTGCTTGGCTTCCTTCTACACTGTCTTCAGTCTTCGCTCAGTGCCTGCATGTGCAAATTAACTGCCATCTTTGTTGGGTTAATTTGCATATTTTCTCTGATTGACTGGTGGGCATAGCGGAGGGATGGTCAATTTGCATGTTTCTCTTTTATTAGTGTAGACTAGTGGCCCTGTGCACAGAATTCGTGCATGGAGGGGGGCTTCCCTCAGCCCAACCTGCACCCTCTCGCAATTGGGGACAGCTGGCTCCTAACTGCCTCTGCCTGCCTGCCTGATTGCCTCTAATCCCTCTGCCTGCCTGCCTGATTGCCCCTAGCTGCCTCTGCCTGCTTATCTGATTGACCCTAACTGCCTCTGCCTGCCTGCCTAATCACCCCCAACGGCCCTCCCCTGCCAGCCTGATTGACCCTAACTGCCCTCCCCTGCCAGCCTGATCTTGCCCCCAATGGCCCTCCCCTGCCAGCCTGATCTCGCCCCCAATGGCCCTCCCCCGCAAGCCTGATTTCGCTCCCAACTGCCCTCCCCTGCTAGCCAATTTGGTTGTGATTGTTCGGTTTCTATGCCAGTCAGCATCAAAAGCTCCGCCTCCTAGGCAGCCTTTGACTCCTCATAGTTCACCCAGATTTGGTTCTGATTGGTCAGTTTCTATGCCAGTCAGTGTCTCTGGGCCTATCTCTGGGCCTGATCAGAGAGGCAGCACTGATTAGCAGCCTCCAAGGAGGCCTGGAGAGAAACAGAGGCGTGGCTGCTGGCAAAGCCTGTAGAGAAAGAGAGAGGCAACGGCTGATCAACAGCTGCCACGGAGGCTGCGGATCAGACCCTGCCTCTCTCTTTGGGCCTCTCTCCAGGCCTGATCCACAGCCCCCTTGGCAGTCAATGGTGGGTCACCACAGCAACCCAGCACTGACTGCAGGACTGACTTCCAGTGTTTGGTCGAGCTTTCAGTCGGTCATTATGGACTCTGGGTTATTATATATTAGGATGCCTTCACAGCAACATCTAGATTATTGTTTGATTGAATGGGTACTATAGCCTAGAGAAGTTGACACAAAGAACTATCACAAACAAAATTAAATTGTAAGGTCAAGAATTTTCTGAAATTCTAGCCCATTCTAAAGCTCTCAGCATAGAAAAGCTTTTTTTCTTAACAAAATTTTCTTGGCTTGCCTTCATTTGACACAGGTCTGATAATGTAGCCAGTATTTAGTCATCTCTGAATGAAAGGGGGGATTTATGTGAAACTATTTCTGTTCAGATATTTTAAAAATACAACTCTATTTGGCTGTTTTGAAATGTTTACTTTGAAATTACCTTAGATACCACCTAAGCTAATATTCTTATTTTATCAATAGGTGAACTGAACTCAGAGTGGAAAAGTACCTTGCTCATATTTATCTGGCAGGTTTAGACCTAACCTGCAATGAGAACCCAGTCAAACTCTCTTTCCACAGTGCCTCTCAGACAACTATCAAAGGTGATACTAAGATTTATTGAGAAAATTAATAGGTAAACTCTCTGATTTTGATCTTCTAGTCATTATCCTAAGGGATTTTCCTATGCCCTTCCACTAGGGCACAGAGCTCAGCAGCCAAGAACTGTCCCTGTTGTTACAGAAGCAGGGTACCTGGGCATGAGGGTAACATTCCAAGCAGAATGCTTTTCTTGCACCAGACCACTCAGGAACCTCTAAGTATGGGTCACGTTCTTCATCCACATCACATTTGGAACTCAATTTTTAGCCACTCTGAGTATACAAGTTTGGCTTGCCTCTGCATTCCAATGACACTCTGTTTTGGTATCCTAGGTGTTATATATGCATAAATATATTAAGACAGAAACAGAAAAGGTCATAACTGTCTTTATTACTGAAGCTAAAATTTAATGAGCTAAATCACAGGCTGCTTTAAGAATGGCCGTGCCAAGTTAGTGCGGCTCTGGCACTAAAGCCAATTACACTGGGTACAATTATATCCTATTCTAATAGCTGTAAGTCAGGGTTACACAAAGATTCTGTCTCTGGGTAATTACTAGCTAGGAAGCAGGTGAGGGGAAACCAAGAAAATTGTCACTGATCATACAAGAGACACACAGAGAGCACAGAGCTTGTAGCTATTCCGGGTGCGTGTGTGTCATCTGTTGCTAAGAAGGAGCTGGCTTCACAGTCAGAAAGCCCTCTTCTTCTAGCACTGACCAAAAGGATATGTGATTTCAAAGACGCTTTTAGAAAAGTAGTGAAATGTGAATAGTAGGAGAGGGGGAGGAATAACTCAGAAAGCCCTTCTCTATTGAGACTGTTTCCCTGAGGATTTTGGAATATTTAATAGTCTGACATTATTGATTTTTTCCAACCTAAATACAGGGGAGTGTTACCAAAACCCAAAATGATATTGTAAAATTTGAACAAAATGAACCTCAAAGATTGACTTAATAAAATACCTCCTTTAAGTTTTCTCTTATCCTCAGTATTGTGGCTATTTTCAGGTCCTTTGCTACAAATGGCTAAAAGGGGACCACTGAAGAGCCTTCTGACAATTTAGAATCCATCAGAAATATAGATGAAAACACTTTGAAATTCAAATTAATAGAACTTCCCTATGATCTCATGGATCAGTTTGCACACTATTGATTTTTGCAAAGCCTTCGAGGAACCAACACATCTATTTCTCCAAGTGAGACACATGTTTTAGGTTATCAGTGAGTAAATATTTAAAAATCCAGGGTTCTGAGAGTAATGTTTACTTAATGAAAGCATTAATGACATTTATTGGAACTGTTGGAAAGTCATTGCAGACAAGTGAAGCTGTATTTCTGAGGACTGTTTTTGAGTAGTACAATGTTTATAAGGGAATGAGTATTAAATAAATGACTCAAGCAATGTCAATTTATTAGAATATTCTTTGTTTCTAAGAGGTTAAAGATTTAAGAAAGTAATTTCTAATATTAGTTGTTCAGACATAATTGGAAAGACTTCCAGAATGACTCAAGACTTTTAAAATATCCTTTCAAAGTAATGAAGTAATTTGTGGTAGAGTAGAAATAAATGAGCAAAAAGGAGTAGCTGGTATAATGTGAAGTCAGATCATGTCTTGTTATTGCTTGGTCTAACATTAAATGTTGGTGATATTGCTCTTTTTCATCATTAGAAGAAGAGAAGGAAGAAGCTTTCTGGTGGTTATATATTCATTCTGTCCCTTTTCTCTCTCTAAACAAAATTCATTTTTTCCAAATCCTTCAGTGTTTTCCACACTCTCCAGAAATATAATTTACTTTTACTCCTAATTTAATATTATTATTTTTCTTGGTTATTTTCCTCTGAGATTTTCCTTATAGGATTAAATTCTGCACCCCTACGTTTTTGCAGTATTGTTTACAATAGCTAAGGTATGGAAGCAACCCAAGTGCTCATCAATAGATGAGTGAATTAAAAAATCTGTGGTACATATACGTTATACAATAGATTATTACTTGGCATAAAAAGAATAAGATCTTACCATTTGTGACAGCATGGATGGACCTGGAGAGTATTATGCTAAATGAAATAAGTCTGACAGAAAAAGACAAATGCCATATGATTTTATCTATATGTATAATCTAAAGAGCAAAATAAAGAACAAACAAAATTGAAACAGACTCATATAAAGAGAACAGAGTGATGGTTGGCAGAGGGGAGGGGCATAGGGGAATTTGGTGAAAAAGATGAAGGGATTAAGTAGTACAAATTGGTAGTCACAAACTAGTCCTGGGGTAAAGCACAGCATAGGAATATAGTCAATAATGTTATATTAACTATGTACTGTGTGGGTGGGTACTTGAAAATTTGGGGTGGGGGGACCACTATGTAAAGTATGATCGTCTAGCCACTATGCTGTATATCTGAAACTAATAGTTTATTTAATATAAACTGTAATTTTAAAAGAAAATAAATTTTAAAAGTATTAAATTCTGTAAGTGGGTCTAATCAATGTAGAGAGACTTAGTCACTCCTAGCAAGGCTGCCTTGTTGAATTGTCCTTCGGTAACAAGACCTTCATTAGCCCTAAATAAATCAAAGGACAGAATACTCTCCAGTTTAATGTTCTACTTTCAGTATTCAGTTGTATATAATGTTATCTCAATAAGGAAAAAAGCCCCACTACAGGTGTACTATATTTGAGAGATGTTAAAAAATGATTCACCAATGTCACCCCAATAAATTAAATAAAAATTTAAAAAATGATTCAGCCATGCTTTCAATTGAGTAGATCCAATGACAATCTTTCATGGATAACTGTACTGTTATGATTGTGTAGATTTTCTACAAAGCAAACAGATAGATATTCTTCTTTAATATTTATATTGACTGTGGCTATTCATAGAACATAGAGTGGTCAGCCCTGTCAACCTCATAAGTGCCCATACTGGACAGTATAGGAGAGAAAATAGGAGAGAATATAAGATCTAACATAGAAAAAATGAAAAGATGCATCTGAGGAGGAGCAACACATCACCACCATATGTTACTTACCCCCAACAAGAACTAATACAATCCAAGAATAATAAACGGACAAATTTCAGACACATTTTAAAAACAACAACTCAGATGTCCTGGTGGTTTACTGTCATATCAATAAGTATACATCAAAGGCAAAACAAAACCGGTCACAACTGAGTTTTCTTGTCACTGGCAGAAGAAATCTGTCTTAAAATGGAGTTCAAGAATGGCCCAGATGAATCATATCCTTTAACCTTGTTATTCAAAGAGTGGCCCATGGACTAGAAGTATTAGCATTACTTGGGAGTTGTTAGAAATGAAAAATCTTAGGCCACACCCTAGACCTATTGAATCAGAATCTGCATTTTATCAAGATCCCAATGTGGTTTGTAAGCACATTAAAACTTGAGAAGCACTGCCTAAAACACAATGAGGCTCCAGTGTCTACTTTTATTATGATCTTTGTAGAAGAACATTTAAAACATTCTAGGACCAGCTATACAGTCAGTTTCACAAATCTCTCAACAGGCCCACATTCATATTTGTCTCTATATTATGAGAATGAAAGAAATTACTGGTGAATGTCTATGCTAAGGACAGCATGACCTTAGGAGCACAAACACTAAGCTTGGAATCAGAGTTATGCTCAAAAAAAGAAAGGAAGAAAAAAAACAGAGTTATGCTCAATTTCTAATTACTATTAGCTATGTTAACATGAACAGGATGCTTTATCTTTCTAGTTGTCATTTTTTTCACTTACAAAATTGGGTTAACACTACCCTTGCCAGTGATTTTAAGAGAATGGACTGAGATGATCTAAGTGCAGTGCTTAAATAAATCTAAGTTTGATCTGTTACCTGAGGAACATCTCTTAATACCCTCTTCCACAAACCTCAATACTAATTTCTCTTCTGTGCTTAACTCCATAGTTTGTTGCTTCAAAGGTATCAGGCAAGTTCATATCACTGAGATTTTTACATTTAAGCTCACACTTTTTCAAATAAATAGTAGCCTCTTAGGTCTCATCACAAAGTTACCACTACTTACTCTGACCAGATTCTGCCCAAGTAATGGCATGTGACTAAAGATCAAATGACTGGGAACACATAATGCAGTAAAGATAGTCTCTTCAATAAATGGTGCTGGAAAAACTGGAAAGCCACATGCAAATGAAAGAAACTGGATTGCAGTTTGTCCCCATGTTTAAAAAAGTAACACAAAATGGATCAAATATCTAAATATAAGACCTGAAACAATGTTACATAGAAGAAAATACTTATAGACCTTGGTCGTACAGAACATTTAATGAATGTGACCCCAAAGATAAGGGAAGTAAAGACAAAAATAAATCAGTGGGTATATACAAAATGGAAAAGCTTCTGTATAGCAAAAGAAACTAACAACAAAATGAAGAGGCAGCCAACCAGATGGGATATGATATTTGCAAACAGTAGCTCCAACAAAGGTTTAGTTTCCAAAATATATAAAGAACTCGTAAAACTCAACACCAAACAAACAACCCAATCAAAAAGTGAGCAGAGGACCTGAAAATATACCTCTACCAAGGCACCTGAGCATTCTAAATTGGCCCCTCTTCTCACAATCCAATTGTCCACAGATGTTGCCTGAGCTTCTGTTCATGCCAAGGTTGAAGCCTCGTGATGGCTGATACCATGGATCTGTCTCTCGCCCAGTGGGGTGAGCTGGGCCTCCTTGGAGAAGAAACCTGGTTTCCACAAGATATGTGATCAATGCTGTGACCCTGCCAGCAGGCGAGGGGATCCCAAGGCAGGTGCTGGGCGTGGAGGCCATGGGGGTGTAGGCGACCAAGGAGACAGAACTAAACCTCACATCACCCTGCTTGGCCCCAGAGGATGGCTGGTTAGCCAGAGACAGGTAGATTCTTCAGGGAAGGAACAACCTAAGACAGGCACAGTCAAAAAGGGCTGTGACCCCCAAGGAGAAAACTTGGGGGTCAACAGAGGTGGGGCTCAGACCTTCACCCCCCCAAGTTTGCAGGGGCCTGAACCTTCACCTCTGCTGAGGGAGGTCTCCTGCCCCCATGGCTGTTTAGCTTCCCATGCCCAGCTCAAATCGGGACCCAGGTAACAGAGACTTGGCCGACAGCAGATGCCCTCTCACTGCAACAAGACTTGATGGAGATGTCTTGCACCCATGATGCAGGGAACTGGGGTCTTTGATATCTAAATCTAGCCTAGCACCATGAATGCTCAGGGCCTACTCAAGAAGGCAAATAATCCTCTCCACTAATATTTACAGGGTAAAATAAGATGGTTGTTAGAGTATTAAATTTGACAGTAAAATAGTAGTCAAGTTTTCAGACTAATTTAAATTGGCCAATCGAAAGAAGCGAATATTCTAGAAAAATCAATTGTACTGGACAGAAAAGCTGTTCCTAAAGTGTTAACTAAAAATTTTATTGGTAGTTCATCTCATGGTAAAATTGCATAACATATAATGAACCTAAAGCAGTCACATTTTAGTGCAAGAAAAGTAAAATTTAAAAGCTATCAAGATTACAGCATAAAATTTCCAAAATCCTCCTAATATTTAAACCAAAAAAGGGGGGATAGTAGAAGAATATCATGTAAGGAAAAATATCCTGTAAATAAATTATATCTAGAAAATTTTTACTTTAGAAAATTAACTTTCATTTGTAATGCTAACAGCAAGACACCCAGGTAAAACATACACAGTATCAAAACAAGCCAAAGGAAAATAGTTTGGGGGGAAAAAAATAGGATAGCAAGTCAAATTTATAGAAAATTTATAGAAAAGATTCCTTTATTAACTTTTGGTTGAGAATATGTTTGTATATTTTCAGAAAACAACTCTGAGACCATGTGGATTCCTGCAACAGAGAGGAATTGACAGGAGTGCTCCAGCCATGAAGACAGAAGAGAAACAGTCCAGAGATGGAAGACGCTGACGATGCTTTGCCATACTACCAGTCAGAAATGTGTGTCACTGCAGATTGCCCAGGACCAAACCAGAGAGGGTCGGACTTGCATTACCACCATTTGTCCACCATCCAGAACTGAAATATCATTGCTGTTATGTACACATAAAGAACTGTTGGACATAGAAACTGGGACTCAAAAGAACTGTTGGCCCAGAAAGAAACTCACTATAGACTGATTAATTTGCCTCTCAACATAACCATTATTGCTTGTCTCATTTTCGGTTCCTATAAGTGTACTCCTAGAATCACATGAGCTCACTCATCTAGGGGAAAAGATGAACAACATAGACTGAACAAGAACAGCATCGATCAGACTGTCAGACCTCAGAGGGAAGGTAGGGGAAGGTGGGGATAAGGGAGATAGATCAACCAAAGGACTTGTGTGCTTGCATATGAGCCTAACCAGTGATCACGGACAACAGGGGGGTGGGGGCATGTGTGTGGAGGGGTTTGGGATGGGAATGGGGGGGGGGGGTTGAGGACAAATATGTGATACCTTAATCAATAAAGTAATTTAAAAAAGAAGATATACAAACAGCCAATCTTATATAATAAAAGAGTAATATGCAAATTGACCATCACTCCAACACACAAGATGGCTGCCCAGTTGTGGTCAAAGATGGCTGCCCTTATGTGGACACAAGATGGCCACCACAAGATGGCTGGCAGGGGAGGGCAGTTGGTGGTGATTAAGCCAGCAGGGGAGGGCAGTTGTGGGTGATTAGGCCAGCAGGGAAGGGCAGTTGGGGGCGATCAGGCTGGCAGGGTAGGGCAGTTAGGGGTGACCGGGTTGGCAGGGGAGGGCAGTTGGGGGCAACCAGGCCTGCAGGGGAGGGCAGTCAGGGGCAATCAGGCCAGCAGGGGAGTAGTTAGGCATCAATCAGGCTGGCAGGGGAGTGTTTATGGGTGATCAGGCTGGCAGGTAGAAGCAGTTAGGGGCAATCAGGCAGGCAGGCCGGTGAGCAATTGGGAGCCAGCAGTCCTGGATTGTGAGAGGGATTTCCAACTTTCTGTTTAGGTCCAATAGCACCTAATCAGGCAGTCAGACATCCCTCGAGGGGTCCCAGATTGGAGAGGGTGCAGGCTGAGCTGAGGGACCACCCCCCCATGCACAAATTTCATGCACTAGGTCTCTAGTAGATATATGAAAAGATGATCAACCTCACTGGCAATTAGGGAAATTCAAATAAAAACTACAATAAGATACAAACTCCCACCTGTTAGAATGGATATTATCAACAAGACAAGCAAAAACAAGTGTTAGAGAAGTGGGGGAAAATGGAACCCTCCTTCACTGCTGGTGGGAATGTAGACTGGTACAACCTCTATGGAAAGCAGTCTGGTGATTCCTCAAAAAATTAAGAATAGAGATACAATTCAACCCAGCAATCCCACTTCTGGGTATATACCCCAGAAGACTCAAAATATTTGCAAAGATATATGCACCCCTATGTTCATTGCAGCATTATTCACAGTGGCCAAGACATGGAAATAACCAAAGTGACCTGTGATATAGGACTGGATAAAGAAGATATGGTACATATACACAATGGAATACTACTGAGCCATATGAAAGGATGAAATAGCACCATTTGCAACAACATGGATGGACCTTGAGAACTATGCTAAGTAAAATAAGTTAGTCAGAAAAAGCTAAGAACCATATGATTTCACTCATATGTGGGACATAAAACCAAAACTCATGAACAGAAACAGCAGTGGGGTGGTTTTCAGAGGGAAGGAGGACTTAATATATGATGACAGGAGAAGACTTAATTTTGGGTGGTGAGCACATGGTGCAGTATACAGATCTGCAACATAGAATTCCACACCTGAATTCTATATGTTCTTGTTGATCAATGTCACCTCAATCAATTTAATAAATATTTAAAAAATAAAGAGCAAATGAGAGGTAGATGATTTCAAACTAGTAGTTCTTCAAACACGATAATTTAGGTGAGACAATTTTATCTAAGTCTCACTGCAATTAGGGGATTCCCAGAGAACCTCAGAGGGATTTTATAAACATCTGTCATTATGGCTTAGAGAATGCTAAGCCTTATACATAACATAAAATAATTGATCCAGAGTACTTTTCTCGTTAAGATAGTTTGACAATTTGTCCTTGTTTTCCCAGCACAAACCCAGTTTATTCTTGTTTATCCAGGTGTGATTATTAGTATTCCCAATCTTACTTAGAATAGTGTTCCACTATAAATTATACAATCATCTATAATCAAATGACTTTGGGTATCCAAAATTAAACAGCAAGTACAGAAGTAATGTACTTGTCCCCTTCCTTTGCCTAAGCAGCTCTTCAAAACTGCCTTCTGATATAGAACCTATACATTTCACCAGGCCTCCCAATCCTATGCTGGGCTTGGTATTCTCTGTGGGCATTCAGTGCCCTTTACATCATATTCTATATCTTTGGCTCTACTGAAGAGGATGAAAACATGGGACCACATGCACCAGATTGCCTTGCCAAATAGTCTTAGATTCCATGGTAAGATGTGTTAGTGTACAGTTTAACAGGCAGATAAGAAACACAATCTATTTCACTTTTCCTTCTACAAGTGGCAAGCAGACTCATTAGTTCTCCAAATGCATGTGTGTGTGTATTTGATTGCATCCTCTGAGTTTCCCAGCCATTTAATCTGCTTTGAGTTTGAAGAAGATCTGTAATGTTGGCCATGATTTCCTCCAGATCCCTTACACTGGGAAGCAGCATCTCTGTAAGCCTCTGCATATGTGAAAATGAGAACTAGTGGCAGTCAGTTTGACTCTTACCCACTTTGTCCTTTCCAGTGCTTTGTTGTTGCTTTTCATTTGTTTGAATGTTGATGTTTAAACAACTCTATTAATCTATAATTAATATCTTTAACCCTGTCTCTCCTCTTTGCCCCCCACCACCCCGGAGCAGCTAATGCTCTGCTTTCTGTCACTATAGGTTAGTTTACATTATTGAGTTTTATATAAATGGATCTCACAGTATGTACCCTTTTCTGTCTGGCTTTAATCATTCACTATAACGTGTGTGTTTTTATTTATCATCTAGGAGCCCAGTGCACGAATTCGGGCACCTTGAAAGGAATTGTGGGCTGCAAGGCTGCAGTGGGTACAGGGGCGGGTCTCAGACCATCCTCCGTGACCCTGCCTGGCCCTTCCCACCACAGCCCCTGGTCCCCTGTCTGCCCACAGCCCCACTTCCCCACATGCTGATGGCGCAGAGTGATTGGGGTCAGCGACAGCAGAGGGTGTGAGCAGGGATGGCTCCATCAGCAGGTGTGAGCAGGGACTGCTACCCCAACCGCTCCTCAGGAGCAGGGGGAGGTGGAGAAGCCCTAAGGGGCAATCAGGGCTGCCAGCCTCCACTCGCACACATGATTGGGACAGCCACACCTGTGAGTGGGGCCTGTGCCAGCAGCAGGTGTGAGCTCCAGGCAGGACCACAGCACGTGGGAGCAAATAATTTTCAGTAACCACCAGAGGCTTGCCCCTATGACAGCAACCGGTGCCCCACCTTGGTCCGGTGCCCTCACTCACTTGCTCCACCATCCTACTGTGTCCGATGCCCACCATGTTCCATGCTCTGCCACCTGCTGCTGACACCCGCCATGTTCTGGGCGCACCCCCTGATGGTCAGTGCACATCATAGCAACTGGTTGTTTGGATGTTCTGCCATTTGGTCTATTTGCATATTAGCCTTTTATTATATAGGATGTCTTTGGAGTGCCAGATTTCACTATGTTGTGTTACCGAGTAGCATTCCATTATGTATATACCTTGTTCACCCACATACCTATTAACAGGCATTTGCATTGTTTCCAGTTTGGAAATTATTATAAATAAAGCTTTGGATAGTTCTTCAAGTCTTTGTATATATGTGTTTTCATTGTCCTTGAATAAATACATGAGAGTAATGGCTGGGTCATATGGGAGCTTTGTTCAAATTTTGAAGAACTACCAGTTTTCCAAAGTGATTGTGTGATTTTATTTATTTAATCATTTAAATTTTATCTTTATTGTAGAAAGTATTACAGATGTCCACTTTTATTCTTCCCCAGTTACCCCCACCACCCTGTGCACCCCCCAGGCCTTCACCACAACATCATCTGTGTCCATGGGTTATGCTTATAAATTCTTTGGTTAATCCCTCCCCGCCCCCCCCCCCCACACACACACCCCCACAGCCACCTATCATTTCATATTGATTGTATCATTGTATATGTCTTCCAGTTGTTCTAAATATTTGTCAACACTTGACATTGTCTGTCTTTTCATTTTATCCATTATAATAGGAAATAAATAGGGTAATCCACTTACCTACTAAAACTTAAATAAGGCCACATTAGCTTAGAAGGATTTTAGGTAAGATATGGAAAATACTAGGTAATGGTGAAGGGTGTGAGAGAATAGAATTAACCATGGAACAGTGGTGGCCATGAGGAATGACTTGAAGAAAATATCCTCTTTTTGCCATGTGAGCCTCCAGAATTGATCACGAACCATGAGGAAAGTTATCATGTCACTTTGGGAATACTACTTAGAAGGTAGTAGAGTAAAGCCCTTTTTATGCCTCCCAAAAATCACCCCCAAAGCCATTTCATAGCCTCCTCAGCATCTATCATCCCATGTTGATCTCTTAAGTGGTGCTTTGTGATGTATAAGCCTCCTTAGCAACTATTGGCTGGGCTACAAGCTGACCAATCAAACTAAGGGTGTGGCTCCCCATTATCCTGGGAGGGTATATACACAGGGAGGTAATAGGCTCTGGATTAGACTAGGTCTTGGCACCATGACTAAAGTAGCCAGGAAATCACAGGAACCTACAACATTTATCATACAATCAAACCCAAGGATCAAAAATAAGAAGAGGAAGCCTCCCTGTCAGCCAAGATTCAGAAGTGGTGTCAAGATAAGATGACTCCTACCAAACTCCTCCTCTTCCCCATTGACTTTACCTCTCATGATGTCTCACTATACTTGACTGGCACAACATCCCTCACTGGCCCATTTCCCTTTTCATGAAGTTCTCCTTCCCATTCAGTCCTCCACTTTCTCTAAACTAATACCCCACTGGGCTCATATGCTCTATTGCCCTTCCAGATGCCAAAGACATCTGTGGAGGCCAAAAGACCTCTTCAAGGGCATTCAAGAAATAAGTCTCAAACATGTGTAACTCACTCAAAAAAGCTTAAAAAGACAAGAAAGCCAACAATATCCACCTGTCATTATATGCTTAATAAGAAACAAAGTCAAAATAAAAGAAAGAATCAAAACAAGGGACAGAAGCAAAAGAAGAGCCATAATCAAAAGAGAAGGAATCAGAATAAGAGACGAATTCATCCAGTCCCAGAAAAGGGGGCCCGTGAAGATGTCATCACTTCACATTACCCGTGTAGCTAGTAGCTGAATACAAAAGGCCAGAGACCTCAGAAATATCTGCTGTGTCTCCAGAGGCCTGGTTTCTGAGAAATGGCCAATTACATAGAGACTGAATCTTACATCAACAGGACGAAATATTGGCTATAATTAAAATAAAAATTAAGTCACAATAAAGTGATGTTTATGTGTCTCTGAATTTTCTGATGGTGGGGAGGGAGTACAGGAAGATAAGAGGCAGGTCCATGAGAAGGGAGGTATGTGGGGTCCTGTATGTTTGGGGACCAGACTCTCAGGTCCACAAGCAGGTGTTAAGGATAAGGACTGAGTCAGGACTAAGTACTAAAGGTCAATTTTCTTCCTTAACACTTTATTTCAGAGAGAAGAAGTAAAAGGTGGTGCTACTGTATTGGTTTGTGATAGGGAGAAATAGTAGGGTCTAGATTGCCAGAACTCAGATGGGAATATGATTTGATATGAGGAGGGTGACAATGATACTACCCCAAAAGAGGCAGGCAAATAAATCACTTCCTATTTACCTATTGTATAATGAGATTTGCTGCACCCCACCTATAGCTATAAGCTAATGGTGCTCAGAAGGCACAAAATGCTCACCCTACTAAAAGTCACTACTAGAACTCCCAAGGAATGAAAAAATGCTTGTAGGGAACAAACTTAACACTGATAAAGCCACTTTCTTGCTAAGACGCTTGTGGTAAAGCAGTGGCCTCCCACAGGCTAGGCAATGAGAGCAAGCCTTCCTAGTGCAGGAGATAAAGGGCAACATTTTTTGCAGACATTTTTAATACAAGTATAAGAATGAGTAAAAACTGATCTTTTTATTATCACCATACTCCAGCATTTCTAAATAACTACAGGGATAAAACACTCTTCTTCAACAAAGTATTTTGTTAGTCCAAGTTCAAAATTTTTTGTGTGGTTTAAGTTTTAAAACCATAATGATCATAGAAATTCCCAGAAGTGAAATTGCTGGAAACTCGAAACATTAATTTAACAAAAATGAATGCACTCTTATGTTCACTGAAGCATAATTTGAAATAGTCAATATTTGGAAGCAGCCCAAGTTTCCATCACTAGATGAGTGGGTAAAAAAGCAGTGGTACATTTACACAAGGTGTAATATTACTTGGCCGTAAAAAATAATGAAATCTTACCCTTTGCATCATCATTGATAGACCAGAGAACATTATTCTAAATGAAATAAACCAGTCAGAAAAAGACAAGTATCATATAATTTCATTCATATGAAGAATTTAATGAACAAAATGAACTAATTAGCAAAATAGAGACAGATTCATAGGTAGACAGCTAGCTGACAGCTATGGGTGTATGGGGAGCTGGGTGGGAGGTTTGGAGGGATTGAGCAAAAAAGAGGAAAAACTCATGGACACAGATAACAGTGTGTTGATTACCGGGGGTGGGGGTGGGGGGGAGAAGAATCAGGGAAGGTGGAGGACACTATAAGGGGGACAAATGGTGATGGACAGAGTCTTGATTTGGGGTGGTAAACACATAATACAGTGTACAGATGATGCATTGCTGAATTGTACACCTGAAACCAGGTTGTTAAACAGGGTTTCTCCCATAAATTCAATAAAAAGGAAAAAATAAAAGTATAAGGTTCTATAACTAAACAAAAAAAAAACTGAACTCAATTTAAAAATGGGCAGTCTCTTCAATAAATGGTGTTGGGAAAATTGGACAGATACATGCAAAAAAATGAAGCTAGATCACCAACTTACACCATACACAAAAATAAAATCAAAATGGATACAGGACTTAAACATAAGACGGGAAACCATAAAAATACTAGAGGAATCCACAGGCAGCAAAATCTCAGACATATGCCAAAAGAACTTCTTCACCGATACTGCCCCTAGGGCAATGGAAGCTAAAGAGAAAATAAACAAATGGGACTACATCAAAATAAAAAGCTTTTTAACAGCAAAAGAAACTATCAACAAAACAACAAGAAAGCCCACTGCATGGGAGAACATATTTGCAAATGGTATCACTGATAAAGGTTTAATCTCCAACATCTCCAGGCAGCTTATACAACTTAATAAAAGGAAGATAATGATCCAATAAAAAAATGGGCAACAGACCTAAATAGAATCTTTTCAAAAGAAGACAGAAGGAAGGCCAAGAGACACATGAAAACATGCTCAACGTCACTAATTATCTGAGAGATGCAAGTCAAAACAACAATGCGGTACCATCTCACACCTGTCAGAATGGCTATCATCAACAAATCAACAAACGACAAGTGTTTGCAAGGATGCGGAGAAAAAGGAACCTTCGTGCACTGCTGGTGGGAATGCAGACTGGTGCAGCCACTGTGGAGAACAGTATGGAGTTTCCTCAAAAAACTGAAAATGGAACTCCCATTTGACCCAGTAATCCCAGTCCTAGGAATATATCCTAAGAAACTGGGAACACCAATAAGAAAGGATATATGCACCCCTATGTTCATAGCAGCACAATTCACCATAGCTAAGATCCGGAAACAGCCTAGGTGCCCATCAGCAGATGACTGGATCAGGAAACTATGGTACATCTACACAATGGAATATTATGCTGCCATAAAAAAGAAGGAATTCTTACCATTTGCAGCAACCTGGATGGAATTGGAGAACATTATGCTGAGTGAAATAAGCCAGTCAATGAAAGAAAAATACCACATGATCTCACTCATTTACGGATAATAAAGAACATTATAAACTTGAACCAAAAGATAGATACAGAGGCAGTAAAGCATCAAACAGTCTGTCAAATTACAGCAGGAAGGTTAGGGAGAGGTGGGGAAGATAAGAGATCAACCAAAGGACTTGTATGCATGCATATAAACATAACCAATGGACGCAAAACTCTGGGGGTGAGGGCATATATGGGAGTGGGGTGGAGGGGGCAATGGTAAGATATGTACACATATAATACCTTAATAAAAAAATAAAAATAAAAATAAATAAATATAAAAATAAAAAATAAATAAAAATGGGCAAATGACTTAAATATATATCTATATATCTATATATCTATATCTATATCCATATCTATATCTATATCTATATCTATATCTATATCTATATCTATATCTATATCTATATCTATATCTATATATATACTAGAGGCCTGGTGCATGAAAATTCATGCACTGGAGAGGGGGTCCCTCAGCCCGGCCTGCCCCCTCTAACAGTCGGGGAGCCCTCAGGGGCAGGAAGCTACCCGGCAATCAGGGGAAGGCGATGCCCCATCACACCTCTGTTGCTGCCACTGCCTGCAGCACAAGCCTTGGCCGACCCTGGTTACCTGAGCCTTGGGCAGCCCTGGGCAGCTGGGCAGCTGCCATCCAAGGCTTGCCTGCACCTCGGGCCAGCCCTGGGTGGCTGGGCAGATGACATCCAAGGCTTGCTTGCACCTCAGGTCGGCCCTGGGTGGTTGGCAGGCTGAGGGGTCCTGGGGACTCCTGAGCAAGCTCCCTGGTGAAGCTGAGGGGGCTGGGCACCACCATCTTGTGGTTGCAGGTGCCACCATCTTTGAGGGTGGGGCAGTCAATTAGCATATTCCCTCCTTATTGGCTGTGGGTGCTGCCATCTTTGCGACTGCATGAGGGTCAATTAGCACATTCCCTATTTATTAGATAGGATATATATATATATATATATATATATATATATATATATGTATATGTATATATAAATGTGTGTGTATATATATAGATAGATAGATAGATATAGATATAGATATAGATATAGATATAGATATAGATATAGATATAGATATATCATATCATATATAATAAAAGGCTAATATGCAAATTTTCCCCTCTGGAGTTCGATTGACCAGGATTTTGACCCCTTGCCATAACATGTGCTGACCACCAGGGGGTTACAAGGAATGAATGAAGGCCCTGGCCGGCAGCCACCAGATGGGAGAAAGAAGGCCCAGGCTCTGATTGCCCCTGATCGCCTGCCAGGCCTCGGGACCCTATCCATGCATGAATTTCATGCAACAGGCCTCTTTTATATATATATCCTATCTAATAAAAGAGAAACATGCAAATTGACCGTACCTCCACTATGCCCACAAGGCACGCCCACCAGCCAATCAGGAGCCAGTATGAAAATTAACCCAACCAAGATGGCAGTTAATTTGCATATCCAGACGCAGAGCAAAGACTGAAGACAGCGTAGAAGGAAGCCAAGCACTGCAGAAGGGTACGAAGCTGCAGAGAAGCAAGCGGGGCGGTGGGGAAGGGAGGGAAGCAAGCAGGGCGGTGGAGATAGGAGAGAAGCAGGCGGAGTGACAGAGATGGGAGGGAAGCAGGCGGGGCGGCGGAGACCACTGCAGGAAGCCCTATTCTTGCAGGAATCTTCCTGCAACGGGCTATATATATATATATATATATATATATATATATATATATATACACACACACACAAATGGCCAATAGGTACATGAAAAGATGTCCAACATCATTACTTATTAGGGACATGAAAGTTAAAACCAAAATGATATACCACTTTATATACACTAGGATTGGTAGTGTGAAAAAAATTTAAATAAGTGTTGGTGAGGAAATGGAGAAATTGGAACCCTCATAAATTACTGATGGGAAGGTAAGATGGTACAGCTACTGTTGAAAACAGTTCAGTGTTTACTCATAAAGGTAAACATAGAATTACCATATGATCCAGCATTTTCACTCCTAATTCTATATGCAAAATTATTCAAAGCAGGGACTCATACACTTGTGTACTAGTATTCATAACAGCAGTATTCACAATAGGTAAAAGGTAAAGAAAACACAGTCTCCATCAACAGATGATTGGATAATAAAAATGTGGTATATACATACAGTGGTATATTATTCAGCCATAAAAAGGAATGACATTCTGATTCAGGTTACAATATGGATGAACCTTGATATCATTTAGAACTCAATCCTCATGGTTAGATGAGACACCAGAAATAAGAGGAAAGTAACACTGCAGAGGAGTGGCCCAGCCCAAACATTGGGGTGGTTGCAGCTGATAGGAAGCTCAGCCTTGACTGTTTCCTTCCAGCCTGTGGATGTGGTGATGGCATTGGTTGGCTTGTAGGTGAGGAACTGATGATTACTGGGGCTGCACAGAGGAGCCTATGTCTGCCCTGGGGAAGCCTGTTTGCTTTTATAACATAGTAATTGAGTTTAACAGAAACTATAGTAACTGATCTCCCTTCTTCTTGGATGAGCGAGCAATGGTGGTGAAATAGTGGTGTCAGCACCCTGCACATGCCCTAGTGAGCATTGTCTGGCTATTGATTCTATTTGAAATGATGCTGTCTTTTGGTTGTGGACAAAGCTTTGAAGTGTTGTTGGGCTTCTCTCTTCTGTGGAACCCTGATCACTCAAACACAACAGATTTGGTGACTACTGGTGGGGCGAGTCTTGCCTGCCTCCACTTGGTCATCTTTGTATGAATCCAATGAGGTGTGTGTGTGTGTATGTGTGTTTGTGTGTGTGTGTGGGGGGGGTTTTTTGTTTTGGTCTTTCTGAAATGGTTTTTAGGTGATATTTCTGAAGAGCAGTCATTACTTAGAACTGTGCCACTAATGAAAGGAAAGCTTGTCTGAGAAGATGAGTTTCTTCCCAGAGCTGTCATTCCACCCTTGGGACCTCTGTTGGGAAAACAGAATCAAGTCTCAAACAATGCCTTTTTAATTGTATCTCTAGTATTATAGACGTAGGACAGTACTGTATCATACCTCTGTGAATGTAAAATACCTTGTACCTGCTTTATGATACATAGTAGTGACTGTGCTTTACCTGAGGTGTTTTTAATGACATTGTTATAGAATGTTTTCTTTCTAGATGATGATGGAGAACCTAGTTAAAAAAATGGTGCCAGGTAACACAACAGTAACAGAACTTCCCTGTTTTCTGGGGAATTTTACTTTTTTAAAAAATAGTGTGCTGGATGTCTCTATAATTTGTTCAGATGACTGCAGAACCTGGAAAAAGCTGTTGCTGCTATTGATACATAACATATTGCTATATACTAGGTGTCCAGTGCACAAATTCGTGCACCTTGAAAGGACCTGTGAGCTGCGAGGCTGCAGTGGGCACAGGGGCGGGTCTCAGACCATCTTCAGCACCCCAGCCCAGCCACTCCCACTATGGCTCCCCCAGTTCCCTGTCTGCCAGCCAGCATCCCTGCTCCCGCCACCGCCACTCCCATGTGTAGAGCGATTGGGGCTGGAACCAGCAGCAGGTGCGAGTGGGGCCAGCACTATCAGCAGGTGGGAGCAGCAGCTGCTGCCCTGATCACCCGTCAGGAGCAGGGGGAGGTGGAGAAACCCTCAGGGGCGATTGGGGTTAGCAGCCAACTCTCACACCCACTGACGGCACTGAACGATTGGGAACAGCACCAGGCGCCAGCAGTGGGTGCAAACGTGACCGGTGCTGGAAGCAGGTGTGAGTGCCAGGCAGGACCATGGCATGTGGGAGCAAAGAATTTTCAGTAACCACCAGAGCCTGGCCCAGATGACAGCAACTGGCGCTCCATTTTAGTCTGGTGTCCCTGCTCACCTGGTACACCATCCCACTGCGGCTGACACCTGCCATGGTCCAAGCTCTGCTGCTTGCTGCAGATGCCCGCTGTGTTCTGTATGTGCCCTCTGGTGGTCAGCACATGTCATAGTGACTGGTTGTTCAGTTGCTCAGTTGTTCGGTCTATTTGCATATTAGGGATATTTGTGCACTGCGGGGGAGGTCCTTCAGCCTGGCCTGCACCCTCTCCAATCCAGGACCCCTTGGGGAATGTCTGACTGTCTCTAGTAATCCAGGACCGCTGGCTCCTAACTGCTCACCTGCCTGCCTGCCTGATTGTCCCTAACCACCTCTGCCTGCCTGCCTGATCACCCCTAACTGTTCCCCTACCAGGCTGATTGCCCCTAACTGCTCCCCTGCTGGCTGGATTGCCCCTAACTGCCTCTGCCTGGCCCTACACCCGGGACCCAGGATTCCCTCCTCTGGCCAGTTGCAGGCACCCTGGACCAGGCTTCCCTCCCTCTGGCTGGCCACAGGCACCCAAGACATGGGAAGGCTGCAGCCACAGGGGACTGTGGTCAGGCGGCTTCACCCAGGCCACAGCTGTAGGCACCCGGGACCACGGGGCAGGTGGCTTGTCCCTATCATAGGCTGCAGGCACAGGCACAGCCACTGGCGCCCAGGACTGTGGGGCGGGTGGCTTGTCCCTCTCCCGGGCCGCAGGCACAGCTGCTGGTGCCCGGAACCACAAGCACCATGGGGCGTGTGGATTTTCCCTCTCCCAGGATGCAGCTTGGCTGGTCCCCATTCGTCTTTCACGAACCCATCTGTGCCTGACTTGTCCCCATTCCTCTCTTGCAGGAGCTCATTTGTGCCTGGCTGACCCCATTCCTCTCTCCCCAGTGTTGAGTTTCTGAGCCATTATAGTGTGATGGCTTGAGTGTATGATTGTGTGAGGGCATGACAACCATTTGCATATTAGCTCTTTATTATATAGGATATATTAGACCAAAATGATTATGGCATGGAATAGTAAAAGAGGATTTCATTTTGAAAATAAAAACAACTGGGGATCCAAGATGGCTTCCTATGAGACTGCAGGCTGCAAGTTAGTGTGTGAATGAGAGAACCAAAGGAGAGTGCGTGCACTTGCGGGGAGTGTCTATTTGTGAGTGAGGGACAGCTACATTCTAAGGGAATGTTGGGTATTGCCAGACTGGGCTCCTCTAGCTGGGCAGCCTCTACTGCTGCTGAAATCTCTCCTGGAGTGGCAGGCTCTGCCTCAGAGACTGCACCATCTTGAAGGGGACAGTGGCTGTGATTGGAAGACCTTAGATACCTCCTGGGACCCTACAACCATAACACCCAGGGACCATCTGCCTCAACTATGAACCCACAAACACCCTGGGTCTCCAGCCACCTAAAGCTTGGGTGCTTAAATAGTCTGTCCAGGTGGAAACAAAGTGGCATGAATACGCAGACACAGACACAGACGAGCCCTGCAACTTCTCACAGAGCAGATAGAAGAAACAGCTAATTCGAGCAACACCCACCTGGAATTGGTAAATTAAACATAGCTGGTGAGCCAATCCACAGATGTAAAGGTCAGATATCGCTTAGATAAAGGTGAGGTTTGGGATCCAGGCTGGAGGGAGAAACGCGTGCAGTGGGATCTAGAGATTCAGAGGAAGACTGTGCCCCACAAAATCCGTGAAAATTGGGGTCAGTGTAGCCTGTGAATGTGTAAGGGTGTCCACAGAGCTGATGGCAGATGGGAACTCTAGAAATAAACCCACAGCTGGGCTGGGCACAGACAAGCAGCCTGAAGTTTTACCAGTATACCGGCTGCACAGTGCCAGGAGAAAAAGACGTGCACAGAGACGTAAGCAGTGCCAGGGAAAAAAATCGCAAATCTGCGTGCTTACTCTGTTTTTTTTTTTTTTCTTTTAAAATCCTTGCTTTTGATTACTAAGCCCAGTACATAGGATCTTACAATTAAAAACACTCACAAAGACTGCATGGGGAAAGTTGTTTTTGTGGAACCTGGGGATCAGAGTGGGGAGAGAAGAACAGAAAAACAGCTCTGGGGTAGTCCATTCCCCCAACACAGTATTAAGTGTGGATGGGAAAACAAAATCTAAATACTGGGTAGAGAGGACTTTTAGCCCCAGATATCAGTACAGAAACACTGACACCCAGGGGTTGAATCACAAATTGACTCCTGTGTAAATACAAATAAAGGCAGAATGAGAAACAGGGTTGTGGCTGACGACACAGAGGAGCGGTGCATTGTAGGGAACTTCAATACTGTCCTGACTACCTGACAGGAAACAGATATGCCAAACATAACAGTAGAGGAAGTGAATGACCTTCACTACTGCACATTTTTATTTTTTATCTTTTACGTAAGAAACTAAATTTTTTATCACTTGATTTTACCTTTTTTTATTATTATACTAGAGGTCTGGTGCAAGAAATTCATGCAGGAGGGGTTCCCCTCAGCCCAGCCTGAACCCTCTCCAGTCTGGGGGATCAGGCCTAAATTGGCAGTCTGACACCCCTATCACAATCTGGGACCACTGTCTCTTAACTGCTCACCTGCCTGCCTGCCTGATCACCCCTAACTGCTTCCCCTGCCGGCCTGGTCTCCCCAACTTCCCCCCCTGCCAGCCTGTTTTCCCCACACTGCCCCCCTCTGCTGGCCTGGTCACCCCTCACTGACCGGCCTGGTTGCCCCATGCAGCCTGCTGCTAGGTCGTTTGGTTGCCCCTCACTAACCCCTCTGCCAGCCTGGTCGCCCCACGCAGCCTGCTGCTTGGTTGTTTGGTTGATCCTCACTAACTCCCCTGCCGGCCTGGTCACCCCTCACAGCCTGTTAGGTCATCCATTCGGTTGTGATGATTGCTTAGGCTTTTATATATATAGATTTTTATTTTTAATTATTATTATAACTATTATATTTTACCTTCTTTTAAAAGTTTATTTTTTATTTTATTTTAGGATTAGTGTTCTACATTCTATTTTCATTTGTCCTTTAGCATTATTTTACTCTATCTCAATTTTACCTGTATGCAAACACTTTCTTCCTCACTTTTCCCCTTTTGTTGTCCTGTTTTTCTTCCCCTGTTCCTGCTTTAGTTTTATCCTATCCTTTCTTTTTACCCCCTGTTAAAAATTGATCCTACTTATATATCTAATTTCCACTCCCCTGCTCCAAGTCCACACACTCTTCTCACTTCTATTTATTCAGTATCCAATTTTTTTTATCTTTTCCCTTTTTTAATTTTTTCTTTGTTTTTGGTTTATGTTTTTTGTTTTATTTTGCCCTTTTATTTCTCTCTGTCCTGTTGTTGTTGTTGTTTGATTGTTGATGAGTTTCATTTTTTTTTTTGTTTCTCTTTTTTTTCTTCTGTTTTTTCCTCTCCTCACTCGTTATTTTCTACTATTAATAGCTTAACTAATTCCAATCACCAACTCAGGTCTATCTTCTCTCTATTCTCCTGTTACAATAGTTTTTTGTTTTTGTTTTTTAATTTTCATCTAATACACTCATTCTCTTTCTACCACCTCTACATTGAATTGTGGCTATATCTCCATTCATTCAATTCCTTGACCTTACCTTCTGGAAATAAGCTCTGCCCCCTCAGATTCATCTGGGTGTTTGTTGTTTGCATTGTTTGAATTACTTGTTGTTTGTAGTTTGCATTCATCTCTGGGTGTTTATTGTTTGCATTTTTTGGATTGGTTGTTGTTTTATTGCAGTACTAGAGGCCCGGTGCACGAAATTCGTGTACGGGGGTCCCTCAGCCCAACCTGCACCCTCTACAATCCAGGAGCTCTCAGAGGATATCCTACTGATGGCTTAGGCCCACTCCCCATGGTTCTCTGCTCTCTTCGGGGCCTGGAGGTTTCCCTGCAGCCATGGAGATGAAGCCCCCATGCCCTGCTGTTGCTCTCTGCCTGCTGCCACCATGTGCCATGTGAAGGAAGCCCCAATGCCCTGCAGTGTGCTCATCTGCCGGGCCTGGGGGCTTCCCAGACACGGACACACTAAGGAAGCTCCAGGCCCTGTTGTCCGGGCCCTGTCTGCCGGGCCTGGGGGTGTTTCCACCGCCACTGCCCACTAAGGAAGCCCCCAAGCCCTGCTGTCTGGGCTCTGTCTGCCATGTCTGGGAACTTCCCTGCCACTGTCCCACTTTGCAGGGGCTGGCGGCTTCCCGGCTCCCGAGATCAGGAAGCCACCATGCCCTGCTCTGATGGCACTGGAGTCTTCCAGATAGCCTCTGCGACCAAAGGGAAGGCGCCGGGCCCAGCTGCTGGGCCGGCTCCGTGTGCGCGGGGCCCAGCTGCCTCCCGGTCACCACGGAGACCAACAGCGGGGCTGAGGGGACTGGGCGCCGCCATCTTGTGGGTATGGGGGCCGCCATTTTGTGGTGGAGTGACGCCTAATTTGCATACTACTCTATTATTAGATAGGATTCTCCCCATATACATATATTTCACCCCCTTTTTTATTCTTTGTTTTCTCCTTTACATTTTTTCCTTCTCTCAATAGCATTTTTGCACTCCTTTTTAAAAAATTTATCCCCTAATTATCATTTATCTGGTGGTAATCTTTATTTGTGGTTATTAGTATTATGAGTATATCTGTGTTTGGTGCCTTGGGCATTATGCCTAATTGTGTTGTATTTTGTGCCTTTAAGTCAACACAGGAGAGAGAGAGATACACAACCAGACACCCTGAGAGAAGCGATCATGGGCAGACAAAGAAACAGCCTGCAAACAAAAGAAAAGGGGGCCTCACCAGAAAAGTAAATGAAACGGAGACAAGCAATATGTCAGAGAAAGAATTCAGAACAATGGTTATAAGGATACTGAATAGGTTGGAATACAAATTCAACAATATGTGTAAGAACCAAGAGGAAATGAAAAAGAACCAAGAAGAAATGAAAAATGACATCACTGCAATAAAGAACTCAATAGAAAGCATCAACAGTAGAAGTGGATGACTGCATTAGTGAGCTAGAAGACAAGGTAGAAAAAATACACAAGCATAGCAGCATCTAGAAAAATACTTAAAAAACAGGAGGAGAGCCTAAGGGAAATTTGGAACAACACAAAACAAAACAACATCTGAATAATTGGGATGCCAGAAGGAGAGGAAACTGAGCAAGGAATAGAAAACCTGTTTGAAGAAATAATGACAGAAAACTTCCCTGATATAGGGAACAAAAAACTCATACAAGTCTAAGAGGCTCACAGATTCCCAAACAAAATGAAACCCAAAAGACTGACACCAAGACACATTATAATTAAAATGGCAAACACCACCAACAAAGTAAGAATCTTAAAGGCAGCCAGAGAGAGAGAGAGAGAGAGACAGAAAGTTACCTACAAAGGATCCCCCATCAGACTAGCAACTGATTTCTCAACAGAAGCACATCAGGCCAGAAGAGAATGGAATGAAATATACAAAGTCATGCAAAGGAAGGGTCTGAATCCAAGAATACTGTACCCAGAAAGGATATCAATCAAAATTGAGGGTGAAATCAGGAGCTTCACAGACAAAAAAGGACTAAGGGAGTTTATTAGCACCAAACAAGCAATTCAAGAAATGCTAAAGGGTCTGCTGTAAAAAGAAGAAATAGGAAGCAAAGAAGGAACACAGTCATAAAGAAT
Source organism: Cnephaeus nilssonii (assembly GCF_951640355.1). Taxonomy (NCBI): domain Eukaryota; kingdom Metazoa; phylum Chordata; class Mammalia; order Chiroptera; family Vespertilionidae; genus Cnephaeus; species Cnephaeus nilssonii. Next base: position 95,123,246 of record NC_137071.1, read on the forward strand.
AAAAATGGTGACAAACAAGTACCTATCAATAATAACTTTAAATGTAAATTGATTAATGTCACAATCAAAAGACATAAGGTAGCTGAATGGATAAGAAAACATGATCCATATATCTGTTGTATACAGGAAACCCCCTTCAGGAAAAAGGACTCACACAGACTGATGGTGAAGGGATGGAAAAAGGTTTTTCAGGAGAATGGAAACTTAAAAAAAGTTAGGGTAGCAATACTTATATCTGTCAAATTAGACCTCAAAGTGAAGGCCATAATAAGAGATAAAGAAGGCCACTTCATTATACTAAAGGGAGCAATTCACAAGAAGATATAACTCTGGTAAACATATATGCACTTTATACTGGAGCACCCAAATACATAAAAATCCTTCTGGAGGATATCAAGGGAGAGATTGACAGCAATATAATCATAGTAGGGGACATTAATTCTCCACTAACATCACTGGATAAATTCTCTAAAAAAATCAACAAAGAAACATCAATCCTAAATGACTCACTAGATCAGATGGAATTAATATCTTCAGAACATTTCACCCCAAATCAACAGAATATACATTCTTCTCAAGTGCACATGGGTCATTTTCAAGGATAGACCACATATTGGGGCACAGGCAAAGTCTCCTTAAATTCAAGAAGATAGGAATCATATGAAGGATCTTCTCAGATTAAGATGGCATAAAATTAGAAAGCAAGTACAATAAAAACAATGAAAAAAATCAAACACCTGGAGGCTAAGTAGCATGCTGTTAAACAATGATTGGGTTACCAAAGATTGGGAGCTTGAATTTTTCTTCAAAAAAGAAATAAAAAGCATCATGGCAACAAACAACAGTCAAAACAGAACAATCCAAAATGTATCGGACACAGTGAAATCAGTCTTGAAAGGGAAGTTCATAGCTCTACAGGCATATCTCAAAAAACAAGAAAAAATAGTAATATATGATCTAACTCTACAATTCAAAGAGTTAGAAAGAGAGCAACAAGAATAGTTCAGCATAAGCAGAAGGAAGGAAATAATAAAGATCTGAGCAGAGATAAACGATATAGAGACAAAAAAATACAAAAGATAAACAAAAACAAGAGCTGGTTCTTTGAAAGGATAAACAAGATTGATTAACCTCTAACCAGGCTCAACAAGAAGCAAAGGGAGAGGACCCAAATAAACAAAACCATAAATGAAGGAGGTGAAGTAACAACCAATCCCACAGAAATACAAGCAGTTATGAAAAAATACTATGAACAACTCTATTCCAACAAAATGGACAACCTAGATGAAATGGACATATTCTTAGAAAAATTCAAGCTCCCAAAACTCAATCAAGAATAATAAAAAAAAAAACCTGAATAGGCAGATAACTACCAAAGACATTGAAGCAGCAATCAAAAAATCTTCCAGCAAACAAAAGCCCTGGTCCGGATGGATTTACAGGGGAGTTCTACCAAGCATTCAAATAAGACCTAAAACCTATCCTCCTCAGACTATTCCAAAAAAGTCCAGAGGAAGGCACACTTCCAAGCTCTTTCTATGAAGCTAGCATCACCCTAATCCCAAAACCAGATAAAGACACCACAAAAAAAAAAGAGAACTACAGGCCAATATCCTTGATGAACATAGATGCTAAAATACTCAACAAAATTCTAGCAAATAGGATTCAGCAATACATTAGAAAGATCATACACCATGACCAAGTGTGATTTATTCCGGGGATGCAAGGATGGTACAATAAATGTGATACATCACATAAACAAACTGAGAGACAAAAATCGCATAATCATATCAATTGATTCAGACTGGCAGGGGAGGGCAGTTAGGGGTGATCAGGCCAGCAGGGGAGCAGTTAGGTGGCAATCAGGCTGGCAGGCAGAGGCAGTTAAGGGTGATTAGGCCGGCATGCAGAGGTGATTAGGGGTGATCAGACAGGCAAGGGTGCAGTTAGGGACATCAAGCCAGTAGGCAGAGGCAGTTAGGGGCATTTAGGCAGGCAGGCAGGCAGGCTAGTGATTAAGAGCCAGTGGTCCCGGATTTTGAGAGGGATGTCCAACTGCCAGTTTAGGCTGGATCCTGTGGGATTGGGCCTAAACCGGCAGTCAGATATCCTCTGAGGGATCCCAGATTGTAGAGGGTGCAGGCCAGGTTGAGAGACCCCTCCCACCCCATGCATAAATGTCGTGCACAGGGCCTCTTTTAAAATATAAAGACTAAACTTATGGTTCATAAAAGCACAATATAGATACAATAGCAACACAATTTTACCAAAAAAAAAATGTAAGTTCACACATTTACACATTTAGATAAACAATCACACATAAATTTAGAAAAATACTAGTTAGATACAAAGTTGACTAAAAGAATTTTTGTCAGTAATAATGGGATTATTGGTTATTTAAATTTTCCTCTTTAAACTTTTCTGTACTTTCAAATTATTTTTCAACATCTCATTATGTTTGTATACAATTCAAGTCTAAAAATAAAATTATAATTTTATAACAATATTCTGGATTTCTAGAATACCCTACGTTTAAAAGTGTTTGAAGCATAAGGCAAGCTAAGTAATATAGGGACTCACTCAATCTATGTAATAGTCATTGAATAATATGTAATTATTTAGCCACTGAATGTTAAATGTCCTTTGTTTAAATTTGCTAGCATTTTAAACTTGTTTGGCTTCTGCCTTATACCAATACCACTATTCCCAGAAATACCCTCTCTATATATCCATACAGTTTCAAATAAATTCAATTTATTTATAAATACATGTATACTTATAAGAGCACTAAAACGTTAAACCAGTAAAATCAGTAGTATTCAGATTCAGCTATTATTCCTTAGTGATTTTCCTAAGTGTAAAATTTGCTCAGAAAACATTAAGAACTAAATAAATGTTAGCTTATATTTCTGTTACTAGCTCATTTATTTCAAGCTCTAGGCATATCTATAGTCGATGTTTTAGTAATAAAATGAACAATTCTAAGTTTTCTGACAGGAAGGGGTTTATTACAGTTTATTCAAAACCACTCCCAGGGTAAGAATTCCACTTCTGTGAAAGATGTAGCAACAAGAAATCTTTTACTCTCCTGTCTGAAACAACTGAAAAAACAAAACAAAAATAAAACAAAACAAAACAAACACCAGATAAAATATATTGAACATTGGTTGTCAAGACATTGGACATTGGGTAATGAGAGACAGTGACATCTGTGACACTGGAGAAAAATAAGGTGAGACTTAGGAGGACCCAACATCATACCTGGTGAACTTTCCAGGCTATGGCAGTCACAAGAATCCCAGGAAGATTCAGGTGGCCACCCTGAGGTGAAGAGACCAAGCTGGTAGTACAGGCCAACCAAAGTGGCTGGAGTACAGAGGGTAGAGCATAAGAGAGAAGCACAGAGAGGGAGGGGGAACAAGGGAGAGAGGGAGAGAGAGAGTGGGGAATGGTAAAGGGATAGAGAGAGAGAGAGAGAGAGAGAGAGAGAGAGAGAGAGAGAGAGATGATATTCAGGCATCTACAGATGTCCCCATCAAGAATTCAGCAGAGCCCTGGCCGGTTTGGCTCAGTGGATAGGGCGTCGGCCTGCGGACTGAAGGGTCCCGGGTTCGATTCTGGTCAAGGCTTGACTGAACACCAGAAGTAAGTCCTGCAGTCAGTGCTGGGTTGCTGTGGTGACCCAGCACTGACTGCTGAGGGGGCTGCGGATCAAGCCCAGAGAGATGCCTGGAGAGAGAGGCAGGGTTTGATCCACAGCCTCCATGGCAGCTGTTGATCAGCTGTCGCCTCTCTCTTTCACTCTGGGCTTCTCCAGCAGCCGCACCCCTGTTTCTCTCCTGGCCTCCGTGGGGGCTGCTGATCAGCCCCGCCTCTCTTATCAGGCCCGGAGATAGGCCCGGAGATGCTGACTGGCATAGAAACCAACCAATCAGAACCAAATCTGGGTGAACTATGAGAAGCCAATGGCTGCCTAGGAGGTGGGGCTTTTCATGCTGACTGGCATAGAAACCAAACAACCAGAACCAAATTGGCCTACAGGGGAGTGCAGTTGGGGGCGAGATCAGGCTGGCAGGGGAGGGCAGTTAGGGGCAATCAGGCAGGCAGGCAGGTGAGCAGTTAGGAGTCAGTGGTCCCAGATTGCAAGAGGGATGTCTGACTGCTGGTTTAAGCCCAATCCTTAAACCAGCAGTTGGACATCCCCCAAGGGGTCCCCAATTGGAGAGGGTGCAGGCTGGGCTGAGGGAACCCCCCCCCTCCATGCACGAATTTCGTGCAATGGGCCACTAGTACTAAATATTACTCTGATTCCCCCTAACAAAGCTTCAAAGCAATACCCCAAAGTATCAAACTGTTTCCTAGCAAATCATTACAAGTTCATCCAGTGTGTCTTTACCTTTACAATTTTTGGGATATCAATGTCTATTGAGAATCTACTGTCCAAAGGTAGGATGTGTGTATTAGATACATTACCTCATGAATTGCAGACTGGACATGTGTGGGAAGTGATCCCAAACTTTTCCAAAACATTAAGAATTTTCTGAAGAATGTAGTAGTGATAACTATACCAGCCTATGTTGCTATGTTGGGGCCACCTGCATAGCAGGGTCTTCTCCACATTAATTCCCATAGAAGACAATGATTTTAAAATATTACCTAAATTTTAAACATTACACACATTTTGCATCTTTATTCTGATAAAGTGTACATAAAATAAAATTCCTCCTTTCAAAAATGTTTGTGTATAATTTATTGTTGCTAATTTCACTCATGATGTAACTATCAGCACTGTACATTTCCAGAAATTTTTCACTATTCCATACAGAAGCTCTGTACTCAATAAATAATAACTCCCCATTTTTCCTTCCCCTCAAGCCCCTGGTAATCTTTATTTCACTTTCTGTGTTTATGCACTTGCCTATTATAGGTATCTCATGTAAGGGGAATATATCTCATGTAAGGGGAAAATACAATATTTGTCTTCTTGTGTCTAGCTTATTTCACTTGGCATAGTGGATTTTTTTAAATTTAGAGAATACTTTATTAGTTTCTGTAATAAAACCCATGTATATTAAGACCTTAATTATTTAATACAGTGCATTACCCCTGTAAAAATAGAAAAAAATATGTTGAACATTTCTAGATCCATATGGCTGTTAATTTCTGTACAATGCCAACCCAACACAGTATAACTGGGATAGATTTTATAAAGTTGACAGCACAGCTAAAGTCAATTTGTTACATGTTTCAATGTCTCTGGATCTGCTGCATAATATTCCATTGTATAAATGTACCACAGCTTTTTTACACTCATCTACTGATGGGCACTTGGACTGTTTCCAGATCTTGGCTATTGTAAATAGCACTGCTATGAACATAGGGGTGCATATATTCTTTCTGATTGGTGTTTCAGTCTTCTTAGGATATATTCCCAGAAGGTGTTAATATAATTCACTGGGTCAAATGGCAGTTCCATTTTTAATTTTTTGAGGAACTCCACACTGATTCCCATAGTGGTTGTACCAGTATATATTTCCACCAATAGTGTACTAGCGTTCCACAATCTTGCTGGCACTTGTTGTTTGTTGATTTTTTTATGGTAGCCATTTTGGCAGGTGTGAGGTGATATCTCATTGTTAATTTAATTTGCATTTCTCTGATAATTAGTGACCTTGAACATTTTTTCATGTCTCTTGGCCATTTGTATGTCTTCTTTGCAAAAGTATCTATTTAAGCCCCCTGCCCATTTTTTCAATTGAATTATTTATCTTCCTTCTGAGTTGTATGAGTACTTTATATATTTTGGATATTAACCCCTTATAGGATAAATTATTAGAAAATATGTTCTCCCATATTATTATTATTATTTGCTGTGCAGAAGCTTTTTATTTTGATGTAGTCCCATTTGTTTACTTTCTGTATCCGTAAACATATTGATATGTGAGATGTCTGAGATTTTACTGCCTATGTTATTCTCTAAGATTTTTATGGTTTCATGCCTTACATTTAAGTATTTTATTCATTTTGACTTTATTCTTGTGTATGGTGTAAGTTGATGGTCTAGTTTCATCTTTTTGCATGTGTCTGTCCAGTTGTCCCAGAACCATTTGTTAAAGAAACTGTCTTTACTCTATTGTATGTTCTTGCCTCCTTTGTCCAATATTAATTGACTGTAATGGTGTGGGTCAATTTCTGAGGTCTCTGTTCTGGCTCAGTGGTCTATATGCTTGTTCTTGTGCCAGTACCAGACTGTTTT